>NW_006399835.1:6059840-6113457 GCF_000299155.1 Elephantulus edwardii | reverse complement strand
ACCCTCTATGAGGTGGATTGACTCAGTGACTGGGGTAATCAGGATGGGTGTGTCAGAGGCAACGAGATTGGCACAGGATAGAGCACGGTTTAGGGCTGTTGTACATAGGGTCGCTGTGAGTCACAAACGACTCAATGGCACATAACGACAACAACAACAACAATCCAATAGAAAGTTTTTTCTTACTCATTTAATGTCCAAACTAAATTTCCTTGATCAATGGGTGGTTTCATGTAATCACATATTCAGAAATTCATCCCTTTTTCCATCTTGGGCTTTGGAGTGACAAAACATGGATCTTACAAAGTTGTGCTTGAGGTAGTCCCTGTTCCATCCAGCTTAAAAGAGAGAAAAAGGGATGGAGGCTTGTGCAGTGTGTGTGTGTGTGTGTGTGTGTGTGTGTGTGTAAGGGAGAGAGAATGTAGTACACACAACTGTTCATATTACTTTAGCTAGAGCTCTGCCACATCCTCACATTTGGCTAAAAAAATGTTCGAAAATATATCCCCATCATGGGTCTATAATAAAAAAGCATAATTGGCTGTGGGGAATATCTAACCATGGTTTTTACTATTATCCTGACTTTCATAATGTTGTACATCCCTTGATAATGGATTAGATGTGACTCAATGTTATCTTCACAGAAGAGAGTTCTAGAATGTTGCTTGTGAGATTAAATTTTAAAATAAAAAAACAAACAGAAACTAACTTCCATCTTTAATCCATTATTCTGAGGAGAGATGGCGTCATGTTGTGTTTAAGTTCACACAGAAAGAACTAAAAGAAGCCTCTGACTGACAGTAAGTGGGGGATTGAAAACCTTATGATTGAATTCTGCATGATTTCCTGAGTGATTTTGGAAGCAGATATTTTAGATGAGACCAGAGTCAACATCTCGATTGTAACTTCATAAATTACTTTGAGCCAGAGTCTTAGCTAATCTACTCAGACTCATGAATCATAGAAAGTATGGATAATAATTGAACTTTGTTTTCTACTATTCATTTCAGTGATAATCTCATAAAATAAAAAGTTTAGATAAAAATAAGAAAAACTGATGAACTTGAGGTTTTGCTGCCAGTCTGGACTTCCCTCTTCATATTAAGTCAACTTATAAAATATATCCCTTTTCATACAGTTACATGATTATAATTCTTCACAGTACCTTCATGTATAGTCAGTCTCACAAAACATAAACCTATATACATCTATGTATGTACTTGCACAGAATATATTATTGTTTTTAGGTACTATCAAATCAATTCCATCTCATAGTGTTCCCATGTGTAATAAAATGAAACATTGCCCAGTGTAAATGTACATATTACCATTTTTGCATGTATCTTCTCAGAGGTTAGGATTTTAAAGCTCCTTCTCACATACTTTCGGTAAGTGGCCAATAGCTATAGGTCCTTGGAGAAGGGCTTCATACTCAGAAAGGTGGACAGACAGCACAGGAGAGAAAGACCACAGACGAAATGGATTGATATAAAAACTGAGGTAATAGGGTTAAGTGTATCAGAGTCAATGAAACTGGCTCAGGATAGGGCAAGCTTCAGAGATGCTGTAACTAGGGTCACTATGGCTTGTGTATGACTCAATGGTACATAACAACAGCAACTTTTATGCATTGAGTAAATTAGCTTTAGTAAACAAAGTTCCTTAAGATTTAATTTTTTTCTGGAATTATATATGTATATTTTCTAAGTGTTTAAATTCATTATCAGATAATATATTGAATTTGTCGCTGTTGTTAAGTGGGAACCAACCCATAGCTGACCCTCTGGTGGGTTTTCAGAGGCAGTTAATCTAACAGGAGGAGATTACCTATGGATAATATATATATATATATATATAGTTGTTGTTGTAGTGTACCATAAAGCCAAATCCGGAACCGACCCATAGCTGACCCTCTGCTGGGTTTTCAGAGGCAGTTAATCGCATCTTTTCCCCATGGAGCAGCTAGTGGGTTCGAACCATGTGCTTTTGGGATTGCAGCTCAGGTTCTTACCACTAGGACACCAAAAATGATGATAAATAAATGTTAGAAAGATGATAGATGATAGATAGATAGATAGATAGATATTATATGTAATAATTGAATGATTCAGGAAGCATTAAAAGAAGATGGAAGGAGTATACAGAGTCGCTTTACCAAAAAGAAATGACTGACACCGAAGAATTTGAAGAAACAGCTTAAGATCAAGAGGCAATGGTGATGAAGAAGGAAGTTCAGGCTGCTCTCATGGATGTGACAAAAAATAAAGCCATAGGAACTGATGGAACACCAATTGACATATTTCAACAAATGGATCTTGCCATAGACATGCTCACCAGGTTGTGCCAAGAAATCTGGAGGACAACTACCTGGACAAATAATTGGAACAGACCCATATTTATTCTCATTAAAAAAAAAAAAACCATGGCCTGACAGAGTGTAGAAATTATCAAACAATATCACTCATATCACGTGTTAGCAAAATCCTGCTGAAGATCATTCAAAAATGACTGGAACAGTAGATTGACAGAGAACTACCAGACATATAAGCTGGGTTTAGAAGAAGTCGTGGCACTAGGTATATTATCACCAATGTCAGATTAATCTTGGCAGAAAGCAAAGAATACCAGAAAAATGTCTATCTGTGTATCATTGACTATGCAAAGGCATTTGACTGTGTGATCACAACAAATTGTGGCTAACCTTGAGGAAAATAGGAATCCTAGAACATTTTATTGTGCTTATGCAAAACCTATACTTGGATCAGAAAGCAGTCCTCAGAGCAGGGAAACACTGCATGGCTCAAAATCAGTAAAGGTGTGCATCCAGAATACATCTTGTCCCCATACCATTTCAATCAGTATGAAGAACAAATCATTCAGGAAGCTGTACTTTATAAGGAGGAATGGGGCATCAGGATTGGAGGAAGACTCAGCAACAACCTGTGTTATACAGATGAAACAACTTTCTTTGCTGAAACTGAAGAAGACCTGAAGTGCTTGCTGCTTCTGGTCAAGGACTGTTGCTTCAATATGGATTGAAGCTGAATATCAAGAAAACAAAGATTCTCACCACTGGGCCAATTGGCAGAACCATGAAAGATGGAGAAAGGATCAAGGTTGTTAACAATTTCAGTTTGCTCAACTTCACAATCAACACTTGTGGCACCAGTAGTCAGGAAATAAAAAGACAAATTGCATTAGAAAATCTGGTGTCAGAGACCTCTCCAGAATACTGAAACCCAACAATGTCAATCTATACAGACGAAGATGAGCCTATCCAGGCCATGGTCTTCACAATTATTTGCTATGCATCAGAGCAGCACAATGACAAAGGATGACAGAAGAATCGATACTTTTGAGTTGTGGTGCTGGAGAAGAATCTTGCATAAACTTCCCAGAAAATAAATAGATCTGTCTTGGAGAGAGTGAAACCAAGTTTCTTTTTGGAGGCTTGGATTTTGAAGCTCTGTCTTACATAATTTGGGCATGTGGCCAGGAGCGACTGACTCTTGGAGAAGGACAGCATGTTTGGGAAAGTGGAGGGATGGCAAAGGAGAGTAAGACCTCGCATGAGATGGATTGATACTGTGACTGGGGTCATTGCGGTTGGTGTATCAGAATCAGTGAGACTGGCTCAGGACAGGGCAGTTTTCAGAGCTGCTGTACATAGGTTCACCATGGTTTACAGGTGACTTGATGGCACATAACAACAACAACAACAACAATGGAACAGCAATAAGACTATGATAAGTCTATGGCCTGGTTCAGGCATACCTTAGTCTTCAGACTGACATCATTGCTTTTCAGTATTCTGGAGAGGTCTTTGACAGCCGACTTTCCCCATGTAATCTATCTTTAATTTCTTAGCTGCTGGTTCAAAGAGTGTTGATTGTGGAGCCAAGTAAACTGAAGCTGTTAATAATTTCAGTCTCTTCACTGTTTATCAGGATGCGACCAATTGGCCCAGGGGTGAGAATCTTTGTTTTCCTGATATTGAGCTTTAATTCATATTGAAGGCTGCAGTCCTTGATCTTCTGCTGCAAGCGCAGGTCCTCCTCAGTTTCAGGAAACAGGGTTGTGTCATCTGCATAACGCAGATTGTTGATGAGTCTACCTCCAATCCTAATGCCACATTTCTCCTCATAGAGCCCATCCTACTGAACAAGCTGTTCTGCATATAGATTGAAAATGTATGGAGATAGGATACTTCCTTGGTGCTTGCCCTTCCCAATTTTGAACCATGCAGGATTTCCTTGCTCTGCTCTGACAACTACCTCCTGGCCCAAGTGTAGGCTTCACGTAAACACAATCAATCATAATCCCACAATTCTGGGATTCCCATTCTTCTCAGTGTCAGCCAGTTTGTTGTGATTCACAAAGACTAAAGTCTTGACACATTAGACTTTAATAATAAAATGCATGTCAGGCATATGTTACCTAATTAACACGTGCAGAGAAGACATGATCAATATATATCACAATCTTTCAGGGCAGTAATCTTTATGCATTATCATCATCACATTATCTACACATTAGCTCAGAGCATGTGTATATTCCTTTTCGAAAAAATAATAAACTTTAGCCTAATTTAAAGAGAATGTTTCCCCTAAACTCTGGCAAACTTCTAAAAACTTTGAACAGAATAAAATAGGGGGAAACCTATAACATTTCAAGGTCTTATTTTTTTTGTCTGCAAAATATACAACTTAGTGTTTATTTTCCATCTCCTTAAGGGTGCTATGAGAAATAATAAAAATGTTGAAAACAAAACTCTGGAGCAATCTCTTTGAAAGGTTGTTGGTTTGTGGAATTTTTTTTTTTTCCGTTTACAATTTCTAGTGAGTTTGGAAATAGAAATTGCCTAAAAGGCAGTCTTACACAGCTGAGTGTACTTGGGCTTTGGAATGAAAAGATAAGTTTTTGCCAAGCCCTGGCCTTTATTCATGTATGAAAGCCAATAAATAGCTAACCTTCTTTGAACTAGTTTCCCCTTCTGTAAAATATGATCATAATATATCAAGATAGTGTAGAGTGAGATTGTGAGGCTCCAAGATTTAAAATATTATATATTTTGTAAACTATAGGGCATGATACTAGATATAATCCTTCAGTGGCAAATACAGTTAACCATTTGGCTATTAAGAAGAATGGTTAATAATTCAACCCATCAAGAGATGCCTTGGAAGACAAATTTAATCTTATGTCATTGTCATTAGGTGCTACTAAGTCAGTTCCGACGCATAATAACCCTATCTACAAGAGAATGAAACACTACTTTGCCCTGAGCCATCTTTACAATCTCTGTTGAACTTCAGTCTATTCTTGCAGCCATGAGTCAAGGAAATACACTATCTTCATATTTTTCACTCAGCTTCTTACCAAACATATTGCATTTCTCTAGAGATTGTCCCTTTTGATCATATATCAAAGTATGTGAGACAAAGTGTAGTGAGCTTTGCCTCCAAGGAGTTTACAGCTGTTCTTCCTTCAAAAAGATTTGTTTGTTCTTTTGATAGCCTACAGTTTATTCAATTTTTTTTTGTCAAATGAAATAATTGAAAGGAATCAATACTTACTGTGCTTTCCTTAGTCATTGTGCAACTTTCACACACAGACACATGCTGTTGTTGTGATGTGCCATTGAGTCAGAACCAACTTATAGTTGACCCTCCAGTGGCTTTTCAGAAACAGAAAATTGCATGGGAATTGATTACCTATCTTTCTCTGACGAAGCACCTGAGATATTCGTACCATGTACTTTTCAATTCACTAGGCCTCCATGACAGGGTCAGGCTTGTCTTCATTTTCAAAGAAGTGAGCTACTAAAAGTTTGGAGGAAGCAAAAAATCTCAAAGCAACCAGTGATAGTGAAGGCCAAATTCTTTAGTAAAAGAGATGAAGAGAAGATTAAAGATGTTGGGTCGACCTAAATCCTGGTGACTTGAAGCTGTGTTAATTACATGGAGGTTGGTTAATTAAATGATAAATGATTTTTCTCCTCAAAAAAAAAAAGCTTACTTAGTACAAGTTTCCTTCTTATAAGCACAATTAAATGCTCTGAAATGATCACATTTTAGGAAGCTATCCATAATGTGTTGTTTTATTTTTTTGAATGGTCCTTTGAGAGATTCTTTGTTCTTTTACTTCATCATTTCTTCCTTTCAATTTAACTTCTATACATTTTAGAACAAGGTTCAGAATCAGCTCTGACATCCATTTTTCTCCTTTCTTTGTTTCTTGTCTTAAATTATCTTTGTTGGGATTTTTCCCCCCATGAAAATTCTATAAAATAGTTCAACATAAGCCAACAACAACATTCTATTAAAATCTTTATCTTTAAACAGGAGTTTTCTTGGATAAGCTGATACGTAAGCTCATATTTGTTCATTATTTCATTCTTACTGTTATTAATAAGGAATTAAAAAATACTTGATATTGGTTTGTATCTAATCTAATGACATTACACTGAAGAACTAAGCAAAAAGCTTCATTAACTGCACAAAACTTCATAACTGATAACTGTGTAGAGCTTTTATTTCAGGACTATTGGGCTTAAACTGGTCACTTTCTGTTAACATATCAATCCTTAACCTATGGAATCACTAGAGCTTCTTCTTTATGATTCTTGTTGTTGTTAGGTGCCATCAAGTAAATATAACTCATAGCGTCCCTATGAACAACAGATTTGAAACCCTGTCTATTCTGTGTCATTCTCATAGTCTCTGATACACTTGAACCCATTCACCTGGTTGAGGGTCTTCTTCTCTTTCCCACCATCATTCCAAGAATGATACCCTTCTCCAAGGAATAGCCTTTCCCAGCAGTATGTTCAAAGTATGTAAGACAAAGCTTCATCATCTTTGCTTCACAGAGCACTCTGGCTGCACTTTCTCTAAGACACATCTGTTTGTTCTTTTGGCAGTCCATGGGATATTCAGAACTCTTCTTCAGTACCTCAGTCAAAGGCATCAATTCTTCTTCTATCATCCTTGACAAAACTAATGTATTTAGATGAGGAAAACTGTGGAACTGCCATGAGAGTCTCATCACACCATCTCAAGCACTCGTATTCATATAATGTTTCACTGTTGATGTTGACTTCCAATACTCAGTTTGAGGTAGAACTTTTGTTGTGTTGTTGTTATGTGCCGTGGAGACTGATCATAAAGCTTTCACAGGCTGTGAATCTCATGGGAGGAATTTCCAATCTTTCTCCCATGGAGCAGCTAATGGATTTGAACTGCTTGTCTGTCTGTTGGCAGAGCAACTCCTTACCCATTAGCCCACCAGAGTTCCTGTTGATTAAAAGATTAATAGAAATGGGGAGGGGGAGGGGGTGGCAAGTCCCTTTCCATACTCTACGCTTTGGGGGAAAAAACAAAACAAACAATTCACTGTACCCTGTTCACATTTAAGGAGTGAGGAGTTTGCTCTACCTCCTCAAGATTATAATAACAGTTGTTGTTGTTATGTGCGGTTGAGTCACTTGTGACCCATAGAGACCCCTATGTACAACAGTCCTAAACCCTGCTCTGTCCTGTTGCAGTCTCACTGTCTCTAACACACCCACCCTCATTACTCTAGTCACTGAATCAATCCACCTCCCAGAGGGCCTTCACCTCCTGCGCTGTCCCTCCACCATCTCAAGCTTGACGCCCGTCTCCAAAGATCTGTCCCTCCTTACAACATGTCCAAAGTATGTCAGACAAAGCCTCAGAATCCTTGCCTCCAAGGAGCAGCCCAGTTTAACCCTCTCCAGAATGAACCTGTTAATTTTCTTAGCAGTCATGGTGCATTCAATACTCTTCTCCAGCACCACAGCTCAAAGGCATCAATTCTTCTTCTATCCTCCTTAATCATTGTCCAGCTCTCTGATGCATAACAAGTGATTGCAGAGACCATGGCCTGCAATAGTTACATGAATTACTTTCAATTCTTCTAAAAAGTACATTTGTCTATTGCTAAAACTCATTTATATATTATACCAATGTAAATACTTACTTTAGGGACTTCTGTTGGGGACCTCTCCAAAGTACTGAAGAGCAATGGTGTCTCTCTGGAGACTAAGGTGCATCTGATACAGGCCATGGTCTTTGCAATCACTTGTTATGCATCATAGAGTTGGACAATGACCAAAGAGGGTAGAAGGAGAATTGATGCCTTTGAGCTATGGTGCTGGAGAAGAGTGCTGAGGGTACCATGGACTGCTAGGAAAACAAACAGATTCATCCTGGAAAGGGTTAAACTGGGTGGCTCCTTGGAGGCAAGGATTCTGAGGCTCCGTCTAACATACTTTAGACATGTTGTAAGGAGAGACCGGTCCTTGGAGAGCGACATCATGCTTGGGAGGGTGGAGGGACAGCACAGGAAGGGAAGGCCCTCTATGAGGTGGATTGATTTAGTGACTGGGATAATCGGGATGGGAGTGTCAGAGACAGTGTGATTGGCACAGGACAGAGGAGAGTTTAGGGTCGCTATGAGTCGCAAGCGATTCAACGGCACATATCAACAACAACAAAACACTTTTATAAGGATAAAATAAAATCTTTCTTTTATAAGGACAATAATCCAGAATGGCTGCTTTTATTTTGTTGCTTGAAGCCTCCATCTTGGACCACTTGAATCTGTTTCATTTGGTTCTTGTATGTTTTTGACAGATCCCCATCTTAAGCAATTTTGTGCCTGCTATTCTTGTTTTAGATAGTTTCTTATTTCCTGCAAAGTTTATGTTCCTAAGATTCCATTAAAATCTTAGCATTGCCAGCAGGTTCTTATTTTACTTACTGGCATAAAGATAAGGAAGATGTGTCTGTGTCAACCCTCAAGATGTTCATAAGCAAAACTTACTAAGCAAAGCTTCTCTTACTCTTTCCTTAAACTATTATTTTCACTTCTTGAGGTTTGGTGACCTACTGGCTAAGAAGTTGAGTTGCTAATCCAAAGGTACCGCATTGCTTGTGGTTCAAATCTACCAGAATCTTCCTGCAAGAAAAATGTGCAATCTCCTAACATGAAATTTACAGCCTCTGAAAAACCTCTGGAGTGTCAGCTATGAGTTTGTTCTGATTCAGCTGCAATGAGTTTGAGGGATTTTTTTAACTGAATTTATGAACTCCTTTACAAATTTAATTTCATTTAATTTCACACAAACATATACACTGTAAATTCCAATATTTTTATTCTGTTTAAAAACACAAAAAAAAACACTCATGCACCAAATCTGCAGAAATTCTATAGATCATTTGCAGCTCACACATACACATCTCGTTTTAGCACTGACTCCTTGTTCCTTAGAAGAAACATATGACTTAGTATCTTTTCTGGACAACACCTTATCAGCAGAGCCCTGTCTTCAAGCAGAAGAAACATTGTTAGTTCATGTTTAGATTCATGGGGGTTTTAGGGCTTAAAGTCCTGAAAGATTATGTTAGGACAAGTCTATAGATAAGAAACTGAGGTTTGCAGAAAGAAGTTGGCCCACCCATAACATCCTTCTCTGCCTCAGCCACGTTGGTCTGACGCCAGGTCCTTATAGCTTAAAATCATGTTCTCGCAAGAGGACTTGGACTTTCGTATAGGAACCTAGAGTAATAGCGGCACTTTTTTGTTCCTTAAATACCAAAATAGTGCAGCTTCTGATCAAAATTATCATTTACCAGCTCTTTATTCCTGATTCGATTCACACTGAAAACTGAAGGAAATATAGACTCTGTGTGTGTGTGTGTGTGTGTGTGTGTGTGTGTGTGTGTGTGTACATGTGTGCTTTTACTTTTTTTTTTCATATTGGTTTGCTTACAAAGTTCAGTATACATTGCATTCCACACTATTCTTCATTCACACTGTGCTTCATACAATCATTCTCATGCATGATATTTAAGAAGGAGAAAGCTCCACCGTCAGGACCTACTGCTGTCGTGGGTATTAGTGCTCATTTGCTCCTCTGCATCATGTACATGTGGTTATCATTCTCATAGAAGCTCAGAGATTTAGAATAACATAGGAGTAAATGAGGATGTGGATAAAACTTCACTGTAGAGACACAGAACTAAATGATATGCTTATTTCCTTAGGCATCTCTACAGCATCATTTTCCTTTTCAAAATCATGGCCCTTATGGCTTCCACTGTGCAGGTGAAGTTCAGGCCAGGGTGTGGAGATTTAAGTTGCTGTTCTAGAATTAGAACCAGAGAAGACAGGATGGCTGTCCTAGGAATGGGAAAGAGTGCTTATTTTATTTATTCCTTGAAATGTCCTGACGTTCAAGATCTATTAACCAGCAAGACTATTAGTAATGAAAAGTTCCTCAAAAGGTATACAAATCAATAAAAATATGCAATAACGGTGGAATTGACCCAAAATGCACTATAAAGAAGCTTTCCTGTATATTCTTACTAACAAATAAGGATAGCAAGTGGTCATGTCCTTGCATATATAGAGCAATCTATTCCTACCTCTGCATTCTTGATGAACTTATCTTGCACATACTGTTGTGATGAAATACCATAATGTCTACAGTTCACAAAGATCTGATGCCCAACAGAACAGTCCAGTCTTGCGCTGTCCTCATAATTAGTTATTGGCTAATTTCCAGTAGGTGACCAGGCCTTTCTTCCTAGCCCAGCACTAGCCTTTAAATTCTACTGAAATGTGTACAGAATCAGAACAATGCACAAACCTACACTGACGGATGGTGACTATGTGTGATATACACTTAGCAGAAGTTCCACCTGAGTCCCTGGCCTAGAAGATGAAACTTCTTCCATTTCCACAGAACCACTACTAATTCATAGTATTAGAACTATAGGAAAACAATATTAATGCACTACACGTTCTGAATTTGGAGGGCCTTCTTTAGGTATGTAAATATGCATTTACTCAGCTCTGTGTTCATGTAAATATGCATTTACTCAGCTCTGTGTTCCTAGATGCAAGCTCCTGTCTGGAGTTCTGTGGAGGTATATGACTTGACTACTGCTCTCAGTATTGATTTCTAGTTAATCAGCTTGACCTCCAGGCATCCAAAGCTGTCCACAAACAGTTAAAAAAAGGAAATAAATCTGTCTTGCTTTAAGAACAGCCATGGTGCTCCTTTGAGGCAAGGATGATGAAATTTCATCTCACATGCTTTCGGTATGTTGTCAGGAGGAACTAGTCTCAGTGAAAGACATTATACTGGGAAAGGGGAGGGTCAGAGAAAGAGGGAAAACCCTCAACAAAATAGATTGACACAATGGCTGTAACACTGTGAAAATAGATTTGAGCATATCAGAAATTTTGAGGAGGGCAATGTTGAGATCTAATGTTCATAGAATCACTGTGAGTCATAGTTGACTTGACTATACCTAACAACAACAACTTTTAACAATAAAAATAACTATTGCAGAGCCTATGACATAAACACAAATTTAATACAACTGACCACCAACTTGGTCACTTATTTAGAATTGAACCACATAGTTAAAACATCCTGCTATAATTAAATAGAAAATTACAAGTAATTTTTAACAAGTCAGAAAAGAGTTACATTTTCCTTTAACGACAGTAAATATGTTCCTCCAAGGAATAGAAGTACTTATCTAATAAGCCACTGCAAGAAACTACCTAAACTAAGCAAATAGATCACTTGGGCCCATAAGAATAGATTTATTAAAGTGAAAATTAGAAAGATGCCCCTCTTCAGAAATTTCCCAAGTAAAATGTGCAAGTTGGGTAGCCTTTTTTTAGGATAGTATTGAGAAACATTAAATTAAGCCATGATGAAAGTGGTAAGAATAACCTATAATCTTTGGCTATGTGATCAATAATAATCAACTATAATATTTTGAGATTCTGATCCCTTCCAGTAAGCAGGCCAACTTCAAGGTCATTTTTAGAAGCTGGAGTATTGACCTATTAAAATTATGTTTCCCACCATATATTTGCAATACTTTCTCTTTGGATCTCCATAGCAATTAGCTGTATCAGAAAGATTAACTTGAGAGACAGAAAAGCTTAAGAAGTACAGGCCTCTGGATCAAAAGAATGGAAATTTGTAGGAGTGTGGTCTGCCTAAACGATCTTTCTGCTCCCTATAGACTACAGAGCTTCTGCCTTAAAACAACTGAAGGTACAGAGTAATGCTTTCTCAACAGATAGTATGCATTCTTAAGCAAAATTGGTTTTGAATTTATGATGTGGTATAGTTCAATTTGATCAGCCACAACAGATCATAAATTTTTAAAGCAAAATGATTTTTGTTAAGCAACCACAGGGTTAGTTGAAGAATTTTCTATCTAGAGACTGTAGAATATTGATGTAAAACAGGGAATTGTACTCTCGTTAAGATGCTCAGCTAGGGATTTTGTTGTCTTCATTCCCCTCACAAATTGGTATAACTTTGCCATGGCATATCTGCCTAAGATCCTGGAGAGTTTTAGAATAGATTGTGCCATGGTCTCTTTCATTAGGTTTCTAACCTCCATTTCCCAGAAACTATCAAGGTTGAATGAAAACATCAGCTTGGATGTGGGGTTATATTGATTTGGCAAACCAAAATATGATTTTAAATTATTTCACAGTCCCTGATGGTGTAGTGTGTAACATATCAGGTCAGTGGTTAAATCCATCAGCCACTCTGTGGCATAAAGATGGACATTCTCCCTCTGTAAAGATCTGCAGTCTCAGAAAGTCAGTGGAGGTAGTTTTGAGTTGAAAACAACTTGTAAGAGCAGATATTTTTTGTCCTCGTTGTTGTTATTCTGTTCACTCATTTTGTCCCCGTAAAGGCAGCATTTTGGCTAACAACATATATCCCATGGACTCAAGACATATCTATCTGAAAAAATACTCTCTTTGGAATATTCAATCTATGCACCAAATGAAACCTCTATCAAGCCAGTGATGAAAAGCAGAGATGACATAAAAATATAAACAAATTTTGGTAAACTTATCAATATGTTCTGAACTCATAAAATATATTTGTAGAAGTCAAATATTATATGATGCATAAACCATTGCTTGCGTATCTTAGAGAGAATGTCAAGAGCTTCTGGAACAATATAAGTACAAGTTGTTTTAAGATGCAGGTAACCAAGGTGAGAAAGTATGCCTGTTCTTCGCAGGGAAAAAAAAAAGCCTTTATGGGCTTTCACATTTTATTTGAAGATTATCATAAACTGAGAATTTCATATTGTAAAACTTCTGAACAGCAAACCTTTAACACGGCCCTTTATGTATTGCAAAAGCTACCATGAAATGATGTTACCAGAATTTCTCCCACAGCATTGAAAGTATAACATGCCAAAATTCTAGATTTTAAAATTATGAATTATTTGGCAATGAGCAGTGCTCTCCTGAACAAAGCTTATTTACATTGATCTTGTCAACATATTTTCCTTGGTTTAAAAAAAATATTGATTTTAATAACTATTATATTTTAATGGTCCATCCTGTTAGTGGATTTCAAGGCAGATTTGATTTACTGCAGCTTTGGGGATGAAACTTTCCTTATCAAGTATAAAAGTGAGTAATCAGTGTAACCGTAGAGATACACTGCTACATATATTGTTGTGTTAGCACTTAACAGATCTGCAGAAACAATAAAATGGGCTTGGTAATCAAGTAGTGTTACAGCTCATTAGAGAGACCTCACTGAGACGCATCCTACATAAAAGGGAATGTCACATGCCTCCCATTTATTAGCTGCAGTCATTTTTTAGCTGCTGCTTAAAAGACTGTACTTCTAGCTTGCTTAATTGCTACTGAACAAGACAGCTGATAAGTCTGCAAAGAGGTGAGTTCCAGGGTTTTTTTTTTAATCCTTGATAACATGTGAAGTAAACTAATACCCTTCTGAACAAATAAATCAAAACGTTCAAGATTCTAAATCCAGTAGACAAAACGAATCCAAAGAGAAATGTGACTAAAGAAATGGGAGAAGGCAGAGCACAGCCTTTCTCAATGCAAAGCAACTCTACTTTGAACAGATAAAACTGACAGAAAGCAGAGATTTTGGAGCCACTAAAATCTCATGAAATCATCTCATGGAATAAAAACCTTAACAAAGAATTAAAACAAAGATGGAAGACCTTAATTGAAAACTTGATCAATTAGCCGACAGGCCATAAGAAAGAGGCAGCAGAGCATGAAATTTGATTAAACAGAGCCATACGTCCCACTTCATTTCCAGTGATGTAGTGAAACTGATGACCTTGGAAAGAGGAGATGTTTGGCAAGTATAAAATAACCCAGGATGGTGGGTGAAACACTGTTCTGATGGGAAATTTTCTACATAAGAAAGCTTTAAGCAAAAACTTGTCCTCATATTCAGAGAAGTATGCAGAGGGAGGTAAATTTAGATAATTGACATATAATCCAAATTTATGACACTGTGTCAGGGAAGACAGATGCAGGAAATGGTTTCATTTCATAAACGTTAAGAACCAAGAATATTGTGGTTTGCTGACAAGTCACATTTTCTCTCATTCTGGCCCTTTTCTCTTGTATTCTTCAAAGGCAGAATGAAATAGGTCCAAATTGTAGTCTTAAATTCTATTGTCTTAGTCTCCTACGACTGCTATAGCAGAAATACCACAAGTAGGGAGCTTTAAAGAACAGACTTTTCCCCCCACAATTCAGGAGCACAGAAGTTTCAATTTATGGTACCACCTAAGAGCAAAGGTCTTCTTCATGTGCTCTGGGTTATGATCCCTGTCTCAGCTCCTGCAGCCTCAGCTTGCGTCATCCATTGGTGATCTTCACAAGGCACCTACTTCTTTTGTTTATGTGTACATACCCTTACGTCTTCCGTGATTCCTTAGAACTTAGAAGTGAGCATTGTTGTTAGGTACCATTAAGCTGGAACTGACTCGCCTGCTGGTTTTTAGAAGTAGTAAATCACACCTCTTTCTTCTGTGGAGCAACTGTTAAATTCCAACAATCTGCCACTGAGCTGACAGTACAACTTCTTATCTCCTAGGCCACCAGAGCTTCCTTAGATGTAGTTGTTATTATTGTTAGATTCTGTTGAGTCATGTATGACTTACAGCAACTCTATGAAAGTAGATCTGAACTCTATTCTATCCTGCACCATCATTATCACCCTTGACACACTTGAGCTCATTGTCACAATTACTGTATCATTCCATCTCAATTAAGATCTTCCTATCCTTTGCTGGCCCTCTCCCTTTCCAAGCATGATGTCCTTTTCCAAAAAATAGTCTCTCCTAACTCTCAAAGTATAAAAAACAAAGCTTCCTTGCCTTCAATGAGCACTCTTGTTGCACCTTCTGCAAGACAGATCTTTTTATTCTTTTGGCAGTCCTTGGTATATGCAGCCCTCTTCTCAAATGTCACAACTCGAAAGCATGGATTTTTCTTCTGTCATCCTTATTTATTGTCCAGCTCTTAGATACATAGAAGGCTATTAGTGAATCTTTGGCTTGATTCAGGCACACATTACATTAGTCTTTAAACTGGTTTCACTGCTCTTCAGGACTTTGGAGAGGTTTCTGACAGCAGACTATCCAAGTGCAATTATGTCTCCTGATCTCCTGACTGCTGCTACCAAGGGTGTGGATTATGGACCCAAGTAAGATGAAGTTGTTGGCAATTTAAACCTTTTTTACATCTATCATTTTCTTGCATATTAGTCCAATGATGAGGAATCTGTTTTCTTGATGTTGAGAGTAATCCATATTGAATACCGTAGCCCTTGATTTTTGTGAAAAATGAAAAGATAAATCCTTGATGCACACCTTTCTTGATTTTAAATCGTGCAGTGTTCCGTTGCTATATGCACAACAGTTTCTTCCTCCAGCCTACACTGATATAGCTTCTTTAGCGCACCAAAGGAAAGGCTATATTCAAATATAATTTCATGCACAGGTTAGGATTCCAACAAGTATTTTAGAGGGCATAGTTCAACTTTTAACAATCAGTTAGAACAAAAGCGTGACAAAACCCTTCCATAAAGCGTCCCTGGCTTCACACAGCTGAGTATCCTTTGCTTTCTCATTACTTATCTCTTAGACTTATTTCATTTCTATTTCCATCTTGTCTTTTTTTTTAATTTAATTTATTCTCCCACTCTCCCTGTGCTTGCACCTGAAGATGAGCATGAGGCCTTGCTGCAGCAATCTGTGAATATATGTAAATGACTTGTTATTACCGGGAAAGACGTGGCACAAAGGGCTTGGGAAATGAAAATGCATTAAATCAAATACAGAAACCAAATCATTGAAGAGGTATCAAATTATTTACCCCTAAAATTTCTAAGAATTTTAAAAGATCTACCTTTTACAAAAATACAGGTATTTAATGTGATAAAAATTTTTAAAATTTATTACTCTAAGCATAAAAGTCAAAGCTTTAAGAAAGAAATTACTTGAGGTCTTTAACAGAATTGCCTCTCTCCGAGCCTCTCATTCACACTCACTGGATGTCACGGAAATGGCAGACTCTTGTAGGATGTCACTAGGGAGACAATGACTCCACTAGCTGATATTGCTATACGTTGTTGTTGTTGTTGTTGTTGTTATTCCACTAGCTGATATTGCTATAGGTTGTTGTTATTGTTGTTGTTGTTGTTGTTATATGTCATCAAGTCACTTGTGACTCATAGCGACCCTATGTACAACAGCCCTAAACCCTGTTCTGTTCTGTGCCAGTCGCACTGTCTATGACACACAATTACTCTAGTCACTGAATCAATCCATCTCATAGAGGGTCTTCCTCTCCTGCACTGTCTCTCCACCCTCCCAAACATGATGTCCCTCTCCAAGGACTGGTCCCTCCTTGCAACATGCCCAAAGTATGTCAGATGAAGCCTCAGAATCCTTGCCTCCAAGGAGCAGCCTGGTTTAACCCTCTCCAGTATGAACCTGTTCATTTTTTTAGCAGTCCATGGTACATTCAATACTCTTTTCCAGCACCACAGCTCAAAGGCATCAATTCTCCTTCTGTCCTCCCTAGTCATTGTCCAGCTCTTTGATGCATACCAAATGATTGCAAAGACCATGGCCTGTATCAGACGCACCTTAGTCTCCAGAGTTACATTATTGCTATTCAGTACCCTGGAGAGGTCCCTAACAGCAGACTTTTCCATCGCAATATATATCTTTTAATTTCCTGGGTGCTGGTGCCAAGAGTGTTGACTGTGGAGCCAAGCAAACTAAAGCTGTGAACAATCTCAATCTCTTCACCATCCATCCAGATGCTGCCAATTGGCCCAGTGGTAAGCATCTTTAGATTAAGATATATTTACAGAGAGCTCTGGTGGCCGAGTAGCAAGAAGCTGTGCTGCAATCTTGAAGGCATGTGGTTCAAATCCATCAGATTCTCCACCGGAGAAAGGGATAATCTCCTGCTGTGCTGGTTGGATGTAATTCAATGGTAGGCAACAAGTTTACATATATATACATATATTTAACTATAATTACAGGCACAGAAATGCATATACTACTAAAAATATATAACCAAAACAACAACAGCATAAAAGGCCCAGACTTGAAGCTTCCTTCAAGTTTATTTCAACTCATAGTTGTCCATAGGATTTCCAACTCCGTATTCTTTATGAACACAACAGATGGCCACATATTCCTCCCATGGAACAACTAGTCGGTTCAAAAATTAGACCTTTCATGTCACACGAAAGCACTTAACTTCTAAAATCCTAAATGAGCATAAATGAGCATCCTCAGGTTTTAACAGGTTGAACTTTTCCATGTAATGAGAACGCAGACTAAAATCCGCTCTAGTCTCAAAAGTGAATTCACTTTTACTTTGGTATCTTCAAAAACTTATCTACTTAGCCTTTAGAGTAGGGATAAATGTGTGCTCTTAAATTAGATAATAAATCTTGAAGTGAATTTTGTTAAGTTTCTCCCACAGTGATCCTCAAACTTCAACATGAATATGAATCACTGGAGGATTTCCTTAGAAGGCTGGTTTTGAAACAGTAGGTTTTGGAACGAGGCCTAAGATTCTGAGCCTGAATTCTAACAAGCTCTTTGATAAGGCTTGTAGTGTTAGTCTAAGTAGCAAGATTTACATATATATCTTTTCTGGTATAGAATAGTCATTGGGGGAAAAATTAATAGATTGTTACTGATATTTTCAGAATTACTCCAATAAAGTTTGGTGGTCTGTGGGTGATGACGAGGATGGTACAGGATAGGGCAGGGTTCAGGTGGGCTGTTCTTAGGGTCTCTAGAAGTCTACTCGACTTAAAGGCACCTAACAAAAATAATGTAATCAAGAGTTGCGCTGCCAACTCAAAAGTTTGTGATTCAGGTCCACCAGTTGCTCAGAGGGAGAAGGATGGGCAATCTCCTCCCATTCAATTTACAGCCTCTATGAACCTTCTGGAAGGTCAACTAAGGTTGAGTTCTGACTTGGTGGCACAAAACAACAAGAAAAACAAAGTTAGGGAATTGTTAGGGTAGCCTAGTCCATAGGGAGTTCTGTTGTTAACTCAAATGACTCACCTCTCAGGTAACAGGAATTCACCAAGAACTTCCTCTGGAAAGGTGGGCTATCTCCTCTTCTACTATTTAAACCTGCTAGAGAGTCAGCTGTGACTCTGTTAAAACTATATATGATAATGAGAGAGAAACTGTCAGATTTTCTCTAGAGTGGCTCCAGTCTGCGCCAAGGATCAATTCCTCCCACCTGTGTCTTGATCCTTAGCCTTAAGTAAATCATTTCCTGGTAGAGATTGGCTCAGCGGATGTTACAGACTGCCAATACCATCAATAGGGTTAAGGGGAATTAAATCTTTAAGCCTCATTGCCCTCTCCCCAATAGCTGCCTGCCTTCTGATGCTGCCAAGAGATAACACACATTCCCATTCTCAAGTAGTCCTACTGAAAATTTCCATTAAACTTCATTTGATCAGATAGAAAACCTTTTCTCACTTTCTAGAAGCTCCATACTGTTAGACAATCCTTATCATCCTTTCCTTGCATATTACAGGGAGCAATTAAAAGAAACCATGGCTAAATGAATTCCTTTTCATTCACCTCTTTCCATCCTCTTTAGGCTTTTGCTCTTTCTATGACTTTTAAGTGGTAAATTTGCAATCTACCTGAGAGCTTCATTGTTCTCCCTCCCTCTAGTCTCAAGCATCTATTGTTGCCAGCTCCCCACCTTATACTAAAAAGTTCTCAGTATGCTAGGACTAACATGCTTGCAATGCGTCACACCAAATGAAGTATGCACATAAGCGTTATTTCCAGGACCAGAAATACATTAGTAAGATTAACACACCTGGAAGAAACTGTGGTAGAGCAGTTCATGAGCAGCATCAGTTTAAACAAAGGAAATTCAGTGTCTTGGGAAAAAAAATAACAATAAAACAAAATAAGCCAAAGCTAGAGATCATTTTCATGCATATTAAATTGCAGGGCTCATGGGATGGGAAAGTTTTTACTGTGCGTGGGTCTTTTTTTAGATCCATTTATACGTTAACCAAATTAAAAGATTCAGAGTGTGAGCAAGCGAGAAAGCGACTTTGTGAAGGGTGCCAATCTAATTACAGTACAGCACGTCCCTCAAGGCTCATCAGGAGCTGCATCATCACTTATGTATGTCACCTTAGACAAGCTCACTGTGATTTTCCCATTGCCTTCAAGAGAAAATAACATTGCTTTCCAAATCTTCCCAATTGGTGATATTTGTAAGGTTTAAAAGATTACATTTCTTTCTTCTGTTTCCACATAAAAAATTAACAAACTAAATGAAAATGACATTTTAGACTCTGTAGGTACCTTGACAGGGCAATTTTCTAAGTAGTGGGCTGCTAATCACATTGTTAGAGGTTCAAACCCACTGGTCTCTGTGGAGAAAGCAGTGAGGTAGCTTGCTCCTACAGAGATTTGAAGCCTTGGATACTCTACAGGAAAATTCTACAAGGTCAGTGCATGGTTGTTGTGAGTTGTAACCTATTTGATGGTAACATTATTTCATAACCTTCTGTAATATTCCTTATCGTTTGTCTTTTTTCAACCCAATTGCCTTTACTTCTCTAGTGTTAATTTGACTATATTAGGTGACGAGTTAGTAGTTAGGGACTAACCTAAAAAGGCAGCACCTCTTTGGCGTTTGGCACTCACCAGTGACTCCACATGAGAAAAGATGAACACTCTTTCATAAGATTTACAACTCATGGTGCAACCACTAAGGAAGGCAGTATGGCGCTTTCTCAAAAAGTTGCAAATAGAAATACCACTTGACCCAGTAATTCCACTACTGGGAATATATCCCAAAGAGACCATAACTGACATCCAAGCAGATATATGCACACCCATGTTTATTGCAGCTTTGTTCACTATAGCAAGGAGTTGGAAACAACCTAAGTGTCCTTCAACAAACTAATGGCTAGAGAAGCTGTGGTATAGTCACACAATGTAATACTATGCTGCATTGAAAAACAAGGAACTCATGCAATATTGTTCAAAATGGATGACTCTGGAGGACATTATGCTGAGTGAAGTAGCTCAGTCACAAAAGGGCAAATACTGCATGGTGCCACTGTTGTAAAACAGGACTGACCTTGGGGTTGGGGGAGACTGAGAAAGATGGGTTCAATAATGTGTACTGCATTGAAAGAGATGAGGGAGGAAACTGTTTAAAAGGGCTATGTGATTAGGTATTATTGTCATGACAGGAATTCAGAAAAAAAGGCTGCACAGTGGAGTTGACTTGGGGGAGGTATTTTTATAACAATGAAAGAATTTTCTTTTACTTTTCATAGAGAAAAGTGAACTGGGGGAGGCAGGGAGAAAAGTGCAACAATGAATAAATGGAAACCCAAAGTCTCTGTAAATTTTCATTAAAATTAATAATAATTTAAAAAAATTTAAAAAATATTTACAACTCAGAAAACTTGCAGGGAGTCAGTTGTGGTTGACTAGAGGGCAATGAGTATGCATATAAGTGAATATAGAATATTTAACACTTTCTCATGCCCAGCATTTTACTCCCTTGTTCTTATACAACTTTCTTGGTAAAACTGTAATCTCTTCTATTTGTCCTTCAGAGCTTTTATCTGACTTCTAGACCAGATGCTTACCAGTTCATGAATTGCAAATAAAGCTTAAGAGTTCATACACAAATTTAATATTATGAAAATTTTCTTTTTAACATTAGTATTCATTTTTCTTTTTAGAGAGTGTATAAAGCAAATTTAACTAGATGTTGTTTCTAGAGACACTGTCCCACACACATCCAGTCTCTCCTCCAATCATTTTGTTCACTTTTAGAGACTTTAATTTACCTTGAGGCCTTACAAATACTCCTGATAAGACTATGTTTGGCTTTCTAGATTATCAAGTACAACGTCATTTGTGTCCGTCTAGTGAAATGTTCTGTTTTCATTTTTCTTTCAGAATAGTGATCTCAGAGTACTTGACTGTGCTTATGTGTAACCTATACTTGCACCAGAAACAGAGTCAGAACAGCCACGGAACAGGGCAAGGAATCACTGAACGGTTCAAAATCAGGAAATGAGTATGGCAGGGATGTGTCCTGTCTCCATACCTTTTCAATCTGTATACAGAACAGATCATTTGGGAGGCTGGACATTTTGAGGAGAAATGTGGCATCAGGATTGGAGGAAGACTCATCAACAACCTGTGATATGTAGATCACCAGCCTTGCTTGCTGGAACTTAGGAGGACCTGAAGTGCTTGATGCAGAAAGTCAAGGACTGTAATCTTCAATACAGATTAAAGCTCAACATCAAGAAGACAAAGATTCTTACCCTTGTGTAGATTGGCAACATCATGATTAATGGAAAAGAAATTACGGTTGTTAACAATTTCAGCTTGCTCGGTTCCACAATCAACACTCCTGGCACCAAAAATCAGGAAATCAAAAGAGGAATTACTCTGGGAAAATGTGCTATTAGGGACTTCTCCAGAGCACTGAGGAGCAAAAATGTCCATCTAGAGATTAAGGTGCTCCTGATCTACGCCATAGTCTTTGCAATTACTTGCTATGTATCAGAGAGCTGGACAATGATTAAGCATGATAGAAAAGGAATCAAGCCTTTGAATTGTGGTGCTGAAAAAGAGTAATAAACATACCATGAACCACCAAAAGAAAAAAACTGGTCTGTTTTGGAGAGGGTGAAACCAAGATTCCCTTTGAAGGCAAGGATTTTGAAGTTCCATCTCACATACATTTCACATTCTGACATGTAGCCAGAAGAGACCAGTCCTTGGAGGAGGACACCAGGCTTAGAAAGACAGAGATACAGTGCAGGAAAGGAACACTCTGGATGAGAAGGGTTGACATTGTAACTGGGATAATGGTGGTAGGGTTGTTGGAGTCCCTGAGACTGGTTCAGGGTAGGGCAGGCTTCAGAGCTATTGTACATAGATAGGATCACTATGTGATTTGATGGGCCACAACAACAACAACAACATCAGGGTCTTAGGGTGTTCTGGTGTCTTAGTGGTAAGGAATTGCACTGTAAACCCAAAGGCACAGGGTTCTAATCCACCATAGGTTCCTCAGGATAAAAATGAGCATTCTTCTCCTGTACAATTTACTAACTCTGAAAACCCACTAGAGGATCAACTATGAGTTGGTTTTGACTCCATGGTTCAACATTATAACAACATCATAATCTTAATTCAGGTCAGTTGTTTGGACCTTAGGTGTAGACCTTGATGTTATGATATTCTGATTTAGCCTCATAACAAACTGCCAGAACAACATTCTGTATAGAGAATATGGACAGAATATATAGAAAATGTATAGGATACACATTCTAGTACAACAAAATTGTGTACAATAGGCTTCACATTACCAAATTGTTACAGATGACAATTTAAAATCCCGTTTCATTCTAAAAATTTTAATTCTAAATTGGTTTTCATTTTACGAATTTTTAAAAACATTTTCTTTTATCAGGCATTGGATTTCAACTGATCACTTTAATATCCCATTATAACATCCAATTATTCTCTCTTCATTATAATATAAAATTAAAAATCACATGCTTAGCCACTCTGATAAATCACTATAAGAATCCTCAAGCTACTTAACTCCCTTCAAAATATCATTTTGTTGTTATGTCAATTTGACAGTGTTGAAAGTACAAAAGGAAGTAAAAGAAGGAAAATTGGAAGTGAGGAAAAAATTAAAAATTCCACAGAAAAAAGGTTGGATGGAGCAAGACAAATGAAATAGAGA
This sequence comes from Elephantulus edwardii, assembly GCF_000299155.1. Lineage (NCBI taxonomy): Eukaryota > Metazoa > Chordata > Mammalia > Macroscelidea > Macroscelididae > Elephantulus > Elephantulus edwardii. The sequence goes on along the minus strand of NW_006399835.1, from coordinate 6,090,279 downwards.
AAGACAAAGTGACAAATAAGTGAAAATCATGGAAAAGTAAATGCAATGGGGTACCTGGGTTAGATCCTAGAAAAGAAAAGAACATTAACAGAAAAACTTTTAAAAATCCAAATAAAGTCTGCAGTTAATTTGATAGTACATTTTTTTTCTCATCTAGTTTTAACAAAGGTACTATGGTTGTGTAAGATAGTCCCAAGGAAATAGCAGCATATGAGATCTCAAAAAACCAAAAACAAAGAAAACACCCCAAAACCACAGTATACAAAATCTCTCTTTAGTTTTCTTTTCTGTGGTTTCAGTTTGTTGTTGTTGTTGTTCTATGTTGTTGTTGTTTTCTATTGTTATTGTTTTGATGTTTTGATTTTGGGGGGATTTTTGGCAACTGTTTTAGCAGTTCTTTTGTCATATGGAGCTTTTCATCATTGATCACTCTTTGTAGTTCATTTTCCAAGAATTGCTAGAGATTGAGTCTAGCTATGTGTGGAAGCGACTTAGCTGTGTCTTTCAAGGCATCTGCCCAAGGGGAAGTCATTACTGTTTCCTCATGCAAAACTGGGTTAATCTTCACAGAAGGAGGTGGAAAGACATCTTCAACTGGCAAAGACTCAGAAGAATTTAAGGACTCAAAGTTCCCAGTTTAGTCTATACCTGCCAATATAATCCCATTTCTGTTTAGAGGATTTTATCTCTTTCAAAAGAATATCTTCACATATTATCAGACACCTTGTGAAGAAGGAAATTCACCTGGTGTCATAATGCAGACACTCATGAGGTAAGACGCTGGGTTTGACATCCAGTAATCAATGTTCAGTGATTGAAAGAAAATTTTCTTTCAAGGTGTCAATAGAAATTTGATAATCATACATGGAACACTTCAGATGGTAATTTGAAGCCCTATTCTATCGCCACCCCTCCACTCTGCCAAACATGATGTTCCTTTCCAAGGACCAGTCCCTCCTTGTAACATGCCCAAAATATGTCAGACGAAACTTCAGGATGCTTGACTCCAGGGAACATTCTGGCTTCACCCTCTCCAGGACAAACCTGTTTGTTCTCCTAGCATTCCATGGTATATTCAACACTCTTCTCCAGCACCACAGCTCAAAGGCATCAATTCTCTTTCTATCAACCCTATTCACTGTCCAACTCTCTGATGCATAGCATGTAATTGCGAAAACTATAGTCTGGATCAGGTGCACCTTAGTCTCCAGTTTGACATCGTTGCTCTTCAGTACTCTTGAGAGGTCCCTCGCAGCCGACTTTCCCAATGCAATTCGTCTCTTGATTTCCTGACTGTTGTTACCAAGAGCGTTGACCATGGAGCCAAGTAAACGAAAACTGTTAACTATCTCAATCTCTTTACCATTCATACTGATGCTGCCAATTGGCCCAGTGGTTAGAATCTTTGTTTTCTTGATGTTGAGCTTCAGTCCATATAGGAGGCTGTAGTCCTTGATCTGAAGCAAGCGCTTCAGGATCCATTCTGTGACCGGAGAGGTGGGAATAAGTGCATTTGAGATGGCTAGGTTGGGACAGGATAGAAGATCATATAGAGCTCTTGTACATAGGGTCGCTATGAGTCGCAAGTGACTCGATGGCACATAACAACAACAACATTCTATCCTTTCCTTCTTTCACACTGTTCAGCAAAATTAAGGACTACTAGCCTATTAATACTTATGAGTTGAACAAAATGCTTCTAAAATATCAAATCTCTTGTACTAAAGTATCAGAATCTTGTCTTTTTCAAGCATTTTATCAGAAGTATCCAGTGGTGCTATTTTGCATATCTCTATCACTATGTCATGTATGATAGTCTACTTAAGCTCACATGTAAAATTAACAATCATGATGAGCAGCTCAGTTTCTTTTCCTTTTAACTGAGGTAGAACAAAGTGATAAAAGGTCTGGACCTGATGCTTCATAGTTACTTTATATACTGACTTTTCAAATCTGGACCTGATGCTTCATAGTTACTTTATATACTGACTTTTCAAAACTCAATTTCTGCTTCTATAAAATTATATTTACAATAAACTCTCAAAAAGTCTTTTTAAAGAAAAAAATCCTTTTACGTTTAATTAAAATTAAGTAAGTAAAGTGGTAAAAGGAAAGTCAATCCCCTTGTGTGTGATTACCTGCCTTTGAAAACCTGCTGAAGAGTCAGCTATGGGTTGGTTCTAATAAAATGGTACACAATAAAAACAATGTGCTTAAAGCAAGGACTACAAACTATTAGGCTTGAATTCCTTTTAAGTGTTTCAACTTATTTTTAAAATGAAATTAACTTGCCAATAGATTTGTTCTTCAACACCAGTATAGGTAGATACCTCACTTTGTTTTCTCTGCAACTTCTAAATGCTGTCTCAATAGCATTTCTTTCCTCTGGCCTTTCTAGTCTACATTATAAATCATTAATTTATATGACTATCACCTAAGTCATGGTGATATTAAAAATATTTGATAATCACTTCAAGATATCAAAATCAATCTGAATATTGTTGTTATTATGAACCCTTGAGTCCAGCAGGTTTTCAGAGGTAATAAACAGCACAAGAGGATCATCTTTCTCCTGCAGAGGGGCTGGTAGACCCAAATCATATGTCCTTGAGTTGTCAGTCCAGTATCTTACCACTAGGTCACCAAAGCTCCCTAATCTGAATATACACCAGGTATAAACAATGAGTTCAGCTATCTCTACCTTGATCATAAGAATCACAGATCACAGGGGCAAGCACATGTAACTATTTCATTAATGAACAAGGTTTTATTACCTTGGTAGTGTAATGCCTATAAGGAAATGTTCCTAACCCAAGGGTGTCTCCCCTTTAGCATTTCAAGTCCACTAGCAAATCCACGGGAGAAAGAGAGAAACGTATTAAGGATCAGCTATGAGTCAGTTCTGACTTGGCAACAATGAATTTACATTTGAGTCATATATTTCTAAGGGTTTTTCATTAGAATTCTCCTACTTTCTTAACCATAGTGATAGTTGTAAATTAAATTGATCCCAGATGAGTCAATAATTACACCTGACTTTTTTAGAAACAAGGAACTCTGATGATGTAGTGCCTTATTGGTTGTTCATCTAACTTTTCAGTCAATACACAGAACAGATCATTGGGGAAACAGGGCTTTATTAGTAGGAATGTGGCATCAGGATTGGAGGAAGACTCTCTCAACAACCTACATTGCACAGATGACACAACAATGCTTGTTGAAACTGAAAAAGACCTGAAGCATTCGCTGCAGAGTGAAGGACTGGAGTCTTCAATATGGATTGGAAGATTCTCACCACTGGTCCAATTGCCAGCACCATGATAGATGGAGAAGCAATTGAGGTTACCAGTTATAGCTTGCTCATCTCCACAATCAACACTTTAAACACCAACAGTCAGAAAATCAAGAGACAAATTGCATTGGGAAAATCTGCTGTCAGAGACCTCTCTAGAGTGCTTAAAAGAAACTGTGTCAGTCTAGAGACTAAGGTGTACCTAATACAGGTCATGGTCTTCGCAATTACTTGTTACACTTAAGGGAGTTGGACAATGACTAAGGATGACGGAAGAAGAATCGATACCTTCAAATTGTGGTGATGATGAGATGAGATCTTGGGGTGGGAGGAAGGGAGAGCCAAATTGGTGGGACCGAGAGCTTTGTGGACAATTGTGGTGAGAAGCCAATACTGGCAGGGCGGAGACATTTAGAGCCCCAAGGCTAGAGGCTGAGGTACCTGCGTGCACATTTTAGAAGCTGTCTCTACTGTATTCTATTATTAATCTGTATTGTAAACTTTTTATTTCCCCCATATGGTTCTGTTTGATCTATAAGCTATCATATTGGATTTCAAACCCAGCAAAGCTGTAAGTTTGGTGTTGAAATAAGTATAAAGAGGTATGGAAGTGAAGGGGTCATGTCTGACCTCATGGGAATTGGTTTGTGTTACTGATGTTGTTGCCAGGGATAATTTCCCTTTGTGAAATTGGTAGAGGTCAGATATGTCTGTCTCTGTGTGGTCCATGCCCTTTTTACATAAATAAAGAATAAAGGCTTAAACTAACACAAAGAAACATATAAAAGGACATGAGGAAAGACACTGAGAAAAATAATAACAAGGACCTAAAGAAAGTGAATGGTTTGGATACATGATTCAATAAAGTTCTGTTTTTTACCATGACTGGTTGCAATTGTGTTTAAATCACCTATAATGAAAAAAAGTTTTACTGTACACCCCTCCATCTGTGTTCCTATACTATACACTCTCTGATCCTTTTGGATCTTCCATACATAAATGCATACACACTCAATTATCATTTCCTCTCATTGAAATACTTTGTCTTTTTTATTTCAGTGTTTTTTTTTCTGCCCGCCTTGAAATATCTTGTGTCTGGATCCTTTATCCGGAAATAAATCTCAAGAGATTCTCACGTCCCTCAAGTTACAGTGTGTTCTTTTTTTCTCTATATGTACAGCAAAACTTTGTTTTAACTATGTTTTTGTTTTCTCTCAGTTCCTATTCCTTAACATTTTGTCATCTGAGCTTATTTCAGTGTTCAACTGAAAATGTGATTTCAAAGGTCCCTCAGTTTCCATTTGTAGTTTTTTTATTGTTGCAAAATATCTCTCAGAATTTATACCCCAATTTCAGAAACTACTAACTACAGCAAACCTACTGAATTATCATCAAAATGGAAAGTTCAGCCTTGAACATATTTATAAATTTTTAGAGTCTTCTCTCCAAAAATAAACTATGCTTTTATTTGACTATCATGTATGATATCTAGAAATGTAACAATATCTAAAAATGAACTCAGTTTTGTCCTCAACTCCCTGTATTGTTGTTATTTTAATATCCAAGGCTGAGAGGTCATTGACTTTGTCTTTAAAGGGACAAATGAGAACAAGTCTTGCAAATCATGGAGTCTCTGATGCAACAACCTATGCCCTTGTAACCTGAACAGGAAAATATGATAGATAAATATAAAAAAGGACTGAAGTTCTATTCTAATAAAACTATGATTATGAAAAAAGATAGCAAACTGACTGATCCATTGGTTTTATCAACTACTGACTTCTGAAAATCAACAAATATCACTTTATTAGGTAATGAATTTCAGCCTTATTCTCTGTCATCACTTGAATGCACCAATTCATGAATTTTGATAGCATAATTAGATAGGACTACTTATTAAACAGACATGTTACAGTGGAAAATTTACAGTCAAGGACTAGAGAACAATGATGTCATTTTAAAGACTGAAGTGTGCCTTACCCAAGTCATGGCATTTTCAGTTGCTTCCTATTCACCTAAAGGTTGGACAATGAATAAAGATGACAGAATACTAATAAATGTCTTTCAGTTATGGTTTACCAGAAGAGTACCGAATATCCCTTAGATTGTCAAAAGAATAAACTAATCTGGATGGAAATGGGAAATATCCAGCAGGAATCTGAAAAGAAAGGGTAAGAGTGTGCATAGGTCAAAGGTGAATACTTTTGTAGAACACAATGTGTGGGAATGATTGTGCGAAACACAGTGTGAGTGAAGAAAAGTGTGAACCACAATGTATAAGACTATTGTATGGGGGCGGGGGGAAGGGCTGGATGGGGAGAGAAGTGCAGCAATGAATGAATTGAAATCCAAAATATCTGTAAATATTCATTAAAATTATTAAAATAAAAAAATTTAAAAGTGTTAAATATAACTTTGAAAAAAATTTCCAATTTTCACCTAATCCAGTGGCTTACAAATTTAGCTATTTTGAGACCAATGCCTGATATGTTCAGAATCCTGTTGCAGCAAGTAACCAAGCTAACATCTGAGCCTGGAATACTGGCTTTTGGGGAAAAGATGAGGCATTCTGCTCCTGTGAAGACTGCAGCCCTGAAAACCTCACGAGGCAGTTCAACGTTGTCCTGTTGGATCACTGAGTTGGAATCAACGAAAACAGTGAATACTGTTTGACAGTCTATCTTCTCTGCTCGTAGAAATGTGAAACAAATAAAATGGCCTTATTTGCATTCTGTAAAAAAAACAAAAAGAATATTGTATGTAAAAACAATGTAAATGTAAAAAAAAAAAAAGAAAAGAATATTCTTTTCTCTTAGAAGTACAACTAGTGTACTCCTTAAAATGAAGGATGATGAAACTTCATCTAATAGACTTTGAACTTGTTATCAGGCAGGACTAGTCCTTGGGAAAAGATATCCTGCTGGGAAATTGTAGAGGATCAGAGGAAGAGAGGAAGACACTAAAAAATGATGTGATGACAGTGTCACTTTAACAATGGATTTGAACACATCAGAGATTGTAAGGATGGCGTAGGATGAAACCTGTTTTTATAGATTAACTATGAGTTGCAGTCAGTTTGATGGCACCTAACAGCATTTACCATGCTGTTCTTACCATGTTCTGCTGTGATTCATGAATATTGCTATGCATATGAAACTTGCCTAAATGAAGAAGGCTTACTTCACAAAATTAATAGCGTGCAGGCTATTGGGGGAAAAAAGCCTTGATAGCACAGTGGTTAAACATTTAATTGCTAAATTAAAGGTCATAATTGTCTGAACTTTCTAGCAATTCTAAAGGAGAAAAATATGGTAGTTGGCTTCCATAAAAAGATAAAAGCATTGGAAACACAGAGGAACTGGTCAATATGTTCTTTTTTTGTGTTTTCTTTAGATGATTCAAGATGATGTCTTATATGTAATAGGATTATGACAAGCATAAACTGGAATTCCTATGAAAATAAAAAAAAATAAAATTTTGGTGGTTGTTGTTAGGTGCCATCAACTTAACTATGACTCATGGCTGTAGAAAAAGAAAAAGTAATCTCTTCAAGGCTGATTTTGGTTTGGAGAGAATAGTGATACAGAGAGAAATTCATGAAGAAAAAATTTACAAGGAGAATATTGTGCGTAAGTTGCAGTATTTCTCACATTTCATCATCACCAATTACAATTCTAATCACATTGATTCTTTCTAGTTATATCATATATCAGATATATTAATATATATAGATATAGATATAGATATAGATATAGATATAGATATATAGATTATATATATATATATATATAATATTGTTGTTGTGTACCATAGAGTCAGAAAAGAACCATAAATGGCCCTCTGGTGAGTTTTCAGAGGAAGTTAATTACATGGAAGGAGATTGCCCGTCCTTCTCCTGTAGAGCAGTTGGTGGTTTCAAACCATGTGCCTTAACGATTGCAGTGCAGCTTCTTGCCACTAGGCCACTGAAGCTCCCATAATTATGTAAAAATAAAAATAAATATAAACAGATAAATTTTTAAACTTGGAGAAATGATGAAAGTCATACAAGTGTTCAGGTCTTTCATTCATGGGGTCACTATGAGTCCTCTATTACTTGACAGCATTTAACAATAACAACAACAACAAAGAGCTCAGTTGGCCTAGTAGACAGAAAGTGATGGCACCAAGCCAAAGGTGGGTGATTTTAATCTGCGGCCCTCAAGCCTGGTTTTAATTGGTGTGGTCAAACATTTTTCTAAGTGCTATAGCTCTGGTCTGTCCACTTGCTGTACAGAGGTAACATGTGATTGCTGTGATGCTGAACACTGTGACAATGATGTATCAAATGTGTTAATGGTTACACATGGCAGGCAGTGTTTGGTGGAGCTCCTCTATTAAAACAGGCTTGGAAGCAGGAGTGGCATCCACTTCCGAAATAGCTTGCCTCCAGAAACCCTGTGAACTTGGAGAAATGATGAAAGTGATCCAAGTGTTAAGGTCTTTATGTTCATAGGGTCACTATGGGTTGTCTATGACTTGATGTCATTTAACAACAATAATATATCAAACTAGGGAGCTCTCTGTCTTAGTTGTAAGAAATTGTGTTACCAACTCAAAGGCACATAATTTGAATCTGCTAGCTGCTCTGAGGGAGAACGGTGGACAATCTTGCCCTGTGAGAATTGCTACCTCTGAAAACTCTAAGGAGGGTCAGCTATGAATTGGTTCCAACTTGATGGCACAGACAAGTATTTATCTCTTATTCTTGCCATAAGGTATTTACTTAGTACAGCCATTGCCTCTCAATGAAACCATATGTCATACATTTTTAGTACTGTATTTTCTATAATTTCTACAATGTCATCATGATTTTTATACCTATCAGAGTCTACATAATAAATCCCCTAAGCCTCAAAAGATTGAATTCTTAATGCAATTGCTCCTTAATCTATTTTCATTCAGAATATATAATGTATATTTTCATACATGTAACAATGACTTGTAATTCATATGAACCAGAATGTAGTAGAAGTGAAAAGAAAGCTGATCAACCCAATCAAAATGAACATACTACAAATCCAATATTTTATAACCCAGTAGACTTAATTTCTTATTTCTTTTACAGTATGACACATATATATTTAGTCCAGCCATTATTGTTAAGCATCATATCTGCAGCAATTCCCATTACATTAACATAATAAGAATGCATACAAATAGTGGTGAAGGAGCAGGAAAGAAAGGTGAAACCTTACTCTTGGTAGCAATTTTCTGCTTTTAAACTTACAGCTCAGTTATTGAATAAACTTTAAGATGTAATTTAAGCAATTTACTAATTGCTACTAATGGTCTACAATTTAGCATTTCTCTACAAATTGACCAGAAGGTTAAACGCTTTAAAATATTAAATCATTCATTGGGCATCTGCTGACCTTGTCACATTAACAATAAAATTCTTTATATCTCAGAGTTGCCCTAAAACATTATGTTTTGATAGACTGTTTAGAGAATTTCTGATATTTTCTACTCATTTAATTAGCCTCTTACACAAAATATATTTCCAAATAATCTACATGTCAATCTTTTACAAATAATATATACCAACTTTATAATTTCTAACTTCCAAACATAATCAAATATTAATTGATTTTAGTAAAATGGATGGTGAGAATAAAAGGGATCTTTATAATGCACTATTCTGCCTAATAGTCTGTCATTCTGCAGCTCTCAAAAGTGAAGTCAGGCTATAAAGTCAAGGTTACTCCAAGATAAATGAAACTAATTAGGACAAGACATCAAATTGTATTATGTTTAGAAACCAGGAACAGGAAAAGATGAACGTATCCAGAACACAGGTAGAGAAATTCAAGCTAAGATTATGCCATATCTAATCGGCTCAAAACAAGAAATTTGCAGTTCAATGACAAGTCAGGCAGGAACATTTTCTTCATTATTTCCATGACCAAGAAGTTTCCAAACAGAATCATTATTAGGGGAAATAAAAACCTCAAGTCTTCTTTTCATTATGAAGATCTGGTTAAAGGAATCATCATTTATAGGAAAGTGAATGAGAATACTCTTGTTTTGATCAAAGGGATAAATAGCAGGGAAAAGCACACTTCCACTTTAAGTTTGAGGTAGTGAATAAAGAAATATTATTGAAAGCCTTTTTCATACTCAGCAGTATATTTTCTGAGCTGAGATGAAAGACTAAAAATTCTTATTAAAAGAGATCCTCTTAGAAAAATTCCAATATCCTCTAAGTTAAAGAAAGATGGACACTCTTTCTATGAAATTTACAACCTCTGAAAACCCGCTGAGTGAACTATGAGGCAGTTCCGGCTATTGTTGCATATGGTAGAGTCAGAACCCACCTATCGCTGACCTTCCTCTGGGTTTTTTGCACAGGAGGAGATTGCTCATCCTTCTCGTGCAGAGAAGCTGGTGGCCTCAAACCATGTGTCTTTGGGAGTGCAGCGCAGCACAACAACTAAGGAGACTAAAGAGAACCCATCTTAATTGATCCAATTAAGACATCTGTTGACTAGAAATATGTCAACATTATACAATGCTGTTGCAATTCACTGCTTGAAATAAGTGAACAAAAGTTACTGCCCAAGTTTAACAGGGTAGCAAGTAATAAACGTTGCACAGGATGTGGTGAGATAGGAACTCTTTCACACTGTTAGTGGGACTGTAAAATGGTACAACCACTATAGAATGCAGTTTGGTGCTTCCTCAAAACAACAATGAATGAATGGAAATCCAAAATCTCTGTAAAATGTTCATTAAAATTATTAAAATAATATTTTAAAAAAATTTTTAAAAAGCTGAACAAAGACATTCCATATTATCCAGCTATTCCATTGCTTGGAATACACCCTGAGAAAATGAGAACTGAGGCATATTTGGAGACTTGTACAACAATGTTCGTAGCAGTGTTATTCACCATCGCAAGAACATGGAAACAACCCAAATGTATAACCACAATGGAATACTGTGAAGCATACAGGAGTAATGATTTTGTAAATTGCTACCTAACTTGGGAGGGAATGGAGTGCATAATGCTAAGTGAATTAACTCAGTCCCATAAGGACAAATACTATACAAGACCATTATTGTAGAATGTATATGAAGACCCAAGGAGGGGACAGTGGAAGCAGAGGGGTGAAGATGTGTGACAGGCTAGGATTAATCATGGGGCCACACAATTTCACGGGTGGTGCAGTGAGGGAAATGGGAAGGATCTGGTGTGAAAAACAATGTATTTGAATTTTGTAAATAAACTAATATAAAAAATGTAAAATAGAATGCATATGAATGCATAAAACATAATGTAAATGAAAAATGGTATAAAACAATGTATATGAATGAAACATATTGTAAAATTATTATATGAAAATCAGTAAAAAATATTAAAAAGAAAGTAAACAAAGATTTTCACCTCTGGGCCAATTGGCAGCACCATGATAGATGGAGAAGAAATTGAGGACATTAACAATTTCAGCTTGTTTGGATCCACAATCAACACTCTTGGAACCAGCAGCCAAGAAATTAAAAGACTAATTGCCCTGGGGAAAGGTGTTGTCAGGGACCTCTCTAAAATGCAAAAGAGCAATGATTTCAGTCTGGAGACTAAGGTGCACTTGATCCAGGCCATGGTTTTTGCAGCTACTTGCTAGACATCTGAGAGCCGGACAGTGACTTAGGACGATAGAAGAAGAATCAATACCTATGAGGTGTGGTGCTGGAGAAAAGCACTGAACATATTATGGACTTCTGAAAGAACAAACAGGTCTGTCCTAGAGAAGTTGAAACCAGGTTATTCCTTAAAGGCAAGGATTTTTGAAGCTGCATCTCACGTATTTCAGCCAGGAGGGACCACTTGATGGAGAGGGAAATTATATTTGGCAGGGTGCAGGGACAGCACACGAGAGAAAGATTCTGGATGAGATAGATTGATACAATAATTGAGTTACTGGGGGTAGGTGTGTCAGAGTTAGTGAGTCTGGCTCAGGATAAGACAGGGATCAGAGTTATTGTACATAGGATTGTTATGAGTCACGGATGACTTGTTGGCACAAAACAACAAAGCTATCCACTTGTGATTTTTCCTGTTATAGCAGCACTAGATAACTAAGAGTTGTAGCGGCCTGATGCTAAGGAGTTGGCCTGCCACCTCACAGGCAGGCAGTGTGAATCTACCAGCTGCTTCATAGGCAAAACGAGCAAGTTCCTCCCAAGTGATTTATCATTTCAAAACCTGCCGGAGGGTCAGCTATGAATCGCTTCTGAATAGATGGCACGCAATAACAACATTCATAATGAGTTATAATACAATTTAAGAAGTATCACTAATGTATAGAACCTCAAAAATGGGGTTAAAATGGACATACAAAAAATTTATTACTAATATCAAAATTTTACTTTATTTCAAAATTATTAAAACTCCATACAAGACTTTGAGGGTAAAGATTGGGAGCGTGCCAGCTTGAAAACAATACATTCTATGTTGTACTTACAGCCATAAAAAGTATGAAAGTTTTGTCTTCTACATCTAAATCATATGGATGAAATAGAAACTGTAATTTAGCAATTTTTAATGAGCTATGGTTCTTTCTAAGCCTAGGAGTTTATGCTTTGATAAGGCTCATTAAAAATACATAGATAAAGGCACACTTTCATAATGAATAATTTCTTTTGTATATGTGTAATTCATGAGAAAGATAAGTAGCAAAAATATCCCATAGTAGAGTACTTATCTCATAATCTCTTCATCCTTTTATCCATAGATTTGTGTGGTCCCTAAAAATCACTGCAGGTACCACAGTTCAAGCTGCATGTCCTTAGGTGTACATGTAATATGCACACTTTAATGCTCTTATTGCTTAAGAAGAATATTTTCCAGCTGTGTTTTCTGCATTAAAGGAAAAGATTCCATTAGTATAAAACTCTCTGCCATAGAACCCCTTGAGAATCCTGTGGCATATGGCACTTCTTCAGTGGAGTGTGAAGCTGTGGGTGTGTCCCTGTGTTCAGTTCTACAGGAGGTACTGCTTCACTTTCACTCCAGAAGTCACAGTGGAAAGTATAAATTTGCTTCACACAATAAGAACGTAAATGTCTTTGCCAACCTTTTGGCAATATCTTTTCCTCAAGCTGGCAAACAATATTTAGCAGATGCTTCCCCAGATGACTCCACACTGATGAGCATTACATATGCAATCTATCTCGTATGATCGTACAATATAGATCATCATAAACATCACATGTTCCACAGTCTGTCTGCCGATTAATCTATGATTCTTGAGGCCTCCTGGGTATAAAATCACTGTTCATTTATTGGTTCAGCCACTAGTCTAGGGAGGATAAATAAAATGTGTAGCCACATGCCTACTCTTCTCTAAATTAGAATGTAAAGGTTTAAAAGCATCGGTAATTAGCAAACTTACTAAGAAGTACTACAAAAACAAAAGTTAAAATTAATAAGATAGCTTGTCCAAAAAAAAAAAAAGTCCATTCAACCATGAAAACTATGTTGCTGTCTGAGCAAATTTCTTAATCAATCTGAAAAAGTGTACAATTATAACTTTCTTTTTTTATAACTTCCTTTTTAAGAAGGAATTTTTGACTCAAATATATTAATGTTCATGAAGATAGTACAATAATAGTGATTATCTTTTTTACATACAAGATCATCAAGCAGCCCCTCTGGAATAGTCCATATGGCAGAACTAACAATGCTAAACTAAAAATGCTGTACCGCTTTGATGGTTTGATCTGTTAGTGGCTCTGTGGCAGAAAGATGAGCAATCTTCCATCTATTCCAAGATTTACTGTCTTGGAGACCCAAAACTAAGAGTCGGTTGCAATTCAATGACAATTAAATTGAATTTTGGTGGTGTTGTGTGTGTGTTTTTGGTTTGTTTTTTTTTTTCTTTTTCATTTAGTTAACTAGCTGATTGGATGGCAACTAATAAGAAACTTTTTTGTTCTTTTAGTATTGTTATTGTTGTTGTTATGTGTCGTCTAGTTGTCGAGTCGCTTGCGACTCATAGCAACCCTAAGTACAAGAGCCCTAAACCCTGCTCTATCCTGTTTCAACCTCACTGGCTCTGACACACATCTCACATACTTTGGGCATGTTTCCAGGGGGAACCAGTCCTTGGTGAAAAACATCATGCTTGGAAGGATAAAGAAACAACAGAGGGGGAAAAGACCCTAAACAAAATGGATTGACACAGTTTCTGGGGTTATAGCGGCAAGGATATCAGAGACAGTGAGATTGGCCATGATAGGTCAGACTTCAGAGCTATTGTGCATAGGGTCACTGTGAGTCGCAGGGACTTGATGGCATATAACAACAGCAACAACAACATATATATATAGTATATTGTACCCATAATTGGGATAGCTTTGGTCACTGAGTGGTAGTGCATACCCAAATGGTTTGAATCCACCAGGTGCTTTGTGTGTTATGGGATTCATTATGTCAATCCATCTCATTGAAGGTCTTCCTACCTTCTGACCCTCTATCTTACCAAGTCTGGGGCAATATTTTCCCAATACTGACTCCTCCTGACAATATATGGACCAAATCCATGAAATGAAGTCTCATCATTCTTGCTTTTAATGAGTAATTAGATTACATTTCTTCCAACATAGATTTATTTTCTCAACCTGTTGTTGCTGTTATGTGTGATCAAGTTTTCTACAACTCATAGTGACCCTATTTACAATAAATCTGAATCTTGCCCTACCCTAAGCCAGTTTCACTGTCTCTGACAAACCTACTCCTATTATCTCCACCTTTCTGAACATGATGCTTTTCTCCAAGGACTGGCAACATGCTCAATGTATGTGAGACAGGGCCTCAATATTCTTGCCTCCAAGAAGCAGCACTCAAGAAATCAAATCTGTATTCCATTGGACAAATCTGCTGCTGAGGACTTCTTTAAATGAGCTAAGGTATCAATTTTAAGACTAAGGTGTGCCTGACCCAAATGACGATATTTCTAATTGCTTCACGTGCAAGTGAAAGTTGGACAATGAGTAGCTAAGAATTGATCTCTTTGAAAAAGGGGAGAAAAAAACCAGGTAGAAAAGGAAATTGTTGCTGTTATGTGCCTTCAAGTCAGCCATGACTCATACCAACCCTATGCATGATAGCTCTACCCCTGCCCTATCCTGGGTCAATCTCATTGTCTTTGACACAACCAGCCTCACTGCCTCAGTTACTGTGTCAATCCTTCTCATTAAGAGCTTTTCTCCCTTGTGCTCTCCCTTCAGGCTTCCAAACATGATGTTCTTTTCCAGGGTCTAGTCCCTTTTAGCAACATCCCCAAAGTATGTGAGAGGGAGCCTCAAAATCGTTGCCTCTAAGGAACATTTTGGCTTCCCCCTGTCCAGGACTGACTTGTTAGTTCTCTTGGCAGTTCATGGTATGTTCAGTACTCTTCTCGAGCACCACTACTCAAAGGCATCAATTCTTCTTCTGTCCTCTTTGATCATTGTTCCCGTTCTCTGATGGGTAACAGCTAAATGTGAAATCATGGCCTGGATTAGTCACAAACTAGTCTCTAGACTGACATTTTTGCACTTTAGCACTGTTTCCTGGCTGCTAGTGCCAGGAGTGTTTATTGTGAAAACAAGCAAATTGAAATTTTTAACAATATCAATCTCCTCTCCATCTGTCATGCCACTGCCAATTGGTCCAGTGTTGAGAATCTTCATTTTCTTGACCCTGAGCTTCAATCCATATTGTAGACTACAGTCCATGACCCTCTGCAGCAAATACTTCAGGCCTTCATCAGTTTTCAGCAAGCAAATTTGCATCATCCACACAACGTATATTTAAAAAGGACATTAACTTCAAAAAATTATAGAGAAACAAATTCAGGTTTAAAAAATAAAACAAGCAAAGTTATTACATATACTGATAATTGTTGTCCTATAATAGAGAGCCCAACAATAAATTTAACAAATAAATATCAGAGTCTCTTAGAAGATAATGATACAAGAACATATCTTTGGTTCCAGTGTAAAAACTATTGATTGAAAGAACAAAGGAAAACTTGTCAAATAATAAACATACCAAAATGTACTGTGTTAAATAGTTAAACTCCTAGATTAAAAAGGTCCATTTTAAACATTAAAAATTTTCTAGTCTGTGCTGAATTAGTAGAGACAAGTGATGCTGAGAGCTGTAAAGAGATGTGAGCTTACAGAGAGATATTTTGGAGTATTTGCTTATCTAAGACAGATATATTCAAAGATTAATGTAATTAGTTTAGCTAGAATAGTTAAATCAGTTGAGCTGAATGTTGACTGCCAAAAAAGTGCAACATACATGAGGATGAGGATATAAAGAAGGTTTGCATATTCTTTCAGACATTTCTACCTTAGGCCTCATTTGTAGGAAGTCTAGACAAAGTGTCTTTAATGATGCAACCCTGAAAGCAGAAAATAGCAGTTGTTCCAGGAGTTGTGAAAACCCCGAGGATCGCCTCCCTCACCCTTGTCACACTTATAGAACAAAAGCTTTAAAATAAAGAAGGGAAACAGTTTCATGTACTTTGAAAATCCATCTAGCTGAGAAAAGAGTATAGAAAACAACAAATAGCAAAAAGCCATATGTGGGAATGCCTAGGATCCAGTTGAGGAAAAGACATGAGGACTAACACTGAGAAAGTCCCAGTGCCAGTACTCAAGAATAGAGTATCTCTGGAATACTGAGGTTTGTTCAAAGAGTATGCAACTCACTACTGTTGTTGTTGTTGTTTTGTGCCATCAAGTCACCTGGGACTCATAGCAACCCTATGTACAACAGCCCTAAACCCTGCTCAAACCTCTACCAATCTCACTGTCTTCAACACACCAACCCCCATTTCCCCAGTCACTGAATCAATCCACCTCATAGAGGGTCTTCCTCTCCTTCACCATCCCTCACACTCTCCCAAGCATGATGTCCCTCTCCAAGGACTGGTCCCTCCTTGCAACATGTCCAAAGTATGTCAGACAAAGCTTCAGAATCTGCCTCCAAGGAACAAGCCGCCCGGTTTAACCCTCTCCAGGATGAACCTGTTCATTTTCTCAGCAGTCCATGATACATTCAATACTCTTCTCCAACACCACAGCTCAAAAACATCAATTCTCCTTCTATGCTCCCTAGTCATTGTCTAGATCTCTGATGCATAGCAAGTGATTGCAAAGACCATGGACTGTATCTGTCTCCAGAGTGACACTATTGCTCTTCAGGACTTTGGAGAGGTCCCTAACAACAGACTCTCCCACAGCAACATGTCTTTTAATTTCCTGGCTGCTAGCGCCACGAATATTGACTATGGAACCAAGCAAACTAAAACTGTTAACAATCACAATCTCTTCACCATCCATCCTGATGCTGCCAATTGGCCCAATGGTGAGAATCTTTGTCTTCTTGATATTGAGCCTCAATCCATATTGAAGGCCGCAGTCCTTGACCTTCTGCAGCAAGTGCTTCAGGTACTCACTATTTGTTGTTGTTATGTGCCGTCGAGTGACCCTATTAGCATCCCCAATTTTTCAGTAAAATTATCTTTTTATTAAGACAGTTTCTGATGTTTGGAAATGCTTTTACATTTCATTTTGCACTCCAACTTTTGTTTGTTCCTACTCCAACTCCTCTATTTTAGATAAAAGTAATATATATGTCTTAATGATGGCATAATACATTATGTATTGAACTAAAATTGAAAGGTTTGTCATTCTAATCCATCAACTGCTAATCTAATCCACCAGATTTGCAACCTAGAAAAGAAAGGATCTCAGTGAGCTGGACTCAACTCAATGGCATTGGATTTATTTTTGTTTGTTTTGTTTCTGTTTTCATGAGAGAAACGTTCCCAACTGTTCTCCACTTGTTGTTGATTTTGTACGTTGTTGTTGTTGTTGTTGTTGTTGTTGTTGTTGTTGTTATGTGCTGTTGAGTCACCTGGACAGCCCTAAACCCTGTTCTGTCCTGTGCCAATCTCACCATCTCCGACACACCCACCACCATTACTCCAGTCACAGTATCAATCCACCTCATAAAGGATCTTTCTCTCTTGTGCTGTCCCTCCACCCTTCCAAGGATTGGTCCCACCTTGCAACACGTACAAAGTATGTTAGATGAATCTTCTGAATCCTTGCCTCCAAGGAGCAGCCTGGTTTAACCCTCTCCAGGATGAACAGGATGAACCTGTTCATTTTCTTAGCAGTCCCTGGCATATTCAATACTCTTCTCCAACACTACAACTCAAAGGCATCAATTCTCCTTCTAACCTGCCTAGTCATTGTGCAGTTCTCTGATGCATAGCAAATGATTGCAAAGACCATGGCCTGTTTCAAGAGCACCTTAGTCTCCAGAGAGACACCGTTGCTCTTGAGTACTTTAGAGAGGTCCCCAACAGCAGACTTTCCCATCACAATATGTCTTTTCATTTCCTGGCTGGTGGTGCAACAATGAGTGAATAAAACTCCAAAATCTCTGTAAATGTTCACTGAAATTAATAATAAAAAAATAGTGTTGACTGTGGAGCCACGCAAATTAAAGCTGTTAGCAATCACAATCTTTTCACCATCCATCATGATGCTGCCTATTGGCCCAGTGGTGAGAATCTTTGTCTTCTTGATATTTAGCCTCAATCTCTATTGAAGGCTGCAGTCCTCGACCTTCTGCAGCAAGCATTTCAGGTATAGTTATACAAAATTCTTGTTTTGAAGTATTTCCTATTTTTCTCAAAGATTTTTTTAATTGGAGGATGATATGTTTTTACCAAATACTTTTTCTCTATTGATGAGATAATTATGTGATTATCTGATTTTGATTTATCTACATGGTATGTTCTGTTCATTAACTGCCACGGATTTTAAAGCTCTGTCTCACATGCTTTGGGCTTGTTGCCAGGAGGGACGAGTCCTTGGAAAACGACATCATGCTTGGAAGGGTGGAAGGACAGCACAAGAGAGTAAGACTCTGTATGAGATGGTTTGACTCAGTAACTGGTGTACTGAGGATAAGTG
The DNA here is from genome assembly GCF_000299155.1 of Elephantulus edwardii. NCBI lineage: Eukaryota > Metazoa > Chordata > Mammalia > Macroscelidea > Macroscelididae > Elephantulus > Elephantulus edwardii. The sequence continues at coordinate 6,071,963 of NW_006399835.1, read as the reverse complement.
TGTTGAACACAATTAAATTGGCTCAAGATAGAGAAAGGCTCAAAAATATTGTACATACAGTTTCTAATAGTTGCAGGCAAATCAACAGCATAAACAGCAACAGTTTTGAACTATCTTTGTTTTTCATCCTTACTGTGAATCCCTCTTGATCATGGTGAGATTTTTTTTGTTTTTTGGGTTTTTTTTTTAATTTTTAATATGTTATTTAATTCAGTGAACTAAAATAGTATTGAATGATTTTTTTAATTTATGTTTGTTCAGGTGGAATATTGGTCCCTGATTTTTTTTTAGTGATATGTTTGCCTGATACTTGTACCTCTGTCACATGAGCATGATAGAATAAAAAAACGAATGCTTCCTCCCCACCGCCCCCCACTTTTTATGTTCTGGAATTGTAATTGGTGTCAACACTTCCCTTAATTTTGGTAGAATTCTTCAGTGAAAAGGCTGTACTTTTTGCTTGCTTGTTTTGTTGCAGTTTGTTTCTTAATGATGTCTTTGATTTTTTTTTTCTAGCTGTAACTATATTCACAGTTTTCCACCTTCTTTTGTGTTATCTTAGTTTGATAAAATGTCTATCAAAACTTGTCCCTCTTTTGTAAGTTCACAAATTTGTGGAGTACAGTTGTCCCTAGTACTCTGTTAGGATCTTTTTTATATGAATTATGTTATAATGTCATCCATCTCATTTTGTACTATGAATCTTGGAATACCTTTTCATTTTCTTCTTTGATAGTTAAGCAAGAATTTGTTGATTTTATGAGTCCTCTTAAAGAACCAGCTTTTATATTGTGGTAATTGGACAATTAAAACAGACTTTCAAGGGGGGGGGGGAAAGAGGAACGAACTGGGGAGGAGGGTAGAGAATATAGTGCAACAATGAATGAATGGAAACCCAAAATCTCTATAAATGTTCATTAAAATTAATAAAATTTAATTTTTTTTAAAAAAGAACCAGCTTTTAGTCTTGTTGAATCTATTGTTTTCATTACTTTTCCTTCTCTCTTATCTTTATAATATACTGTTTTTGGGGTGTTCTGTTTATATTCTTTTTATATATTCAAGTTGTAGTTTAAGTTATTGATTTTGAACCTCTCTGTTCTTTTGATGGTGAACACTTGTGGTGTAGCCAATGGAGAGGTGACGTGTTAACTCAAAGGCTGTCTATTTCAATGGTTTGATTCCAACAGTGTCTCTTAAGGACAAAGATGGATAGTATCCTTCTATTATGCCTCAGAAACTCAATAGAGGATCTTTTTTAATAGAAACTGACTGAATGGCAGTTAGTTTACTCTTTTGCTGTGTACATTTATTCTTCTCTGGTGACTGATTTTGCTTTACTTCAAAGATTTTGTTATGCTTTGTTTTAATTGTTGTTTGTTTGCAATAAATTTTAATCCTATGCTTAATATTCTTTATGATCTATTAGGGAGTTCTAGTGGTTAAGAAGTAGGGAATTGGTACAACGACTATGGAAGGCGGTACGGTGCTTTCTCAAAAATTTGCAAATAGAGTTAGCATTTGAACCAGGAATTCCACTACTGGGAATATACCCCAAAGAGAACATAACTGACATCCAGGCAGATCTATGCACACCCATGTTTATCGCGGCTTTGTTCACAACTGCAAGGAGTTGGAAACAACCTAAATGCCCATCAACAAATGAATGGATAGGGAAGCTATGGTATATTCACACAATGGAATATTATGCTGCATTGAAAAATAAGGAACTCATGCAATATTATTCAAAATGGGTGACCCTGGAGAACATTATTCTGAGTGAAATATCTCAGTCACAAAAGGACAAATACTGCATGGTACCACTGTTGTAAAGCAGGACTGACCTTGGAGTTGGGAAGAAACTGAGAATGATGGGTTCAATAATGTATACTGCATTGAAACAGATGAGGGAGAAAACTGCTTTAAAGGGACATCTGATTAGGTATTTTATTCATGACAAGAGTCCAGAGCGAATGCTGCATAGTGGAGTGGACCTGGAGGGAGGGATTTTAAAACAATGAAAGAATTTTTCTTTTACTTTTCCAAGAGGGTAGTGTACTAAGGGGGAGGATTGGGAGGGGGTAAAGTGAAACAATTAATGAATGGAAATCCAAAGTCTCCGTAAATTTTCCTTGAAATTAATAATAAGTTTATTTTAAAAAATGACATGAGGAATTGGGCTTCCAATGCAAAGATTCACAATTTTAATCCACCAGTTATTCCATTGGAGAAAGATGGGAATTTCTTCCTGTGGGATTTGCTGCCTCTGAAAACCCACTGGAGGGTCAGCTATGGGTTGGTTCTGGCTCAGTGATACATAACAACAAAAACATGACACAATAATTTTTAATGAAGTGCTATTCATTTGTCATGTATATATTTCCCTTGGTTTTTTTGTTACTAATTTCTGATTTTTTAATGTGGAAATTAGATAAAGTATAATGATGCATTTGACTTTATTGAGCTTTGCTCTGTGGCCTTAAATGTAATCTATTCTGGACAATGATCTATGTGTGCTGAATAAGAACATTTGCCGTGTTGCTGTTGGGCATTGTGTTCTGCATACGTTTATGAATTCAAGTAGGTTAAATGTATGTTTAGATCTGTATCTTTGCTGAATTTCTTCCTAATTGTTCCATACACTGAGAAAAGTGATGTCTCTTTACTATTGTTCAACTGACTACTTTTTAAAATTATACTAGTTTATTTACAAAATTCTAATACATTAGTTTTCACACTGGATTCTTCCAATTTCCCTCACCTGTCCACCCATCAAATTGTACAACCCCATTACTAACCTCACCCATACACCACACATCCTCAGTCTTCTGCTTCTACGCTCCCTCTCCTTAGATCCTCACACTTACTATGCAATAATGGTTTTATACAATTTTTGTCCCTCTAGGACTGAGTTCACTCAGAGTAATGCTCTCCAGTCACTTTCAAGTTAGGTAATGATTTACAAAATCATTGTTCCTGCATGTAGCATAGTATTTCACTATATGAATATACCATAATTTCTCAATCCATTTAATTGTAGTTGGATTTCTGGGCTGTTTCCATGTTATTGCGATGTTAAATAACAGTGTTGTAAACATTGGTTTACAAGTCTCTGTATGTGTCTCAGTTCTCATTTTTTCAGGGTATATTCCAAGCAGTGGAATAGCTGGGTCATATGGAATTTCTAGGTTTGGAGATAGGACACCTCCCCGGTTACACCCTTCTCAGTTTTAAACTATGCAGTATTTATCTGCTCTGTTCTGAGGACTGCCTCCTGGTCCAAGTACAGGTTTTGTAAAAGCACAATTTAATATTCTGGTACTCCCATGCTTTTCAGAATCAACCAAAGTTTTGTGACCCACATAGTCATATGTCTTTGCAAAGTCAATGAAATACAGATAGACATTCCCCTGGTGCCCTCTGCTTTTAGCCAAGATCCATCTAACATTAGCTATAATGTCTCTAGTACCGCTGCCACTTCTAAATTCAGCCTGTGCGTCTGGCAGTTCTGTTTATTTCATCTTTTAGAGTTCTGTCATTGAGTACAGAAATTATTATCTTCTTTTTGTAAAGTTATCCTTTAACGCACACCCATGTTTATCATGGCTTTGTTCACAATAGCAAGAAGTTGGAAACAACCTAAGTGCCCATCAACAAACGAATGGATAGAGAAGCTGTAGTATATTCACACAATGGAGTACTACAAGGAACTCATGCAATATTATTCAAAATGGGTTACCCTAGAGGACGTTATGCTGAGTGAAATATCTCAGTCACAAAAAGACAAATACTGCATGGTGCCACTGTTGTAAAACAAGACTAACGTTTGGGTTAAGGGGAGACTGAGAAGGATGGGATAAATAACGTTTACTGCATTGAGACAGATGAGGGAGAAAACTGTTTAAAAGGAATATGTGATTAGGTGTTATTGTAATGACAGGAGTCCAGAATGAAGGCTGCACAGTGGGGTGGACCTAGGTGGAGGGATTGTAAAACAATGCAAGAATTTTTCTTTTACTTTTCAAAGAGAAGAATGTACTTGGGAGGAGGGGTGGGAAGGGAGAAAAATGCAACAATTAATTAATGGAAATCCAAAGTCTCTGTAAATTTTCATTAAAATTAATAATAATTTTTAAAAAAAGAAGCAAGGATGTGAAGAAAAAATTTGACCCTTTAATCATTATATTTGGAAGCAGGAGTGGCCAATTCCTAAACAACATGCCTCTGGAAATTCTATGAACTTTAATAAATGATAGTTACAGAAAGTTTCAGGCCTTTTATTAATAGTTTCTGTGAGTTATGCTCAACTTGAAGGCAATCAACAACAACAACCATTATATATGCCCTTCTTTCTCCCTTATAATGATTTTTTACTTAAAATTTATTTTACCAGAGATTATTACTTCCTCTACTACTCTTATTTTGTTGCTATTTAGTTTTACCATCATTGTTGAAATACAATTTTATTTTGCAGGATAAATTGTTCTTCCTCTTCCATTCAGAAAGCTCTCTGATGATGTCCTCTATTTCACTGATTCTTTCTTCCTTTAACTCAATTATGTTTCCATATCCTAAGACTCAGTTATTAATTTCTCAACTTTTATTGCTAACCTTCTTGATATCTAGTTGTTTTGTGCTTTCAAATAATGTAATGAGTGTGTAATTTTGTGTTTGTATTGTATTCCTAAATTTCCCTTTTTAAATTTTTTGTATGTGTGTTATACTTAAACTTTTTAAAAAACCTAAATTTTATTTTATTTTATTTTTGAGATCAAATCGTTTTTTTCAAAGCTTTCATGGGAAGAGCCAAAGAAGCAGGGAAAATTTAGATTCAAGAATCACAGTCTGGCCAGGATCACCCGTGCTTCAGAAATACCATGAAAAATCCAATTTTTGAACACTATATCTTCTTCAGGAAGATTTTTTTCCTTTTATTTTTCTTACTTTCTTGAGTTGTCTCCAAGATAGTATGATATTATTAACATGTGGATTCATTTGTTATGTATTTGTTTTTTTCTATTTTTGTTTGTTTATTTTTGTACTATTTGTGGGGTTTGTCTTTTCTTTGACTTTTATATAATGTTTGTTTCTCCTCTCCTGTTTAGAATTATTTTCATCTCTTGTCATATTTTAACTGTCATTTACCATGATATTGATGTGTATGACATTGATGATGTCAGTTAACTATAGTTTCCTCTTATAAGTGGTTATATTGAATCAACCCACATGTGAGTTCTCTGTTTATAGACTTCCGTGTCATCCCTTACATGACTGAGTGAAGTTGAAAGGACAGGGCCTTTCTTGATAGTGGATAACAAATATTGTGGAATCCAGTTCCCTTCATAGCCCTTGTGAGATCATAAAATCCTGAGTTTCTGTTAATGGATTTTTCTAAAGGTCAAAGTAGAAAGGCTCTATAATATCTGAGGGTGTGTACTACCCAAATGAATAGTAAAGACCCTCCGTACATGTGCAAGAATTCATATCTCAGTAGGTAGTACAAGAGATCAATGGATTTCAGTTCATATGCAGTAAGTCTGCTGGAATTGTTAAGATGTGGCATGTGTGGCATTTTACCAAAGTCGATATTTGATGAAGGTACTAGGATCTACTGTGCAGTCTGGCAGAGGTTCAGAGGGCAATTGTCTTCATTTCAAGTATGTCTATACAATATCCCTGTCTCCTGCTGGTTATTCTGTGAATTTTCCATCTTGTTCACTTTGCCTGGAAATGCTACTTGTTTTGGTTCAAAGTGACCATGCTGCTCTAAGTTGACGGGCAGAACACTTACCAGCATGTTTCTCTTCCTTCTATTCAGTATTTCACCTAACTCTTCATCCTTTGTTTGCTGTTCAGGGTTCCAATACTGTCAACTAAATCTGTTTCACTTGGTTTCTTAAGTTTCTGACACAGATAGATAATACAGCATATCTGACTAAGCCATCATCTTAGGTGACCTCTTCTAATGTGTTTTACTACCACAGATTGTGTCCCTAGGGGTCAGTAGTTCAGGGACCAAGACTGACAGGACTTCCAGACTAGGAGAGCAGGCAGCTTCAGGATGCTGGATACAGAACAGAACTGAGGGAGTCTCCTGAGCATAAATTCTTTAGTATGTCATGAATGTACTGAACAAGGATTTTTGTTTATATCTAAGATAACTTAATGACGGCAATATTATTCTTTTCGATGAAACAGTTAAATGGGGAATGGGTCCAAGATACTTTCATTGTTTTTGTCAATTGATAGCACAAATTCTCTAGAAATCCACAGTTCATCTTACTCAGTTAATGAAAGTGGAAAAAAACTCTCATTAGTGTTCAAAGGCGGGTTTTGGGTGGGAGGGCACAGAGAAGAGAAGCATTATAATGTGAAACATTTCGTTCAGGCTGAAAGTATCTGAAGTAAAGTTTTAAAAAATAATTGTAGTCAAAAATAGATTGCAAATTTTCATAAAATAAAATTTCTGTGTGAGATGTAGATTTAAAAGAAAGTATTTCTTGTTACCTTCCTGAGGTACCTCCTGTTCTGAATATATCTGCTGTCAGATTTTGTCTATACATGAAAAGAAACCCTTCAAATTCTATAGGCATAAAGACATTTCTTTTAAAACAATAGTGAAAGTCTTCAATTAGCTATAAAGGGAGAAAAAAATGAAAGCTATTCCTCATACAGCAGGGATGCTTTTTAATGCTTTCTTGTCAGACCCCCACGGCTACTGCTCTCTGTCAGGTACTTTTGGTCTCAGATATGAAGCATTTCTTTCAAAAGGTCATCTCTTTATGGCATGTCCCCACCCCCATTTATTTTTAAATGTTCTATCCCTAGTAAGTTTAACCAGCTGGCAACCTAAGATTGACAAAATATTCTAATGCTGTGGCAATGAAGGCTTATTTAAACATACACCATCATGCATGCTTTCTACATGACAGTTCTGCAGTAACAGCAAATTCAAAAGGTTATCTACTTTTGAGATACTGAAGTTTGCAATAGGGTAACAATACTGTGCCATCATTAATACATTTCTTATTTTATTTTTTTATTTTATTATTTTGTGTGTATGTACTGTCAAATTGGATTTGACTGGTACAGGAGGAGATTGTTCCTCTTTCTCCAGCAGAGCACCTGGTGGATTTGAACCACGTACCTCTGAGATTCCATTGCAGTTTCTTAACCACTAGGCCACCAGAGCTCCCCTAATATACTTCTTTAATAACCAAATCTGCACTTGTACTCAGTGCAAAGGGGTAAAAAGGCTACCTACGTTCAAATTAAGTTGTAAAGAATAGGAAAGATTTGGAAATCAGTACATAAAGAAATATAGGCAATTAGATTCAACAAATATAATAATATGTCTAAATTTGTACCCTGTAGAACCTATCATGATTTATGCTGGAGATAATAGATTAATGATAAATTTAATTTAAAGAAGGACAGATTTTTCTTTTAGTCTAAAACAAACATAAATTTGTATTTAATAAGCATTATAAAACTAAAACATAAACTAAGGAACTCTGTAGATAGGGAGCTATGGATAACCATGTTGCCAAAGGTAGTTTAAATCCATCAGCTGCTCCACATAAGAAAATTGAGCAATCTTCTCCTGTGCAGTCTGTTGCCTCTGAAAACCATTTTGAGGGTTAGTTATTAACTGGTTCCAATTAAATGGCATGTAACAACAAAATATAAAATAAGGACAAAAACCTAAAGATTTATCCTTAGTTTATGCTTTCAAAGTAAAGGAAAATGTCAAAATCATTGTCATGGACTAGGAATCAACTCATAGATTGCCCTCTCATGGGTTTTTGGAGGCTATAAATCACCAGGGAGGAAACTGCTTATACTTCTGCAGAGCTACTGGTGAATTTGAACCTTTGTATTAGCAAGGAAGCTTCCTATGGACGGGATCAGTAGAGTTCTCTTGTTTGTGCATTGCTGTTGTGTTGTGCAGAGTTAGAACTAGCCCATAGCTGACCCTCCCTCAGGTTTTCAGAGGCAATTAATGGCACAGAAAGAGATTGCTCCTCTTTCTTCCACGGAGTAGCTGGTGGTCTCAAACCTCGTACCTTCAGGATTGCAGCACAGCTTCTTGCCATTAGACCATCAAACTCCCTTAAGAAATCCCTATTAAATGCACAAAAAGGGAAAGAACAGATAAAAGGGCTATAAAAGAAAAGAAAAAGTGAGAAAGTGAAGTACAGAGGAAAGCTGAGAGTTTAGTACAGAATACCAAAGGGAAGCAATGTGACTGGAGAGAAAATATAAGATATGAGCTATAAAATATAATACATATATGATATGATATATTATGTCTTCTATATAAACTTATACAAAATGTAATACTTAAGGTAAGAGAGAAATAGAAAAATTGGAGCCTAAAAATGACAAAATGAATGACAGAGGCATAATTGGGAAGGGGGTAACAGACTAGAATTTAGAAACTGAGAAAAAGTACGGAAAAGTACAATTGATTCCAGAGGTTTTGATAGAAATAAACTGGTCATAGCATAGACTATTCTTTTACACATGGATTTCAGAATAGTGATCATTTTCCTTTGAAATCCTGACTTATCCCTGGGGTTAACTCAGAAGATACCCTCTGAATATGTAGACACAGTAGCCCAGGAAGTGTATTTGTTTTTTCTTTAAGTTGCCAAAGACATAGCTATTGAAACTGTACTTTCTAAGACAGTTTTCTTCAAAGAAAAGTAAGATCAATACTTGGGAGGATTTTCTCTTTCTAATTTAAGCAAGTTCTTCAGAAGGCTCTTTAAATATACATCTCTCTAATTCAGGATTTCTCAGTTGAGTTACCAGTAGCATTTTGGAAAAGATGTAGAGGAGATGTCCATGTGCTGTAGCATCCCTCACATAATCCTTAGCCTTTACCTACTAGATGCTAGTAATACCTTCCAATTTTAACAACCAAAAATTGTCCTGAGACATTAACGAATGTTCTTAGGAGGAAAACCTTCCCCAGTTGTGAACCACTAATGTATTAGTATTTAAGGGCTCACAAAATTAAACATCAAAGAGTATAAAATAGATGATTCCTTAAAATGAAAATACTATGCTAAGCAATATATATATATATACAAAATTTGATCCCAGTTCTCTCCACTCACTTTCATAAAATGCTAACATTATCTCAACCTTAAGCAGCCCTTTTAAAATACCCTAGGACTCTATGTCAAGATAGAACTTGAATCAGAGACTCTAGAGACTCCAAATGTAGTGAGATACATAGGAAACCCTAAGAAATTAGAACTGAAGGTGTTGGCCATACCATTAGAGAAGCCATATGAATGCTGTACAACAAACACTAAAGTCAGATTAAATATGGGAGCACATATTTCTGGCCAGAGCTTCTCACTAGAGTCTCATTTTCCTCTCTTAACCTTCTATTTAAAAATCCTCATAGTACATTAAAAAGCTTGTGTTAGCTGGTTTCTGGCTTTGACGGGCTCAATTAGAATGTACAATTTTTAAATCACCCCAGATAGGAGCCACAGGTTATTGAAACACAAGCAAGTTGAGATGCAATCCAGGTTCTAAGGATGTATGTTGACCTTAAGAAAAGACACAATGGAATATTACACAGCACTGAAAAACAATGAACTCATAAAATATTATACAAAATGGGTAACCCTGGAGGATATTATGCTGAGTGAAATATCTCAGTCACAAAAGAACAAATACTACATAAGGCCACTGTTACAAAACAGGATTAATATGGGGGTTGGAGGAAAACTAAGAAAAGAGGGGATAAGTAATTAACACTGCATTGGAACAGATAAGGGAAAGAACTGTTTAAGAGGAATATATAATTAGACATTATTTGCATGAAAACAGTCCAAAACAAGAGACGCATGGCAAAAATGGAATGGGTGGGGGAGAGAGAGGAAATGGTGCAACAGTGAATTAATTTTTTAAAGAGATAAAGCAAACTAGGAGATAGAGAGGGAAAATGTGCAACAACGAATGAATAGAAATCCAAGCTTTCTGTAAAGTTTTGTTAAAAATCACAATAAAAAATTACAAAACTTAAAAAAAGAATGTCTACCCCACAAAGCCTTTCAGACTTTGTGATAGTCTGGGCCTTTAGTTCTGTTATTCCAGTTAGATAGCATAGAAGCCCATTTTATGCATTATTTGTCACCAATATTTTAATTTAAGGCATCTTCTTTTGTCTTCTTTATTCGTTGTCCAACTTTCAGATCCATAGGAAGTAATTGAAAATACCATAGCTTATATCAGGAGTACCTTAGTCCTTAAACTGATATCCTTGCTCTTTAGAATTTTAGAGAGGACCTTGACAGCAGATTTCCCCAAGCAACACATCTTCTGGTTTCTTGACTGCTGCTCAAGATCAACATGGTTGTTGACTGTGGATCCAAGTAAAATTAAATTACTGACAACTTCAATGTTGTCTCCATCTTCTATCTTTTCTTCTATGGCATAGTGGTGAAGATTTTTGTTTTCTTGATATTGAGCTATAATCCATATTGAAGGCAGTATTACTACAAATACTATACTAAATCAAAGACTTGATCTTCTGCACTAAGTGCTTCCAGTCATCTTCACTATCGATAAACACTCGTTGTTGTTGTTGTTGTTGTTAAGGGCCGTTGAGTCTCAGGTGACTCATAGCGACCCTGTGAAGGAGAGTCCTTGATGCTTGGGTGCCTTTCATCCTCTCTCCAGGTTCATAGGATTTCTAGAGGCAAGCTGTTATGGAAGTGGATGCCACTCCTCCTTCCAAAAACACTCATTAGGGGAAAATAATAAACAGAAGGGGAAAATTTTTCCTTTTAAAACAAGTAAACAAGCAAACAAATCTTAGAGGGCTATATATGTATAGGCAAGTCAGATACTGCCTGAACAGACATTAAGTGATGCATACTAAAATATTTTTAAAAAATCTTCTCTCAAGTACAATTTTACATACAAAGGTAACATATTAAGCATTCTCCTTTGTTACTTTTTAATATATATGTATGTACAGATAGATAGATATATCTTAGAGATAATTACAAACCAAATCCTTTGCAGTTGAGTCAATTCTGACTTATGACTTCTACAGAACAGTAGGAATACTCTATACACTGTTTCTTTATAAAAGCAGACATTCACATTTTTCTTCCCTAAAGCAGTTTACAACTTTAAACTCAGGACCTTTCAATGCTGAGGACTTTATCATTAGCATTCTTGTTTAAGATTATTACGTATGTATGTGTGCTAACATGCCTCCAGAAACTCTATGTACTTTGATAAATGTCAGTAGTTGTAGAGGGGCTTCAGGACTTTTGTTCATAGAGTCGCTATGAGTTGTGCTGGACAGGAAGACAATCAACACAACAACAATGTGTGCTAATAGAACTGAATTATTTTATTCCCTAGGGAGATTCTATAGGAAATCATGTAGATATAACTTGTGCAGTCAATATCCTAGTAAAAGAAACATTGATCTTTTGGGCTTTGTTAGTATTAACCTTTTGTTTTATTTTACTTCTGCTGTTACACACAAATTAACAATGTTTATCAGTGAACTTTTGCAAGCACATTCATAGAAAACTTATTTTCTAAAGATTTCAGAAGACTGTTGCAAGGTGGGATCAGTCCTTGGAGAGAGATGTCATGCGTGGGAGGGTGCAGGGGCAGCCCAGGAGAGGAAGACCCTCAAGGATGTGTATTGATTCAGTGACTGGGATAATCTGAACAGGCGTGTTGGAGACAATAAGACTGGCAAGGGATAGAGCATGCTTTAGGGCTGTGGTGTATAGGGTCGCTATGAGTCACAGGCAACTCAACAGCACATAACAACAACAACAGAATCATCCTATTAGACTCCATTAGGATAGTTACCTCTCATCTCATTCTGACAAAGGCCCAAAGAGATCTCTCATTTCTTGAGTCAGTGAGTAGATCCTGAATTATAACATCAATTTTCTCAAGCAGAGATTTGTATTCTGGAAATTCTATATAATAACATTTGAAATTATGTTTTTAAATACTAGCAACAATATGAATACATGAAGGGAAAAGAGACATCTTTTCATAAAGGTGTGACAATTGTGTAATCCTTTCCTAAAACATTTAATGTATTAATAATTATAAGCATTG
>NW_006399835.1:6046947-6058489 GCF_000299155.1 Elephantulus edwardii | reverse complement strand
AATCAAATATGTTTGTTTTGTAGAGGTGGTCTCCACTTAGTATTTTAACATAATATTTAAATATATTAATATACTGTATTTCATTTTCTCACATTACTAGTGGGGATGTAAAATGGTACAGTTGATTTGGAAATGAATTTAGCTGCTCCTTCAAATTGAATAATGAGATATGACCTAAAATCCCACCGCAATACAAGAATATTTAGAGAATATGGAAACGCAAACCTTGCACATAGATGGTTTTAGCATCATAATTTATAATAGCCAGAAAGTTGAAACCACTTGAACGCCCATTTTGATGAATTAAAAACAATCATAACAAAAAAAAATTGTCACTGAATTGATTCTGACTCACAGAAACCCCATAGGACATCTAAACCTGTAAAGTCATCATGGAAGCAGACTGTCACATCTCTCTTGCAGAATAGCTGGTGGGTTTGTACTCCTGACCTAGTAGGACCTTAATAGTTAGCAGCTTAACGCTTTACCATTCCACTGCTGCTAGAAGACTCTTTATTGATGAGTAAGTAAAAGGGAATATACTCAAATGATGAAATGTAATAATCAGACGAGCAACCAAGCACTGAAATATACAACACTGATAAATGTTTAAAATATTAGATTTAGTGGGGAAAAATTAGACAAAAGTAATAAATATGTATGTTTCCACTTATATAAAATGTCCAGAATAAGAAAATATGTAGAGGGGGAAAAAATCACCGTATCAGTGGTTTCTAACAATTTGGAGGATGAGGAGTACCTATTAATAAGCATTATTATATTTGTTGTAGGAATTAAATGTCAGTAGCAGTTGCATCAACCAGTGGGGTGGAGCTCCCCGATTGAACAAGTGTGGAAGGACGAGTGACATCCACTTCCATAATAGCTTGCCTCTGGAAACCCTATGAACCTGGAGAGAGGATGAAAGGCACCCAAGCGTCAAGGACTCTCCTTCATAGGGTAGCTATGAATCACCTGCGACTCGACGGCACTTAACAACAATAACATCGAGAGAGAGAGAGAGAGATCAGCTGGCCCAGAGAAGAGAAAACGATGTGACCAAGACAAAGGTGGGTGACTTTTAGTTCGCAGCCCTCAGGCCAGTCTTTCATTGTTTTTGTTCAGACATTCCTCTAGGTTGTATAGCCCTGGTGTATAAGTTGCCGTCCTGCGGTCACTTGTGGTTGCTGTGAGGCTGAACACTGTGACATGGATGTGTCAAATGTGTTAATGGTTGGCTACAATGCGGACTGAGAGTGGGGTGGAGCTCCCCGATTGAACAAGCGTGGAAGGAGGAGTGGCATCCACTTCCGTAATAGCTTGCCTCCGGAAACCCTATGAACCTGGAGAGAGGATGAAAGGCACCCCAGCATCCCTTGATGCTCTCCTTCATAGGGTCGCTATGAGTCGCCTGCGACTTGACGGCACTTAACAACAACAACAACAGCAGCAGTTGCATCACTTTGTGATTATATGAAAAATTATTACAAAATATAACGTAAAAAAGGAACTTTTTAGTATGCAAATTATACCTCAACAAAATTGTTGCCGAATGTATGTATATGTGTGTACAAAACTAAGAAGTCAAACTCACCGCACTTGAATCCATTCTGACAGTGACACTCATTGGATTTGTGAGAGTGTAAGTCCTAACGAGGAGATTGTTCATCTGTCTTCTGTAGATTCACTAGTGCATTAGAACCAAGGAGGACATATGGCCCTTTGGGTTTGCAGTGCAACTCTCTATAGATTATGTCACCATAGCTCCTTATTCAAGCACATACACACATATTTTTTCCTATATATATCTTGTGTGTGTGTGTGTGTGTGTGTGTGTGTGTGTGTGTGTGTGTGTAGACGGATAGACAGAGAGATAAGAGAGAGGAGAGAGAGAGAAAGGAACCAATCCATAGCTGACTCTCTGGTGGGTTGTCAGAGGCAGATAAATGCATGGGAGGAGATTGCACATTCTTCTCCCACAGAGCAGCTTCTGGATTCATCACCCTCTCTACAAAAGAAAGATGGAACAGCCTCTTTCATGTAATTCATAGCCTCAGAGACCCACTGAGCCAGTTCCAGCTCATCAGTGAGTTTGGGTCTTCTGAGACAGATAGATTAGTTAGTTATATTAGGGAGCTCTGGTAGTCTACTAAATAAAGTTGCACTGCCAACCCAAAGGCATGTGGTTCAAATCCATAAGCAGCTACTCTGAGGTAGAAAAATGAGTAATCTCCTGTACTGCAATTACTGCCTCTGCAAACCCACTGGAGGGTCAGTTATGAGTTAGTTCAAACTTGAAGACATCTAACAACAAAAAGAGATGAAAGAGAGAGAGAAAGTGATAGATGGTAGATTATTGTTATTGTTGAGTGCCTTCTAGACTATTCTGACTCAGAGACATACACATTTGTTATATGTAACAAAAAGAAAGACAACTCAATCCTTGCACCGTTCTCAAAATTGCTTCCCTGTCTAAGCTCACTATTGTAGTTTCCATATCAATCTCTCTCATTGAGGATCTTGGTTTTTTGCTGACTCTCACTTTACCAAACAGGATGTTCTCTTAAGGGGATGGGTCCATCCTATTAACAAGTCAAAAGTACATAAGATAAAGTCTTAACATCCTTGCTTCCAAGGACCATCTTTGTTGCACTTCATTCAAGGTATAGATTTATTATTTTGGTAGTTCACAGTATATTCAGTATTCTTTGTCAAGAGCACAATTCAAAGACATCAGTTTCTCTTCAGCCTTTCCTTTTAATTTTCAAACTTTTACGCACACATGAGATAATTGAAAATACTGTGGTTTGGGAGAAGTATGCCTTAGTCCTGAAAATAAGGCATTTTAAGACAGTCATTTACATAAGATTTTCCCAGGACAATATGTGATTTGATCTCTTGAGTCTCATGGGTGTTAATTGTAGATCAAAGAAAATATAATTCCTGACATCATTTTTTTTTTCCATTTAGTATAATGTCGCTTACTGGTCCAATCAGCATTTTTGTTATCTTTTTTGTTGCTGTGTAATCCTTACTGCAGTTTACCCTTTAGTTTCACTTAGTAAATGCTTCTGTTCTATAATTTCAACAAGCAAGACTATCATCTGAGTGTCACAAATTGGCATAGTACCTGTTAATGAATCTTTCTCCAATCTTGATGCCTTATTCTTCATCCAACTTTTTAATTTTTTTCTCTGTATACTGACTGAATAAGTATAGGGAAAACATAACCCTTACCCACTCCTATCCTGATTTTTGCACACAGTATTCTTTTTCCAAGCCATGTAATTACTTCATGGTATATGAAGGTTCCAAATGGACATAATTCAATGTTATGGTATTGCCAAACAGTTGAAAGGCTTCACACAGTCAATAAAACACAGCTAAACATCTTGGTATTCTCTGCTCTCATCCATTATCTCTCTAGTATCAGCAATGAAATCTCTCAATTTATATTCATTTCTCAATCCACCTTGACTTTCTGGAAGTTCCTTGTTGATACACTGCTCCAGTTATTTTCACATTAACTTTAAGGAGACTATTCTTATGTGTGATATTAATTGTATTGTTCAACAAACTCTGCAATAATTATATTGTTCAATAAGCTTTGCAATATTTGGATTATCTTTCTTTAAAATGGCATACATGGGTGTGAATTTCTTTCAACTCTTTTTCATATAAATGAGTGAGCACATTCAAAGCTACATCCATTTATTGAATATTTCAATTGGTATTCTATTTTTGGAGTCTTGTTTGTCAACAGTACTTTCAGGAAAGTTTGAACTTCTTTCTGCAGTACCATTATTAGTCTTTAAGCATCATCTCTTAAAATAGTTGAGCATTGTGCAGTTCTTTTTACCACAGTAACTTGAAATCCCTTCTATAATCTTTCCTTTTTAAAATGAAATTATTTTTATTTGAGTGGAGGTTAACAAATCATAATGATTTTCATATAATCTTTCATAGACATTTTGTTTTATAACGCAAATGTAATTGATTCATGTAATCAATTAATTAGTTAATTACAATGGCTAATAAATACATATGGAGCTCCGATGGGCTAGTGGGTAAGAAGTTGCATTGCCAACCCAAAGGCAAGCAGTCTGATGAATCCACCAGCTGCTCTGCAGGAGAAAGATGGCCAATCTTCTCCCATGCAATTTGTTGTCTTTGTTGTTGTGTACTATCAATTTGCAACCGACTCATTGCTGACCCTCCAGCAGATTTTGAAATGAAGTTAAACGAACTGGAACAGATTGCCCATAAAACTCCCCCAGAGTAGCTGGTTGATATGAACCACAAAGGCCTTGGGATCGCAGCACAGTTTCTTACCATTGGTCCACAGAGCTCCCTTCCATACAATTTAGAGCCTCTGAAAACTTACTGAAGGGTCAGCAGCACATAATTGGCAGTCAGTACATAATTGGGAGCACATAACCACCATGACAACAATCATTCTCTTACTGTGTACTGCCTTTCCATTCACCCAACTTGCTTCTTGTTGTTGTTGTTGTTAAGTGCCATCAAGTTGTAGACGTCGCATAGCGACCCTACGAATGAAAGACCTGAACACTTGTATAACTTTCATCCTTTTTCCAAGTTCATGGGGTTTCCAGAGGCAAGCTATTTCAGAAGTGGATGCCACTCCAGCTTCCAAGCTTGTTTTTAATAAGGGAGCTCCACCAAACACTGTCCACCACGGGTAACCATTTTCACATTTGACACATCATTGTCACAGTGTTCAGCATCACAGCAAACACGAGTTACCTCTGTACAGCAAATGGCTAGACCAGTGCTATACCACTTTAAAGAATGTTTGACCAAAAGCAATTAAAACCAGGCTTGAGGGCCGCCCAACTTACCTACTTGTTAATTTTTGCTCTCCTCTTTCTTTTTCCATCCCTGTTATCCTTCCAAGATTGATTCTATCTGTATATATACCTTTCTTTAGCTTTTCACGATAGTCATTTTATTATTATTATTATTAAATTTTATTAGTTTTAATGAACATTTACAGGGATTTTGGGTTTTCATTCCTTCATTGTTACCATGATAGTCTTTTTATACCATAAACTTCTTTTTATATTCTTGGGTCATTTAATATTTTGTCCATAAACTCTTTCACTATTACAAACTGTGGCTTGAAATTCTTTTTCTTTTTTTTCCTTAATTTCTTTCCTCTTGAGAAAAACTGAATGTGTTCTTTTCTTTTGAGTTTTACTTTGTGCCATTGCACATACTATGTTTTGTCTTTTCAAGTCAGGGTTTCAAATCTTTGGTTCAGTTGTTTTATTTCTTAACCTCTGCAATTCTCTTTAAATCCTCTTAAGTTCTAGAATAAGTTTTAGGACTTCTGGCATTATTTCAGTCTTTCCTTTCTTGTCATTGTATTATATTCTTGATGTGGTCGTACAAATTCTCTGATTTTCAACCATTGTTATTGCTATTGTTATGTGCCCCTAAGTCAACAATGACGCATAATGACACTACGAAAAATGGTTTTGAACTTTTCCCTATCCTGAGCCAAGGTCTTCAACACACTTCACCCCATTGCTACAGTCACTGTGTCAATCCACCCCTTTGCTACAGTCACTGTGTCAATCCATCTGATCAAAGGTCTTCTTTTCTTGCAATGATTCTCTACACTTCCAACCATGATAGTCTTCTGTTGGGACTGACCCCTTCTAACAACAACCCCAAAGTATATGAGATGGAGTTTCACCATACTTAACTCCAAGGTACACCATGATTTAACTTTCTTCAGGGCAGACTTGTTTGTTTTCTTGGTAATCCATAGGATATTCAATACTCATCTCCAGTACCACAATTCAAGTGTCTCAATTTTTTCTTCTGTTATCCCGAGTCATTATCCAGCTTTCAAATGCATAGCAAGCAATTGAAAAGACATGTGCCCCTTAGTCTTTAGAATAACACTGTCACTGTTTAGAACTCTGGAGAGGTCCTTGACAGCACATTTTCTCAAGGCAGCTTCTTTTTTTTTTTCTTATTACTGACTATGCAATATATTCTTAAGATGATTCTAAATTCAGGTAGGATATACAAAAGTAATATTTTTACTTTCATAGACTTGTGTTTATTTTCTTCACCTTCTACTTGAACTTGTACAGGAACAATTGATTGGTCCCTAAATGGTCGCTGGTCTTATTCCAACTAATAGTGTTGAGTTTCTTCAGAAATCTTCTCTACAAAATGTAGTGATTTTCATTCCAGTGTGTTTCATCTGGCAAGATCTGTGTGTATATAATGACTGCTTATAATTTTGAATTGTATGTAAAATGAGGAAGTTATTGGTGTAGAATTATGTTCTTCAATATGTGTCATTGTTTTTTTCACCAAGGCCAATTTTTCCAATCACTACTTCTTTTTATTTGTTTCTAACTTATGCATTCAGATCACCAATAATTACTAATGCATCTTAACTGTATTCTCAATCAATTTCATTCTGATGAAGTTCGTAGAATCCTCAGTTTCTTCATGTCTATCTTCAACAATGGGTGTAGGAATTTGAGTAACGATTACATTAATAGGTCTTCCTTATATCTGTATGGTTATTATGCTATCATTGACAGCATTGTCTTCAGGACACATCTTAAAATGTACTTTTTATAAGTGAATGTGACAACATTCCTCTTCAATTTGTCATTCCTCTTCAATATGTTTTGCATAGTAGAAAATGTGATTATCTGATTCAACATGTCTGATATTAACTCATTTTATTTCATTAATGTCTAGGACTTCAATTTTTACTTGTTCCATTTCAGTTTTGACACAATCCAATTTTGCTTTATTTTTTTATACATTTCATTTCCTAATTATTAATGGATATTTACAGCTTTGTCCTCATTTAGAGACATGCAACATTTACAAACAAAACTTTTGAGCATATTTGCACTGTTTACATCATTTAAGTCAACCCTGCTCTGAGAAGAAAGCCTTCTCTAGAAATAATTTGAGTGTCTTCCAATGGAAGGGATGCATCTTCCAACACTGTTCTACAATATCAAACAATGACCTACAGTTTTTTATAAGATTTACATTGGCCAGTTCCTTCAGAAATGAAACACAAATCCTGTGTCCTACATGTCTTCATCTAGAGGTTACCCTGAAACCTATCCACCATGGATTACCTTGCCGGTGTTTGAAATTCTAATAATATATCTCCCATTATCCCAGTAACATAAAAGCCACCACACAGTAAAATAAACTGACAAAGGAATGGTGGACTGGCAGAAAGTGGTGGTGCTACACCTCCATATAACTTCTATAGAAACAAAGAGATCTTTTCAAATGGAAAAATGTACATACAAACAAACTTGGAAAACTCTTCTCAGGTAGGAATGGACTAAACCATGGGATAAACCACAGGATAAGAAGTCATCTTACATTCCTGCATTTCATTATCTCAGACATTTCCCCCTCCAATATTTAATGCTATCTCTGGCTCTATGTGTACGATAATCATGCCTTTCAAGCCAATATTCAGACTTGATGCAACTAGCACATGTTAGTTTTCTAAGGACTATCTGACAGAAGAATGTTTGAGAACAGGTATGTTCTGAGGAGCAGAATAGTGACATTTCTTAAAGCCAGCCTAACACTGGTAAATAGTAATAAGAAGTTACACTTCAAACAAATACTAACTTGCTTCATATTAAAGTCCCCTCAGAAAGTCTAATTATCTCCTTTACTTAGAAGGGCAATTGAAATACAGAAATGTTAAAATAAAGGCTGTCAAGTCACAACAGACAACCACAAAAAAAAAGAGAAGGTTAAGCATGAAAATTAATGTATGCATATCCCTGGTATGTTATTCTAGAGAAAGAAAAAAAAAACCACCCTTAAAGAAGGCTCTTTTATTATTATCATGAGAGTCTTTACTTGACAATCATCTGATTTACATAAAATCAAATTTGGAAACTGAAAAGAAAGAGATAATTATATGCAATTACTTTGCCTAGGAATGTGGTTCCTATTACTAAATAGACTTACATTACTTTTTTCTTCCTTAATTATCATCACCTGAAAAAAGAAAGAAAAGCCCTTCACGTTAACATTTTTGTGTAACAGTATTTATCATTTGAGGGTAAGGTAAAGATCCTTTCCCAAGACTCACTCTTTTTTTTTTTTAATAAAATTTTTATTATATACTCGTTTACTTACAAAGTTTCTATACATTGTTTTTTCACACCAAATCTTTCCCATTTCCTTTATCGACTCCTCCCTCCACCCATTAAATTGTGCAACTCTATGATTAACCCATCCCCACCCATCCTCATCCCTCTTCTCCTACCCTACCCACCTTGGGTCTTCATTCACATTCTCCAGTAATGGTCTTATACAGTATTTGTCCTTACAGGATTGAGTTCACTTAGCATAATGACCTCCAGTTCCTTCCAAGCTAGGTAGTAATCTACCAAATCATTGCTCCGTTGTATTGCATAATATTCCTTTGTTTGAATAATTTCTCAATCCATTCGATTGTGGTTGGACATTTGAGCTGTTTCCATGTTCTTTCAATGGTGAATAACACTGCTATGAACATTAGTATCCAGGTCTCTGTGCCTCAGTTTTCATTTTCTCAGGGTGTATTCCAAGGAGTAGAATAGCTGGGTTACATGGAATTTCTACGTTTTTTGAGAAAACACCAAACTGCTTTGCAGAGTGGTTGTACCATTTTATAATCACACCAACAATTTAAGTTTCCTATTTGGCTACATCCTCTCCAACATATATTACTTGCTACCCTGTTAAACTTTGTCTCTGCTACTGGAGTAAGATGGTATCTCATTGTGGTTTTGATTTGCTTCTCTCTTATTGCCAGTGATATTGAGCATTTCTTCACTTTCCTGTCGGCCATTTGAATATTTCCTCTGTGGAAAATCTTCCCATGTCTTTTGCCCATTTGTAGTTGTGTTTATCAGTCTTTTTCTTGTAGAGGCCCTGTAGGATTCTGTGAACTTTTGGTATGAGACTCTTCTCTGAAATGGTATTACTAAATGTTTGTGGGTTTTTTTCCCAGTCAGTAGGTTTTCTTTTCCCTTTGTTGGAAAAAGTTTTTGATGCGCAAAGGGATTTACTCTTTAAAAGGTCCTAGTCATCAATTTTATCCTCTCAAGATTATGCATTTCTGATTATATTTGACAGTCTTTTTATATTATAGACCATGTAAGCTTGATCTGAGTTTGTCTCTGATGAACTTTATGGTTTTGGACTGTGCTCCTAGGTCTCTGATCCATCTTGAGTTGATTTTTGTGTATGGTGTGAGATGGGCATCATGGTTCAGCTTTATGCAGGTAGCAGTCCAGTGTTGCCAGTAACATTTGCTGAAAAGGTCGTCCTTTCCTTATTTGATATATTTTATTTCCTCATCAAACATCAGTGTGCTATAGGTAGCTGGACCTATTTTTGGGTTCTCTATTCTGTTCCATTGGTCTGTATGCTTGTTATCATACCGGTACCATGATATTTTGGTTACTACCACTGTGTAGTAGGTTCTGAGGTCAGGGAGTGCTATAACTCCCAGTTGATTTTTGTTTTATGGAAGTTCTTTGTTTATTCGGGGTCTCTTTCCTCTCCAAATGCCAGGACTCACTTGAATGATAATAAGGCATTGTATATGTTGTGCTTAGTTAGAAAATAAAAATCAGTACATTTCTTACTCTAAGTTCATGTGCTGATTAGCGTCAATGGTTGTTTTGTAAAACCAAGTACTTATTTCTAACTATTTTTTTTTCTCTTTTTCTGATTACAGAGTACCATAAGCTTGAAAAAGTTTATCTTGGCACTGCTACATATTTGCAGACCAGAAAAGTTACTTTAATTAAAGAATAGAAGAAAAACGTCAATTGCCCATGATAAACAGGTAATTATATTTTTTTAAAAAATAGAATATGTTTAAATCTAAAATATTATCAACCTAAGATTATGTGTGTGTGTGAGAGTGCACACAGAGACACTCATATATTTACAAACCAAACTATTTGCTATCTAACTGATTCCAATCCATGGCATCTCTATGAATGACAATATAGACTAATAAGCATGTTCAGTCAGTTCAAATTCCAGAAATCATTGTTGTTGTTATGTGCCTTTGAGTTAACTAAAATTCACGGCAACCTTATGAATAACAACTAAGAACCTTGCTCTATCCTGAGCTAACATCTCCATCTCTGACACACCTCACCCCATTGCCATAGTCACTGTGTCATTCCATCTTGTGAATGGTCTTCCTCTCTTGTGCTGACTTTCTACTGTTCTAAGCGTGATGTCCTTTTACAAGGGCTGGCCTCTCCTGATGACATGCTCAAAGAATGTGAGATAGAGTTTCACCATCCTTACCTCCAAGGAGCATCAAGATTTCACTTTCTCTAGGACAGATTTATTGTGTTAGCAGTCCATGGGATGTTCAGTGCTTTTCTCTAGCACCACACCTTAAAGGCATTGATTCCTCTTCTGTCCTCCTAAGTCCAGCTTTCAGATGCGAATCAAGCAATTGAGAAGATCACAGCTTAGATTAAATGCACCTTAGTCTTTAGACTGACATCAGTGCTCTTTAACACTCTGGAGAGATTCTTGACAGAAGATTTTCTCAGTGTAACTTCCCTTTTTATTTCCTGAGTACTAGTACTAAGGGTATGGATTATGGATACAAGTATGATGAAATTATTAATCATTTCAATCCTTTGTTCTTCTAATATGATGCTGCCTATTGGCCTGGTGATGAGGACTTTTGCTTTCTTGAAGTTGAGATGCAATCCCTATTGAAGGTTGCAGTCTTTGATCTTCTGCAGCAAACACTTCAAGCCCTACTCATTTTTAGCAAACAAGATTGTGTTATAACAAAGGTTATTGGTGATTCATCCTCTTATTCTGATGTCATATTCTTCTTCATAAAGTCTACTTTCTAAAATGATCTGATCAGCATATAGATTGAAAAGGTATGGAGAAAGTATACATCCCTAATGCATCGTTTCTTGATTTTGAACTACGTAGTGTTCCCTTGCTCTATTCAGACAATCACTTCTTGGAGTAGGTGTAAGTTTCACATGAAGACAATCACATGTTTCTGGGATTGTTACTCTTTTCAATGTTAGCCATAATTTGTTGTTGTGATACACACAGTCAAATAGGACCTTTGCATAGTTAATAAAATACAAACAGACATCCTTCTGCTTTTCTGTGCTTTTAGCCAAGATGTATGTGACATCTGTAGCAATATCTCTAGTGCCACTTCTAAATCTAAAGCTTCTTCTAAATCTAGCTTATATTTCTTGTAGTTTTCTCTCAAAGTAATGTTCTACCTGTTTTGAATAGTCATCAGTAAGATTCTACTTGTGTTTAATATTAATAATATTGCTTGATAATTTCCACATTCTGTTACATCACCTTTCTCGAAAATGAGAATAAATATAGATCTCTACCAGTCATTTGGCCAGGTAGTCCTCCAGTTTTTTTATAGAACGTGGTAAGCATGAAGAAATTGTCAATTTATTAAGCTTTGGCTATGTTGTTGGTATGTGCC
>NW_006399835.1:6038071-6044452 GCF_000299155.1 Elephantulus edwardii | reverse complement strand
AGAGTAATATATCATATGGTCATCTGACTCAAAATGCCCCATACCAATCCATCTCATCTCTCCAATGCCTAATACGTCAATATTTATGCGTTCCATTTCTTTCTTAACAATTTCTAATTTTCCTACATTCATGGCTCTCACATTCCATGTTCCAATTCCTAGGGTCTGATTACAATTGTTCCTCCTCCTAAGTGATTGATAATTTATTAGTAGTTGCATTAACAGGTCTTCCTTATACAAGCATGGACATTATTTTATCACTGATATCATTCTACTTTGGAGTAGATTTTAAATGCTCTTTTTTATGACAAAGGCAATATCAATCCCCTTAATACACTATTCCTTCCAGCCTATAAGACTATATTATTGTCTGATTCAAAATAGCCAATACTTGTCCACCTCAATTCACTAATACCTAAGAGGTTTATCTTTATGTGTTCCAATTCACTTTTTGCAATTTTTAATCTTCCTATATTCATATTTCACACATTCAATGTTCCAGTTAGGGACCTCTGATGGCTTTGTGGTTAGAAACTGCACTGCAATCTCAGAGGCATATAGTTCAAATCCACCAGCTGCTCTGCAGAAGAAAGATGCACAACCACCTCCTAAGCAATTAAAAGGTTCTGAATATCCACTGGGGAGGATCAGCTATAGGTTGTTCGCAACTCAAACATACCAAACAACAACATTCAATTCTTAATTCACTTGCAGTTACTCAGACATTTCTCCTCTTTTTGAGTCTTGTCACATCAGGAAATGAAAGTCATTGGGGGAAAATGTCACTCAATCCATGTCATTACATAGACTCTGTGCTAAGGAGGCAATTCTTGCCTGCTGCACTTTGAGTATCTTCCAACCTAAGGGGCTCATCTTTGACACTACATCAACGTTTCACCACTTTGCCTAGGTGTTTTTAGGGCTGTTAGTTGATTAATGGATGGCGACTTTTGCTTCTCAGATGACCTTAATGTGGAAGCTCCACTGATATCCTTCCACTAGGAGGGATCCTAGTGAAATATCTTTAACATAGCTTCCAGCATAACAGCCAATTGCAAGCCACCAAAATACTATAAACTGAGAGAAGAGTGGTAGATTTGTCATTAAAGCACCAAATCTTTTGTCACAACTGTGGGTGAATCCAGACTACGAACCTTCCAGTTAGCAATCAGGGATTAATTATTTGTACAACCTATTGGTTATTATATCAATTATATCTTGATTACTAAGCCAATCCATTGCTGTTCAGTTGATTTCAACACATAGTGACCCTCTATCCGATCCAAATCTGCAAATCTTGGCAAAAAAAGATTTGCAAAATCTTTTTCCTGTGAAGGCATTAGTATATCTGAACCAATGATCTTAGGTTAGTAGCATAGTCAGTAATGCACCAACTCACCAGAGCTCTGTCCTAGATGTTGTTATACTTATGTGCTGTCAAATTGGATTCAAACCGTAGCTGACCTGCCAGCGAGGTTTCAGGCACAAAAGGACAATATCCATCTTTCTTCTACAAAGCAGCTGGTGGTTTAGAACCACCTGCCTTTGATTTAGCAGCACAAACCCTTACACTAGGCCACTAGAACACTCTGTCCTATAAGCACACATATTTATAATTTCAGATATTTTTATATTATTAATATCATCATTTCTTTCTTATTGACTGGAGGAATGATTAAAACTGTTTTAAAATTGAGTTAATTATAAACTATAAATAGATTTATTTGTTAAAACATCTGATTTATTCATTGTATATGTATGTGTGTGTAGTTTTGAACTTATTTCATTTATAAGAAGAAAAATAAGAAATATAGATAATACTAAATCTTCAAAATTGTGTTAACAAAAGTTATCTCACTATCCAAACTCTTTTCCACTGAGATAAATCCCACAAATAGCTGACCCTCCAGCATGGTTTTGGGGGCTGTATATCACATGAAAGAAGACTGGGACATTACAGTCTTTCTCCCATCAAGCCACTGGTGCATCTGAACCTCCAGAAAGGTAGAGCCCTCAGTTTTAGTAGCACAGTTCTCTATAAGCTATGCCATCAGAATTCCTTTCTCACTTACCATGCTTTGTAATTTACATGAAAATTTAAATTCTACTTTTCATAAATATATCAGTAAGTTGCAGAACTAACTTATTTACAGCTTAGAAAATAAAAATAAACTATTCTTACAGGAGTTTCCAGATTTCAGAAGTCCACCATCACCTCTTAACATTTTCTTTCTATCAAAATTGTCATGTTTGAAATTGGAAAGAGCAGAAAGTCTGTAATAAAGCCAAGAGAACAAGGTTTATTTAAAAATGCTTAACCTTTTAGTAGAAAATTCACTCCTGATAACTGACATACTAAAATTGAATATAACATCTTAATTTTCCCATCCATAAAGAAACAATGAGAAAGATTTGAAAGGGCAAGTTATATTTTTTAAAAAGTCAACCCAACAATCTTTGATTCCATATGCTTTTTTCTCATTTTGACATGGATATTGTACATTATTCTGTGTAAAATTCTGATTTTGGACGCAGGTACACAGAAAGACAAGGAAGAGAAATGAAATAACCAAACTCTCTTCACTAACTTATCTGTTAATTTTTATTTCTATGAAAATGCTGAAATATTTCATCCTGCCAATTATTCCACAATTAAAGAAAAACTTCCAGTCTGTCTGAATTGTCACCACCATTTTTTATTTTTTTTTTTTTGAGGGGAAATATTGTGGTATAGTGGTAAGAAATTAGACTGCAATCTTGAAGGCATGAAGTTCAAATCCACCAGCTGCTCTACTCCATAGGAGAAGGATGGACAATCTCTTCCCTTGAGATTAACCTCTAAAAACCAGCTGGAGTGTCAGCTATGAGTTAGTTCTGACTTGGTAGTACTCAACAACATTGTTCTTTTTAAGTGTCACTGAATTGACCCTGACTAATAGCTATCCTGTGGACAATAGACTAAAACCTCTGTCTTTTTTTGGTCATGCTGACAATTGCTGTTCTACATTAGCCCATTGTTGCAGTCATTGCATCAACTGATCTCATTTAGGTCTTCCTCTCCTTTGCACATCCTTTAGTTTCCAACCATGGTATTCTTTTACAAGAACTGCAACCCCTTTTAACATGTCCAAAGTATATAAGACAATCTTTCACCATCCTTGCATCCTATCAGCAATCTTGCTTCATTTCCTCAAACACTTGTTTGTTCTTTTGACAGTACATGGTATATTCAATAGTCTTAGACAGCATCACAGTTCAAAGGCATCAATTCTTCTTCAGTCTTTCTTAGTCACTGGTAGAACTTTCATTTGCATATGAAGCCATTGAAAATACCATGACTTCGATCAAGTAAATTTTAGACATTAAACTGACATCTTTGCTGTTTAGCTCTTTAAAGTGATCCTTGACCTGTTTAGACAAATTTGCCTAATGCAACACATCTTCAGGCATTGATTATTAATTTAAATAGAATTAAATCATTGACAACTTCAATCATTTTTCCATTTATCAGATTATCTATTAGTCCAATTGTGAGAATTTTTGTCTTCTTGTATTTCAATCTTAAATTTTAAAAGCAAACAAATAAAATAGTACAAAATAGTGTATATAAACATTAATATAAGAAGTATAGGACAAAGACAGTAGTAATTAGACTGAACAAACATATGCCATGAAGATTAGAATCTGTCGTTATATTTATTGTTGTTTTATTACTATTATTAGTAGTTTAATATTGTGTTACTAAATTATTTTATTTACATGAGATCACAGTTAGAAGGCAATATCAAAGTTGACATACAAGGACACACTAACATAGACTTGCAAAATAGCACAGGCTTAATTAACAACAGTTTTAGGAACAGAACCAATAGAAAGCAAAAAAGGATAAAATATTCATAAATATGGAATATACACAAACACTACATTCTTTCAGATTTCTTAACTAACATTAGTTTTATCAGTGTTAGATCTCTGGTAAATATTAGAAGCATCTGCTAAGAACAAGCAGTCAGGTTCTACCAGAATTTATTAAAAATATATTTTTTGAGAGAAAAAAATACCTACGCTTTAGGGAGTAGCACTGAGAACCCAAAGAGTGAGCTCTCTAGAGGTTGGAATCCATTAGAATCTCCAAGGGGGTAAAAGGGCTCCAAAATTACACCGTCAGAAATGCCATGGAGGAACAGCAAAAAAGTTGGTTAGGACTCAACAACAGTGAATTTTTTAGTTTTTAAAAGTCATTATTGTCTGGTAGATTACAACTTGTAAGAATCCTATTAGACAAGTAGACATATTCCACATCGTTTCCAAGACTGTAAGCCTTTGTGGAAGTAGGCCGCCTCATCCTTTGCCTGTGGAGTAACTATTAAACCACTAATTATTTGGTTAGGAGCTGAGCACGTTTAACACCATGCCACAAGGGATCCTTCAGTGTCTGTAAAGTACCTCACATTTTACAAAGCAATTCTGTAATATGTCCTTTCATTTCATTCCCTACGAAGTCAGGTTGTTTCTCTAATATATAAGTAAGTAAATGGAGAACTGAAGTGATTTGCTCAGATTTGGTCCAATCCTATAATGGTGAGATCATTCACATTCCTAAGACTTAATCATTCTCAATGGCATGCTGTTCTGCTCGCTTCGGCAGCACATACACTAAAATTGGAATGATACAGAGATTAGCATGGCCCTTGCACAAGGATGACACTCGGTGGCATGCTGCTATGAGTTTAGGGAAAAAAATGCATTGTAATTTAGACTTTAGTTTTTATGCTCTACAGCTATGCACATAACATTACGTTTAACATTTGGTAGAATTCGTTCAACTCAATGACATCAACTCAACAATTACTCACATCAAACTTCCATCAGGTTTCCAAGGCTGTAAATTTTTGTGGAAAGACACTGTTCATCTTTCTTCCACAATGGTGAAAGATTGTCTTATATACTTTGTGTTTTTTTTTAATTTTAAAATCATTTATTGTAAGATAATTTACAAATATCTTGCTGTCTTGATTGTCTTATATATTTTGGACATGTTATAGGGGGCTGCAGTTCTTGTAAAAGAATACCATGGTTGGAAACTAAAGAGCTCCCAGGATAGTCCAATTGCTGGGTCCACATAATCATTTCATTAGAAGAACAACAGGCTTCGGTACAATTAATAAACAACTATTTGCACTGACTTTTAAGGTTCACCCAAGTATAAAAATGTCTTTACAATTGTGGATATAGCTTGATTATGCTTCTATCACCTCACAGAACTTAGGCAAGAGAATATATTTTCTTGTTTAGTTAGGTGAAGATATCTTTGCCTCTTTCAGATCACCTTTAGACAAGATACTATCTACAAGGATAATAGGTAGAGATTTTAGAATAATTCAAGACTTATAGGAAATGTCTGCATTGAAATTACAATTTGGCACTTAAATTCATTTATTTTTTGACCCTTGGTTTCCTTTTCCGATGGTATTATTTTCCCATTTGGAGTCCAGGCATATTGTATTCCCTTTAACAACTGGAGACAAGATAAATAATAAATGAGAGAAGTAAAGCACTTAACAAGAGTGTATGTAAATAAATTTTTATAGAAAAAATTTTCATATGGGAATTGTATAAGATTTTCTCTAGTCCCACATGTTGCTTCCAAAGTTAATGAAAATAAACTCTGATTTTGAATGGATAAGTCATTTTCTTTTATTTTAGTTAAAGACAAGATTACACTATAGTGAAATCTCTAGATTATTACAACACAATGAAAAGTACTAAAACTTCACAAAATAATCTATATGTATGTTCATAATGTAAAAAATAAACCACTGGCAAAATCAGGAAAGAAAGAGTCATAATATGTATTCAAGGTAATGATGTTTCTCTCTTTAAGGTAAAAAAGGGAAATTTCATTATTCACAAAATCTGTATACAGAAATCCTTAGTTTAATAGGAGGAAAATTCTAGTTGTTAGTAATACAGAAAGCATTAAACCAAGGAGTAAATTTAGAAAACTGATTTCTTAATGTGTTTAGTTTTAAGACACTGTCTATTGAACCAATATGTAACTAATCAAAGGATTACATTTTAGGGATAAAGACTTGTTTTTAAGAAGTATCTCAACAACAAAAGTCTTTTTAAGATCAATGGCTCATTTAAGATTCTGTTAATTTATTTTTATGTACATGTATTAATATTTATGCATCATTTAAATAAATTTTAGTACATGAAAAAAGGCTATTAGAAGATTCATTAAAAGTATATACATATCCAGGAGAGGATAAAATACATAAATGGGGCCTTCTAAGAATAAAATCGCTTTGCACATCCAAAAGTTTATCCAACAGGGTAATAAGGGATGCCACAGACTGGGGAAAAATATTTGGTAAT
>NW_006399835.1:6020013-6036713 GCF_000299155.1 Elephantulus edwardii | reverse complement strand
ATATATGAAAGATAGATAGATAATGTCACTGTATACAAATATGGAACAAATAATTCTAAATCAGTTGTGGTTAACTTGATTCTATTTCATGGAAATCTCCTCAGACTAGAACTGTGCTCCACAAGATTTATGGGGTTTTAAAAAAAGAAAATTACATATATATTGCCAGCCCTATCTTCCAAGGTTCTTCTGGATAGGTGCAAATTACCAACTTTGTAGTTAATAGCCGAGTTTTTAACTGTTTGAACCACTCAGTGATTTCTTGCAGAGACACATTATTATATAATCAAATAATAATGTTACAAACCACTATTGATTGAGGAATGTATAAGAAATGTCAAGACACTGTGCAAATGAAACTGCCTTCAACTCATATATGTTGTTTTCACTAGAAATTTTAACCTTCTGTCTTCACAATATAAACAAATGCACATTACTCAATTTCTAGCAGTAACTTTTTCATCTTTGAAAAGAAATTAAATCACCCTAAAAAAATAGATACAAAACACTCAGATTTCAATGACAAGATTATGAAGTTACACACTTATCCTAAATAAATAAATATTAAAACATAACAATTTTAGTAATAAAGATATAAAAGCTAAAAGAAAACATGATAGTATAATAAGATATAATAAGCAAAGAATAAACCAAATCATTTAAACAATACCTATGCAGTGACCATTCAATGAACCACATTAGTAAGAAAAAGTAACATTAATTTCTTTGAGAAAATCTAGAAACTTATAGTATGAATATATATATATATACATATATATATATATTTCAAAATGTACTTAATATTATCATTTATACATAGACAATCAATTTTGAGGATTCAATTAAAAAATGATTTAGTAATTTTCTACAAATTCTTCTGTTTTGTCAGTGGTATCATGCCTTTGCTAACTTTAAAATTTGTTATGGATTAAATTATGCCCCTCCCAAAATGTGGGTAGGTATCTTAATGTCCATACCTTGTTGATGTAAATAGAAACCATTTACATAAATTAGCCTGCTGTTATGTATCATTGCATAGGAATCAATTCATAGCTGACCCTCCAGTGGGGTTTCAGATGCAGTAAACCACATGGAAGGAGATTGTCCAGTTTTCTCTTTTGGGTCAGCTGGTGGATTTTAACTACATGCCTGTGGATTGGCAGTGTAACTCCTTATCACTAACTAAGCCACCAGAACTCACTCAACTTTTTCTAATTAAGTAAATAAAAGATGATTGTTTTTTGAGGGATATGAGAGCTGGAGTCACAAGGCTTTCTCAGGGTCCATTTAGAGAATTGGAGAAACAAACGCATTCAGGGGCAGAAATGCATTTTTTAAATTACCTTCCTTATATGACATAACTGAGAGAAAGCCATCTGGGACATCTTTGAACTCTTATTTGTGATGACACCTTCATTCCCTGGGAGTTCAGTATAGCAGCAGGGAGCCATCTGCCCAGCTGAGTCACTTGTTGTTATTATGTGTCATCCAGTCACTTGTGACTCATAGTGACCTTATGTACAACTCTGAACCTTGCTCTGTCTTGAGCCAACCTTATTGTCTCTGACACACCTACCCCCATTACCCTAGTCCATCTCATCCAGTATCTTTCTCTCTTGCACTTTCCCTCCACCTCCAAAGCAAGAGTTTCCTTTCCAAGAACCCAGGGTATCTCAGATGAAGCTCCAGAATCCTTGCCTCCAAAGAGCAGCCTGGTTTCTTTCTCTCCAAGAGGAATCTGTTTGTCCTCCTGGTTGTTGTTGTTAAGTGCCGTCGAGTCGTAGGTGACTCATTAGCGACCCTATGAATGAAAGTCCTCAACACTTGTGTGACTTTCATCCTTTCTCCAGGTTCACAGGGTTTCCAGAGGCAAGCTATTATGGAAGTGGATGCCACTCTTGCTTCCAAACTTGTTGTCCATAGTAATATTCAGTACTCTTCTCCAGCACCACAACTCAAAGACATCAATTCTTCTATCATCCTTAGACTTTATCCAGTGTTCTATGAAGAAAATCTGGTTAGCATTGTTCTTCACCTGCCAATATTTCTACTGGGCCTCCAGCAATTTCTCTGAATGATTTTTTTCAAGGGTTAGTAAAAGATAAAACAACAAGGATGAAGGTTATTAGGTACTTTGAGTTGCGCACAACTTGTAACAACCCTATGAACAGCAGATCTGAAATCTGTCCTATCCTGAGCCATTCTCGTCATCTCTGTCACACTCTGTCCATTGTTACAGTCACTGTGTCAGTTCATCTCATTGAGGGTCTTCCCCTCTTTCACTAACCCTCCACCTTTTTCCAAGGACTGGAACCTCCTAACATGTTCAAAGTATGTGAAATAAAGTTCCAACATCTTTACCTCTAAGGAACATCTTACTCTGCACTTTCCAACACATATTTATTCATTCTTTTGTCCATCCATGGGATATTTGGATTTCTTGACTGCAGGTACCAAGGTTGTTGACTGTGGATTCTAATAAGATAAAATCATTGGCAATTTCTACCTTTCCTCTTTCTTAGATGATGTATCCTATTGATCTGGTGGTGAGAAGTTTTGTTTTCTTGATGTTGAGATGCAATCCATACGGAGTGTTATAGTCCTTGAAGGGTAAAGGAGGACACTGCATTTCATCACCCACAACATCCAAGTCCTAGGGAAATAAAGAGAAAAACCTATTATCCATACAAAAGGAATAAAAAGGCTAAACTTGGTATATTTTCTAGGAACTCTCAAAGCACTTATTTCTCCTACTCTTCCTTTAATGTGTGTGTGTATATATATATATTTGGCTCATAATGTCCAACATCCAAAAGATCCAAAAACACTAACATTTTTCTATAAGTATAAACCATAACACGAACCACTATAATGGTTTTTAAAAGGATACTCATTTTAATGAGGACTATACTAAAAATTTTGATTCATCAGTGAAAAGTAGTAGTTTACCAATCTTCTTAAATATACTTATTTCCTTTCCAAATGAATTGCTAGTAAATTATAGCAATTTGCATTAGGATGGGCACTGTGTTTGTTCTTTCCTGAATTATAGAAGGAGTTTTGCTAGTAAGCACTGTCTAGTTGGAACTGATTCATAGCTGACCATCCAGTGTGCTTTCAAATGCAGTAAATGGTTCAGGAAATTGCTCATCTTTCTCCCACAGTGCAGCTGGTGGATTAACAAAGTGTACCTTGGGGTGTGTGTGTGTGTGTGTGTGTGTTGAGTATTGGTAAGTCACAATTAACCCATAGCTGACCCTCCAGTGGGTTTTCAGAGGCAGTTAATTGCCCCAAAGGAGATTGCTCATCCTTTCCCATGGAGCAGTTGGTGTATTTGAACCGTATGCCTTTGGGATTGCAATGCAGCTTCTTGCCACCAGGCCACCAGAACTCCCTTATAAAAGGAACTGTTTAAATGCTCTAGGAGAAGAAAGACACTATGTGTGTCCTGTTTGCAAGACAAGAAACCAAGCAACAGTCAGCTCTATCTTCCCAAGAAAGTAGGAATGGATACATCTGAGTGCTTATTTCAACATTTATCCTCCAGTTGTGAGAAAATAAATGTCTGTTTTTTAAAAGTACCTCCCTTGTATTACTTCTGCTAAAGCCTCATTAGATAACAAAGACAGGAATAATAATTCTCAGTCTTTAAATGTTTACTTCAGTAATAGCTGTTGATATTATAGTTGTCACTCTGTTGAATTAGTATGCTTCAAAATATTACTGTAGTCAAATCTCTTCTGCTCAATAATCTGTCCAGTTCATATTTCCTCTATTTTCCTAAAAAGTTTTTTTTCAGTAAAATTGCTTAGATCACTCTTTAAATAAAAAAAGTCTTTACTTTTAAATCTTTTAAAACAAATCCAAGATGCCATAAGTTCATAGAACTAACACAAGAACAATTACAATGATAATTAACTAGAAAAATCAGTGGCAACTGCAAAGGATAATTTGCTACACCCATGTTATTGACCTCTACTTTCAAAAGCCTGGTTTATATTCCTTACTGACTGATTCTTTCAAAATGTGATAGCACAGATAATACTGTTAATGAAAAAAAAAGTGAGAAATAAAAAGAATAGAAGATAAACTTAAGGATACATAGAAATGAGGAACAACACAAAATACCATTATATTTAATGCTTTCCACTTTACATTTTACCAAAGACACTAACCTTTTGATTTTTATTCATGAGTTCTTTTTTATAAGTAGAATTATTATTTGGAGATAGTCCATTTAAAATATTTAAATATCTTTGCAAATGTTCTTTAGAATCATTGACTTCTGTAAAGAGAATGAGATATTTATGGTTTCTAACAGAATTCACAATAGATCATGAATAAGACAAAAACTAAATGGTAAGTAAGGAGTTTTGGCCAATGCAAATGTACGTGGTTTGAATCCACCAGCTACCCTGTGGGAGAAAGATGGGCAATCAATTCCCCTGCAATTTACCAATTTACTGACTCTGAATATTTTCTGGAAGGTCAAGTAGGGATTGGTCTAACCATACACAATAACAATGATTCTAAATTACTATTTTTAGTATCAGAAGGATCATTTTCTCTGTGTGTGTGTGTGTGTGTGTGTGTGTGTGTGTGTGTGCATTTTAAAATTTACTATTGTTAAATTGTTGTTTTCTTCATGTGAAATACTAGGTATTATCATTTAAATAACAGGATCTATTGTTCATTGTAATTAATGTATTTTAGAAAAAAAGTTGATCTTCATCTATCTTCATGTCCAAAACATGGTAGACTTGTAGTCATGTTTAGATAGTTAGAATATTTTATCTAGCATATGTTGTCAACCAGAGTCAACTTGTGATTTTGTTTTCTTTTACCTTTAAAATTTTAATTGTGATTTGAGTGAAAGTTTATGAAACAAATTGGTTTCAATCGTTCATATACTTCGTGATTCATATCATTGGATATAATCCCCACATTGTGGCACCCCTCTTCCTGCTTCCTCCCTGTGTTTTCTGTCACTGGGAAGATTCTGTTCTTTTGGTTTTGTGGGGTTGACTGTAATAAGAAGTGCTTTCCTCTCTGTGTAATTAATAATCTTATAGCTCTGTCTATTGTTTGGCCTGAGGGAGGTCTAGTGGTGTAGTCAGTCTGTAGGAAGGCACTCTGCTAACATAAACACATTTCAAAGCCACTAGTTATTCCAAGGGAAAATGTTAAGTAATCTGCTCCTGTGAAATTAAGCCTTCTGGAAATCCAACGGAAGATCAGCTGTGAGATTTGTCTCCATAGTAATGAGTTTGAGTTTTGCTTGAGTATTATTTGGCTCAAGGTTCAGTCACAGAAGTTATTTCCATTCCAGGTTTAAAAGGTAACTTAAGACTGTAGTCTCAGGGTTTCTACCAGTCTCTATCAGGCCAGAAAACTTGGTATTCTGTATGATTCTTATTTTTTCCCCATATTTTCTTCTCACTCTACCAATGACTTTCTAATGTGATTCATTTCAGAGCAGTCAGAAGTAGTAACCAGGTACAATTTAGTTCTTCTGAACACAAGGCCCTAGACCTAATGTTCATGTGGACTATTAATCCAAAAGAATAATAGTCTTTTATTTTCTACATTCTGTTTTACTTTGTGGAGACAGCAATAGTAGCACTTAAATTAACTGCTCACAAGTTTTTAAGACTCTAGGGGGACGTCATGCTTGGGAAGGTGGAGGCACAGCGTAGGGGAGGAGGACCCTTGATGAGATGGATTGATTCAGTCACTGGGGTCATGGGGATAGGTGTGTTGGAGACAATAATATTGGAACAGGACAGAGCAGGGTTTAGGGCTGCTGTACATAGGGTCGCTATGAGTCTCAGGTAACTCAACGGCACATAACAACAGTCACTACTCATCAGAGTAGGGTATTTGGCATTGTCTTTGTTAACTCTGTGATGCCAATTGACCTTGATGAGCTCCAGGACTGAGAACCTAACTTCTCAGACCCAGTAACTTATTCTCTGAAAGTATTTGTTTAGATCAAAGAATTTTTCATAATTGTGCTCTCTGTTGTTCCTTAATATATGAATATATTTACAGCACATACAGATGTATATGTAGATATATTATATGCTAAACCTCTCATTGACCTACACATGTTTCCTGTTAGCCTACGTATCCACTTGGACTTTAGTATGTGTTATTATTAAGAATACCAGATTGTTTAATATGTGTCATTACTAATAGTGTCACATATTGCCTTTGTACCTCCACATGTCTTCCTTTTCCTTAATAATATTTGCTTCTTTTTCACTACATCCCAGAACTATCAAGGAACTACTTCAAGTTGAGTTTCTATTGATTACAACTCAGAGTCTTAATTAATATTTCAAGGCAATGTTCCCCATCTGTAGAGTCAATATTTCCCTGTGAGTTAGATACAACTCTCATTGCTTTGGACGCAGAAACAATTCATGACTGATTATCTTTCTCCTGCAGAGCTCCTAGTGGATTCAAACTACCAAAGAGGCATCAATCCTTAATTGCGTTCCTTGCCTTTGGATTAGCAGCACTATTCCCTAAGGTCTATGCCACCAAAGCTCCATTGAAAAGAGATCCACTGCTAGAAGGTACGCCCTTAGTAACAGAAATGAGGCTGGAGATCACAGAAGAGTAAAGAACAACCAAAATATGTATTCCTTGCAAGCACATTTTTTAAAGAAAAAAAGAATATAGTGTGTTCTATGAAAGGAGAGAAGGTTAGCACTCTCCCCTTGGCAAGGATGGAAGAAGCCCTTGGGCCTTACAACATGCATACGATTATGGCATCTGCCACCTACTTCACGGCATCTAAGAATATAGTGAGTGTACATGTACATTTCACTGAAGAAACTACACAGTAATCAATCTGTCTGTATCTTGTAGAAGATAGTGAAGCTCAATATCTTCAGCCAGAATCGAAGTGACTAGATTGTTCCAAATTATACATACACTCCGTTTCCGTCTATATTCTTTCCTAGAAAAATTTTTCCTATTTGCAAAATAGATAACTGGAATAAAAACATAGGTTTTCTTTATTGAATACATGTTTAATATCATGAGATCCTAAATTCTGAGCCACAACCAAGAACCCAGGAAATATGCCAGCATACATTTGGAAATGAGCAGCATCTGAGTGGTTGTGGATGGATGGACAGCAGTGCTTTAAACTGAAAAGTTCAATCATCAGAAATATCATCCTTTGCTGCATGCACTAAAACATATCTTATGTAAGTCTATAAAACTAGTAGCCGGTTTGTTTCATTTTTACGTATTAATAAAGTTCTAAAAAAATCAAAATCAGAAGATAGTAAAAATATATAGAATAATTATGACTAATTATAAAACAAGAAGCTCAATTGCACAATTAATCTGGAGATGTAAACCAACAAGTTGATGGTTCTAATTCACCAGCTGCTCCTCAAGAGAACGATATGGCAAGTGGCTGCCAAAAAGATTTACAGCCTTGAAAACACTATGGTGTTTCCAAGAGTTCTACTCTGTCTTCTGGGCACTATACCAGAGATGATTTGTTGAAAACTTACTTAGTTTCTTGTTGCATTATGATACAAGAATAATGAACATAACATACTCCGTTGTGTTCAACAAATTCATTTGGGAGAGGAAATCATTAAAAGACAAAGTGAAGACTAGGAAAGCAAAATTAATTTCTCAAATTTCTGAAAATTAATAACATGAACTATATACTTCTAAGTAAAATGCAGCCCATTATTTATTGACCAATTCTAAAGAATTTTCCATTTTTCATCTTGGAAGCAGCAGTTAAATTCTGCCAGCCCAGGAAACTGAAGGGATAAATTTCCTTAGGAAGAAATTATGGAGAGCTGCCACCCTCTCAGCATTGATGCTTCAAAAATCAGTAAGCATAAGTCAATTTGAATAAGAAACTCTTTCCAGTTATAAGATCCTCCTTTTTGACGCGACAGTGTTTTCAAATACAAGGTAGATATTTTTCAATTAAAAAGAATGACAGGGAAAAAAGTATTCCATTTCTGAAGCTTAACCACAATGTTAGGTAATTGACTTTCTCTATTTTGTTCAGACAACATAAGTAATAACAGAAATAATAAACCAGGTGATATTTTCAAAGCAGAAAGTGCTTTTGAATTTGTTCAAATACATAATTTCAAGAAGTTTAATTAGCTTTATATTAACAATTTCATTCATTCTGTAAGAAACCATCAAATAAATAAGAAAGCCATTTTATACAAAGTCTTGCACAGTACTTTTGTATTAACCCTTAAATGAAATATAACAAAAAATTTTGACACAGGTAAAGATTATCTCTCACTGAGGTAAAGATTGAACAAATAGGCATATTAGCTAATGGTAACAATATTTTCTACTCAGAATTCAGTACACACACAGTAGCAGTTTGCCTTACATTTTGCTTTAGGATATGTTACCCAGAAAAGCGTAGCCTCTAATAATAATAAAAAAAAAATCATAAAGGAATTCACTTATAATTCATGTATATTATTAAATTGGGGAACTCTGGAGGAATTGGAGAGATCGCTGACTTATAACAATCATTCATTTTTAATATATACCTTAGGATATATATTATATATATATTAGTATATGATAAATATATATTTATAATATATTATATATTAATGTATTATATATAATTATTTTATTTTTTATATATTTATGCTATACTAATATATACCTTATATGATAATACATATAATATACTAATATGTATCTGAGGAAGCTCTGGTGGAATAGTGAAAGGCGTTCCGTTGCCAACACAATGGAAGGTAATTTGAATCTACCAGCTGCTGCACAAGAGAAAGATGGGCAATCTCCTCCTGTGTGCTATCTACTGCCTCTAAAAATTCGCTGGAGAGGCAGCTATGAGTCAGTTCCAACACAATGGCACATCACCAGAACATTAGTGACATGACAAAACACTAAAAAGCAACAATGTCACTTTGAAGACTCAGACACCCTCGACCCAAGCCATGTTGTTTTCAACCACCTGATAAACATGTGAAAGTCTGACAATACATAAAGAAGACTGAATAAGAATTGATACCTTTGTTTTGTGGTGTTAGTGAAAAGTATTGAGAATAGAATGAAGGGGGGAAAGTCTTATTTGGAAGAAAGGATCCAGAGCTTTCTCTAGAAGCAAGGATGTTGAAGTTTCATCTCATATACTTTGGACATCAGAAAGGGCCAGACTCTGGAGAAGGACATTATGCTTAGAAAACTGGCAAGTCATCAAAATAGAGCAAGACTCTAAAGAAAAATTGATGTACTGGTTGCAATCAGTATTGCATAGGTCCTGAAGATGATACAAGATCAGGCAGCATTTCTTGACAGGAACTGAATGGATAGCACCTAACAACAATAGTGATGACGTTGTACCACATAATTAGCTAATGGAATTATTCCCAAACCAATCAATCAATCAATCTCCCAAAACAAGTAAACATAAGATTTATAAAGTTACTGATAACATATATAATTTTAACACTTTTGAGTTTACATAAATATATAACTACCAAAAAGTTTAATTAGCTTAATATTTATAATCTCAATCTGTAAGAATATCATCAGTACAATGTGTGTGTGTATGTGTGTCTGTGTGTGTGTATTTGAGTATGATCTTGTGATTAGAGTTAGAAGATGATGCCTTTAGTACCAAATCCCATGAGAATATTTGTAACACGTGTTTTAGAAAATTATTCCATTTTGCCCTGACTTTGCATAGAAGTGTTTGTTTTCCTTGGGACTGTAACTACAGCCCATATTTTCACAGATGTCACTTTGTGACAAGTTTCTTTGGTCTTATTCCTTTCTCTCTGGCCCAACTTAAAAGGATCTCTGGTCAGATAGTACATTAGGTATTGGACTGCTAACCAAAAGTTCAACAGTTCAAATTCACCAGTTGCTTTGCAAGAGAAAGAAGAGTCAATGTCTCACTAAATGTTAGTTTCAGAAACCAGACAGAAGGCTTAGAAACCTGACAGAGTGTCAGCATGAATTGGAATTGGCAGTGTTGTTGGCTTTTGTTTCTAACCCATTTTAGACATTAAGTTGGCATTTCTAAAATGTACATTTCATTTAAAAAAAGTATTCTGCTTGAAAGATTTTTCAACATTCCTAAGTGTGATATGCAAGGAACTTCTTTCATACAATGTGCTTGACAAGACTGTCTGTTTTAGTGTTTTGTTTCCATAGTCACTAAAGATATTGGTGCTGGAAGAAGAGGACCGACCAGAGGGTGACAAGTCTACAGCATTCATTCTTCACTGTGCAGTGGTTCAGTGAGCAGCACTGGGTTTGAATCAAAGCTCACATGCAGATTGAAAAAGATATTAGTGCACCATCAAGTCAGAACTGACTCATAGCTGACCCCCTTCAGCAGGTTTTCAGAGGGTTTAAATTGCACAGGAGAATGTACTTGGGGCGGTGGGAGAGGTGCGGGGGGATTGTGTACCTGGGAGGGAGTCTTACTTTTGAAAGAGAGTAGAGAACTGTGGGGCGGGGGGAGAGGGCTGGGTGGGGAGAGGAGTGCAGCAATGAATGAATGGAAATCCAAATTCTCTGTAAATGTTCATTAAAATTATTTAAACAATAAAATTTAAAAAAAAGAAAATAAATAAATTGCACAGGAGGAAATTGTCCTTCTTTCTCCTCTGGAACAGCTAGCAATTTTCAAGTGTGAGCCTTAAAGTTAGCAGGACAATTTCTTACCACTAGGCCCCCTGAGCAAAAAAGTTGTCGTTACTGTTGCTGTTGTCAAGTCAAGGAAAACTCATTAACAATCCTGTGAACAACAGATCTGAATGCTGTCCTACCTTGTAGCGTCCTGATTACCTCCGGCACATTTGAGCTCATTTTCTAAGTCATTGTGTTAATCTATCTTGTTGGAGAAATTCCCGTCATTAACCAACCCTCCATCTTTCCAAACATGATGTCACTCTCCAAATAGCCTCACTTAGCTACATGTCCAAATGATGAAATATGAAGCTTTCTCATCTTTGCCTCCAAGGAGAATCCTAGCTACACTTTCTGTGAAACATATCTATTGGTTCTTTTGGCAGTCCAAAGAATATTCAGTACTCTTCTCCAACACCACAGTTCTAAGGCATCAATTCTTAGTCTGTCATCCTTATTCGTTGTCCAGCTCTCAGATGCATAGCAAGTGATGAAAAAGACTACAGCTCTAATAAGACACAAGTTAGTCTTCAAACTGACATCACTACTCTTCAGTAATTTGCAGAGGTACCTGAGAACATACTTACCCAATGCAATACAGCAATACATCTCCTGGTCTCCTGAGTGATGGTACCAAGCATTCTCATTGTGGATTCCAGCAAAGATGTAATCTTTTATAAAAATGGGCCTGCTATTAAGCCAATCACTTAGATCAGAGGTCACTGGAGTACACTGTAGCCCAAACAATATGTTTGTGCCTCTTTCCAAAATTCTTTATTATTATTATTATTATTATTATTAATTTCAATGAAAATCTGCAAAGATTTTGGATTTCCATTCATTCATTGTTGCACTTTTCTCCCCGCCCACCCCACCCCTATGCCCAATTCACTCTTCTCCTTGAAAAGCAAAAGAAAACCTTCTTCATTGGTATACAATCCCCCCACATACCCCCACCCCCACCCTGAGTGTACTCCACTCTTCATGTGCTTTTCTCTCAACATTTTTCTTAATACAACCCAACTGTTTCTTCATCTACAATCTCCCAGGCTTTTTAGTCTAGGAGCAGAGTCACTGATGATCCAGTTTGCCCTTAGACCCCCAAGCACATTCCAAGTGTTTAAGACACCCTGAAGGAATCTGGACCAATATAGCATTTTCATAAATACATTAACAACCTACACTGACTTCTTAAAGTGAATGCCTGTGCTAGATTACCTGTAATTATTGCTTTTGATGCTAAATTCTGTTAAGTCAGTTCCAAATCATAGAGACCTTATGTAAAACAGAATGAAATGTTTCCAGATACTGAATAACTTCAAGGATTTTATAGCTAGTCAGGATTTTATAGCTACTCAACTGACCCCCACTTTCTTCACAAGGGAGAAGGAGATTTAGTATTAACAATATCAACATCAGTCAAGACTGGATTCTATGAAGTAGATAGACACATTTTCTTTAGTCAACTACCTTT
This sequence comes from Elephantulus edwardii, assembly GCF_000299155.1. Classification (NCBI taxonomy): domain Eukaryota; kingdom Metazoa; phylum Chordata; class Mammalia; order Macroscelidea; family Macroscelididae; genus Elephantulus; species Elephantulus edwardii. The sequence goes on along the minus strand of NW_006399835.1, from coordinate 6,024,559 downwards.
ACCAACTCTCAAACATTGCTCAAGGTTCTTTTCTGCTGATTCTGTAATGGCAAGAATCTGTGCTGTAATCCCAAAGTCACTTGGTTCAAATCCCACTTCTCCACAGGAGAAAGATGGACAATCTCCTCCCATGTGACTAACTGCTTCTGAAAACCTGCTGGAGGGTCAGCTATAGGTTTGTTCTGACTTGATGGTAAAAACCAACAACAACAATTATAATTCATTGCTCCAGTCATACAGAACTCACAGGCGAAACACACAGTTATGGGGTTTATTGGAAAAATAAGAGTACAAATCAGGATCAAAATAAAACAAGTAACAACTGAGGAGATAGAATTTTTAATCAGAACAGTTTCTTCCCCTCTGCTGCCTCATCCTGCCAGGGACTTTCTTGGACAAGTTTTACCGCTCTTGGCATCATGGGTCAGTAAGTCCCATTAACAATCATCCACTATAAAATTACAGTATTTTACATGGCTCCCTTGAAAAGGTTGTAGATGCTCCAGTAACTCTTATAATTGTAAGTAGATCTGGGTGAATGTAGAAATGTTCATTTTTCTGCTCATAGAATTAATCTAATTATTGATTTTTACACCTTTTTTTTTTCTTTATTAGGAGTTACCGAAGTTTTCCAAAGTTATTATACAGCATTACATTCTCTCTAGCTGTATGAAATCCTAGCTCGGGTTTTAAGCTATTTATATCCCATAGAACAACAACACACAGTTCCAGCTGGACCTTAGGATGGCCTTTCACATCTTGAGGAGGGACAATTATGAAATACTAAGGGCTCTTAGGTCTTATAGTCCTAATCTGTCCACTTGTTGTACAGAGGTAACACGTGGTTGCTGTGAAGCTGAACACTATGACACTGATGTGTCAAATGTGATAATGGTTACCCATGGTGGACAGTGTTTGATGGAGCTCCCGATTAAAACAAGCTTGGAAGCAGGAGTGGCATCCACTTCTGAGACAGTTTGCTTCCAGAAACCCTGTGAACCTGGAGAAAGGATGAAAATTATACAAGCTTTCAGGTCTTTTGTTCATAGGGTCCCTATGAGTTGCCCATGACTTGACAGCACTTAACAACAACAACATACTCTTGTTATAAATGAATATTTTTATCATTCATATATATTCTATTTCAATGTGCGTTGTTTTATACAATCTTTAATCATCATTGTATTTCATTCATGTATATTGCTTTCCCCCTTCAATTATCTTAATGGTCACTATATTCATGAAAGCTGATAAGCCAGCCACTTCATGCCTCATGCCTTAAGTTCCGCATTTTAGATAGCCAATTTCTGATTTGCCCATTCCTATGTAACCAGTACCCTGAGGGAACAAGCATATCCCTTTTGTTGAAGAATCTCTATTCAACTTGGAAAATTTGAACATCTGCATCCACAAGCAAAGACAAGTCCAGAACAAGCCATCAGGTTGCAGCAATCAGCCCCAGCTCACAGCATGGATCATCTTCATCTGGTTGTGTTCAGGTTAACTCACTCCCTACCGTCTGTGGCTAGGTTCAAATGGGCATCAGTCTCAAACTCAGGAATCTGCACTTCTCCCTGCTTTCCAGACCTGTTGGTCCCTTAAATGGAGCCAAGTCAGCAAGCCAAGAGTCCTCATGACTTCCTGCTGCTCAAGATAGCAACCCTTCTCGACTTATTCATACATCTGTGCATGCTAGGTTGACAGTGCTGAAAGAGTGCATACAAGTTCAGCCTGCGTGTCCATTGTTGTTTTCCTCTCACTTCTGTGCCTGCTGATCAGGTGATTAATAAGAGTGAGCGTATTCACCAGCTCCCTCCAACCTCATGTCCTGGAAATGGGTTCCTGTGGGCACCAAATTTACCCTGCCTCAGTAGCCAAAAAAATTGTTTCTGTTTTAAAACTTCCTTTCTTCTGTTCATTCCTTTCCTTTCCTGCCTTCCCTTATTTCAAATGTGCATCTCTTCAATCAAAAATGGTCAAAGGTGGGTCTAAGGAGGGTTTAAATCTCCCTCCACTTTTTAAAATTGATTTGCGTATGACCACTTATATACACTCTGCTTGATCCATGTACACTCTGCCTCACACAATCTCTCTTACATACTCTTCTTCAAACAATTAACTACCACCTGGGGAGTTCTGGTGGCCTAGTGGCAAGAAACTGCACTACAATCCCAAAGGCATGTCGTTTGAATCCACTAGATGCTCCATGGGAGAAGGATGAGCAATCTCTTCCCGTGCAATTTACTACCTCTGAAAACCCACTGGAGAGTCAGCTATGGGTCAATTCTGAGTCAATGGTACTCAACAACAACATGCGTGCCTACTATCACATTGTCTTCTCAAGTCCCCACTGATCTTCCCCAACTCTTTCTCCCTCACCCACTCACCACTCCCCTGTAATCATCTCTCTTTCTTTCTTTTCACTTCTCCCTCTCTTCCCTTATTTTGATTTTCATACAATAATTAATTTATAATGTGTTTCATTAATTTGCATCCTACAGACCTTTTCTATCTTGCAACCTCCCAAGTAGCTCTCTTAACTCCAAGCAGAGATGAAGTTGAAAAGCTCCATCCTTCGAGTTGTGGAGGTGGAAAAGTCTATACTTAAGGTCCAAGAAGAGTCTCAGGGTGACCTATTCATATCACCTGGTGATGTACTATGTATGGAGTTACAACATGCCTGTAGGTCTGGAACCCCTGCCATGCCCTTCATCAAGCATTTTGTATCCATTCTCATTCCAGATTTAAGGAAACGACTAAACAAATCTAAATTAATATTAAAGAAAAGTTTTTTTCTAAGCTAAATTTGCAAATGTTATTTATTCTGTTATAATAGTAGCAGACTATCTCTAAGAGGTCTAGGGTCAACATAATCCCAAGTGCTTAACCAGCTGAATAAGCCCATAATTTGTAACATTACCAGCTCTGTCCATGGCTCAGAATTCCAATTCCTGTATGGCCCTTGATTTTGGTGATTTGCTAGAATATCATCCATAGACTCAGACCTATGAAAGGAATGACTCACATGACCATAGGTATATAGGTCAGTTTTTTGCAGAAACTTGTGAGCGGTGGGCCAGGATTGATGCAGCTGGATACTTAGTCCACTGTATATAATTTCTCAGTCCAGACAACTTCTCAACCTCCAGCATGCTTGGGCCAGTCACACTACAGCTTCTGTGATGGTGTTTGTACACACTCCACAGTGTGGAGATCATTCTCTTATATTGGTCCCAAAGCTGTCAATGGTTTACAACTATGTGTCCACAGTTAAGGTAGCTAGAGATCATTGTCTCAGTGGGGGCTAGAAGAGCCAATTATCCACGTTTAAGACACCACAGGTAGGTACTATAATGTCTAAAATTTGAGAAACGGTCGTCTAGGAACTCTACAGTGGTCGTCAGTAGTGAGCTTAATTGGGAAAGAAGAGTAGTTGCATCCTGTCCTCCTATGACAATTTATAGCCTTGGAAACATAATGAAGTTTGAGTTTAAAGACAATGTTAGAAAGTGTTGTTGTTATATATGGTCATTTGCAACTTGTGTTTAACTTGTGATCTCATATTTCATGTATGTTTTAATAATATTTACTTCATTTAATAATGATTTTAAAAATCTATTTCCTAGAAGTTTATCTGTAGAGTTATTCTATGAAAAAGCCACTGTAGAAAGATTAGAGAATGAAAACTTTTTGAAGGCAAAGGTCTTGTCTCATTGATCTTGAGTATCCAAACGGTCTAAACTATTTGTATTAAACTCCAATTGCTCATTAGAATTACTTAGGGAATATTATTAAAATGTAAATGTCAGTAACTTGACCTCACATCATCCTGAGACTCAGATATATGTTGTTCTTGTTAAGCATATCTTGTAAATATCAACTCATAATGACCCCATAAGACAAAAAAGAGCTGCTTCATAGAGTCCTTTGTATTTTTTTGTTTTGTTTTTGTTTTCTTGACTGTAAACTTTAGGAAGGACCACGGGTCGTCCGAAATGGGCTTCACTCTGAACCAAAAGGCCTAGTTTCTCTGCCAGTTAGAATTCAATCTACAAAACTCCCATTAAAATTTACAACCCCAGAAGCCCAGTGGAAAGTCCCTATGAGTTGGCCTCAAAGGAATGTCTGGGACTGAATTACTGTTATTGTTGTTGTTGTGTGCCATCCAGTCAGAACTTATCCACAGCTGACCCTCCAGAGGGTTAGTACAGACAGTAAATAACATGGGAGGAGATTGTCCATTTTTCTCCCAAGGAGCAGCTGGTGAATTTTAATTACGTCTATTTGGAATTGCAGCATAACTTTTTTCTTTATTTTTTAATATTTGTATTTTTAATTAATTTTAATGAATGTTTACAGACATTTAGGGTTTCCAGTCATTCATTGTTGCACTTTTCTCCCCACCCACACCCTCCTCAATTCTCTCTTCTTGAAAAGAAAAAGAAAAGCAACCCCTCCCCACCAAGACCACTCCACTATGCAGCCTTCACTGTGGACTTCTGTAATGGCAAGAATACCCATTCATATGTCGCTCTTAAACAGTTCT
>NW_006399835.1:6014932-6017776 GCF_000299155.1 Elephantulus edwardii | reverse complement strand
ATTTGTTAGGTTATTTATTTACCTCATTTGGACAGCCTTTAATTTCATCTAAACTGAGAAGTTCTCTGGATATAAGCAGAGACACAAAGAGAAATGATGGGAAAAGCAGAGAGGATTAAGTTCCAAAACAAATCCTTACTATCTCCCTTTGGTACTCAGTTAATATAGAAATATATCACGTGATGCCTTGATATGCAAATCCTCTGGAGTATGTCTCTTCTATATGAAATTTTTTTCAGCTATATTAAAAAACAAACCCTACACATAACACATAAAAGCAGACCTTCCTCTAGCTTAATTTTCTTGAAGATATTTGTATGCATATGTAAGTGAATTCAAAGCTTTTATTATCATAGCCCGGGGAAATGTGAACAGGACTCACCCTGATCAAATTTATGATGTTTGTAAGGTTTACCTTCCCGTTTGTCTCAATTTGTCCCAGGTGTAAAAATCCCTTTCTAAGACTCCATGAACCATGCTTTTCTCTTTCTTCTGCTGAGGAAGTAAAAAACAAAGCTGCCAATCATCTTTAGCAATTACATCCTTTATATATGTATAAACTTGTGAATTAATCAGCAAAGAAAACAAATTTTCAATTGTTAACAAAATGGTAGCTCTCCATAAACAAGTAGAAAGTTTTGTTGAAGAACAAGGGAAACCTGCAATCCTACATAGTCAATATTCCTGTTGTCGTTTTTGTTATTGTTGTGCAGAGTCAAGTCAGAAACAACTCATAGCTGAACCTTCAGTGAGTTTCCAAAAGCTGTAAATCACATAGGAGTGGATTGGCCATCTTTCTCCCACTGGAGTAGCTGGTAGATCTGAGCTATTTGTCTTTGGGCTGGCAGTGCAACTCGGTACTACTCAGCTACTTGGTGAATATTTTTCATGGGTAAGAATCTAGTAAAAAATGCATGAACCCTTCTTAAATTGTCTGAAAATTAGCTTCATGCTGTGAGGGAACCTTCTAAATGTGTAACATTCAATGTATTTGTATTTACATATATGATACTACAAACATATGCATACACATGTTCTTGCTGTTGTTGTTGTTAGGTGTCATCGAGTCGAGGATGACAGATATCAACTCTATGAACAAAAGATCTGAATCTAGTCCTGTCCTTTGCCATCCTCACTCTTCCTGATATACAAGAGCCCATTGCAGCAGTCACCTTGTCAATTCACCTAGTTGACAATCTTCCTTTCCTTTGCCGACACTCCACCCTTCCCAACATCTCCTAGGAATGGCACCTCCTAGCAATATGTCCAAAATATGTGAGGTGAAGCCTCATCTTTTTTGCCTCCAAAGAGCACTCTGGCTGCATGCATATCTATTTGTATTCTTGGCCATCCATGGAATGTTCAGTCCTCTTCTCCAACACCACAGTCCAAAGGCATCAATTCTTTATCTGTCATCCTTATTCATTGTCCAGGTTTCAGTTGCATAGCTAGCCATCGGAAAGAGTGTCGCCTGAATCAGATGCACCTTGCTCTGCAAACTGGCATCACTACTCCTCAAAAATTTGGAAAGGTCCCTAACCTCAAATTTTTCAGTGCAATGTTTCTCCTTATTTTCTCACTGCTTGTACAAAAGGTATTAGTTGTGGATCCAAGCAAGATGAAGCTGTTGATAATTTTAATCTCCTCTCCATCAACCATGACACTGCCTATTGGACCAGTGGTTAAGAATCTTTGTTTTCTCGATATTGAGACACAATCCATACTGAAGTCTGCTTTCCTTTTCCTTCTGCAACAATTGCTTCAAATCCTCCTCACTTTCAGCAAGTAAGGTTGTGCCGTCTACATAATGCAGGTTTACTGATGAGTGTCCCCTCCAATACCAATGCCATATTCCTCTTCATAGAGTCCAGCTTTGCAGATAATTTGTTCAGCATAACAGTTGAACATGTATGGAGATAGAATACATCCCTGAAACCTCTCTTCCCAGTTCCAAACCATGCACTGCTTCCCTGCTCCATTTGCACAACAGCCTCCTGCAGAATGCAAACATTTTACAAAATGCTTAAAAGAGACTATGACCCCTAAAAGTTACTAAAACACCAACCAACAAAAAAGAATCCTAGCAACTCTAGTGGCCTAGGGCCATGAAGCTGTGGTTCAAACCCAATAACTGCTCTACATGAAAAAGATGGGCAATCTCCTCCCATGTGATTAACTGCCACTGAAAATGTACCATTGGTCCTGATTCAATGATACAGAAAACCAATAATTAATGTCCCCCAAAAAAATCCTAAAATCAAACTTAATTCTTTGGAACTAATTCCAATATCTATCTACCCTACAGAACAGAATTTCTCCTCCCAGGGTCTTCAAGACTGTAATATTTCTAGAAGCAGACTTTAAAGAACATAATTTAAAGACATCATTCTTTAAAGAAAAGGCAGATGAGTTCAAACTTCAAGTCTTTCAATCAGACACTTAACCATTGTTCTACAAGGGCTATCGATATTTAAGAGTTACTTTTTTTTGTCATACACGTGAAAACACAAATTATGTCAATTCTACAGTTACTTAAATAGCATTGCTCAGATTTATTATATACTTTCTGATTCTTCAAATATTTGGTCTACTAATTACATGACAGAAGAATGCACATAAATGCATTCATCTATTTCTCCTATCAGATATAAATATTTCTGAATTTTGAAACTCTGTTCTTATATACACACTACAAGTAGGTAGCTTTAAAGATTAAAATATGGATGTGCAGGAGAGGGGGGATTAGCCACGGAGTTAAAATTTGTACAATTTGATAGAGGGAGATAAGGGAGATTGGAATACTCTTCTGGAAAACAATGTGTTCAGAGTTTGTAAATAAACTAG
>NW_006399835.1:6009012-6014832 GCF_000299155.1 Elephantulus edwardii | reverse complement strand
AGAATTGATGCCTTTGAGCTGTGGTGCTGGATAATAGTATTGAATGTACCCTGGACTGCCAAGAAAACAAACAGATTCATCCTAGAGAAGGTTAAACCAGGCTACTCCTTTGAGGCAAGGATTCTGGTGGTTCGTCTTTGGACATGTTGTAAGGAGTGACCGGTCCTTGGAGAAGGATATTATTCTTGGGAGGGTGGAGAGACAGCACAGGAGGGGAAGACCCTGTATGAGGTGAATTGATTCAGTGACTGGGGTAAATGGGGTGGGTGTGTTGCAGGGCTCAGGGCTGTTGTACATAGGGTCTCTATGAGTAGCAAGCGACTCGACGGCACGTAACAACAACAACATGACTGAGATATTGAGATATTTCACTCTGCATAATGTTCTCCAGGGTCATCCATTTTGCATAATATTTCATGGGTTCCTTGTTTTAATGCTGCATAGTATTCCATTGTATGAATATACCAGAGCTTCTCTTTCCATTCATTTGTTGATGGGTACTTGGGTTGTTTCCAGCTCTTTACTATTGTGAACAAAGACGCAATGAATATGGATGTGCATATATCTGCTTGAATAGCAGTTATGGTGTCTTTAGGGTAAATTCCCAGTAGTGGATTTGCTGGGTCAAATAGTATTTCTATTTGCAACTTTTTGAGAAAGAGCTATACAGCCTTCCATAGTGGTTGCACCATTTTACATTCCCATCAACAGTGAATAAGGGTTCCAATTTTCTCCACAACCTTGCCAGCATTTGATGTTTGCTGTTCTGTTAAATTTTGCTATTCTGACTGGGGTGAGATGATATCTCCTACTTGTGCAGCATAGCTTCTTTAAAGAAACATAATGCCAAGTCTTTTTCCAGGAGTGGAGCTGAGTGGATTCTAACCAATAAAGAGTTTTAACCATTATATCACCAAGCTTCCTAAACATGGAATAAGATGTCTATATACTTTTAAAGGTACTCAGTTAATTGCCATGTAGAGCCAAAATCAAGGAACACTGGCCTAGACAGACATAAACCAAGTAGGAATTTAGCAAGTTTAGTTGAATAAATTAACATGTGAATGAATCAAACCAATTATGTGCCTTTGCTTGTAACCACACTCTTTCCAACTATTTTGACTCTGAAAATAGGTGTCATAGATTAAATTGTGCCCCACAAAAGTGCATGTGGAAACAAATAACAATCTGCTACAATCTGAGAAGTCAAATAGTTATATAAGGATTAAGAGTGGAATGCAGCATCTCTTGTTTCAATCACCACCCTGATTCAATATAAGGGGATTTTCAGTAAGGTTTTGTCTGTAAGTACTTTTTTTCTCACTGGAGATAAAAGGAGAAGAAAGTTAGCCTAGTGGTGCACGCCAAAACCATTAAGGAAGAATCACCAGCTATGGAAAGTGTCTGTTTGCACCCTGTCCCTGGTACTGAAAGCTTCTTAATCTAGAGAAAGGCTAAGACACTTGGAGATCTTTAAGGAACATCAGATACTCGGAAAAGAACTCAAACTCATTGCCATGAAGTCAACCAACTCACATCTGACTCCTCTGCTGGATTTTGAGTAAATATACATTACGCAGAAAGAGATTGCCTATCTTTTTTCCCTGATGGTGGATTTGAATCACCACCAGACTATGTCACCCCCAGAACTGACAAAGACAGAGGATTTCCCCTAGAGCTGTCACACTGAATCTGCACTTCTAACCTTCTAAAATCGTAGGAGATTTTTTTTAATTTTTGAAGACATTTTTTAAAGGCCTCCACTTTTTATATCTATATTATAGTAGTCATCGATTGCTAAAACAATAATGCCACTTCTCACACTATATTTATATTTTTCCTAGTGTGCCCTACACCCAAATAAATAAACAAACAAAATCCAGTCTGGCCAAATTCACTTTGACTCACAAAAACTCTAAAGGACAAAGTAGAACTTCCCCATAGGGTACTCAAGGCTGTAAGTTATCATGAAGACAGTTGCATCCTTCTTTCCAGAGTGACTAGTAAATTCTAGCTGCTGCTGACTTTCCAGTTAGAAGAAAAGCACTTAACCACTGTCCCATTAGAGTTTCCTATGTTTTTCCTTGTAGCTACAACCAAGATGCATAATTTAATTTGCTAAGATGGCAAGCTTTTTTTAGTACTCTGGGGAGGTCTCTGACAGTAGATTTTCCCAATGCAGTTCATCTTTTGATTTCCTGAGTGCTGGTGCCAACAACAACCCAAATTTCTTCTCCATCTATCATGATGCTGCCATTTGGCCCAGTGGTGAGAATCTTTATCTTCTTGATGTAGACCTTCAATTTATATTAATGACTACAGCCCTTGATCTTCTGCAGCAAGTGCTTCAGGTCCTCTTTAGTTTCAGCAAGCAAGGTTGTGTCATCTGCATAACATAGGTTGTTGATGAGTCTTTCTTCAATCCTAGTACATAGGGTTCTGGAAGGCATGATGTATTTCAGAAGTGGATGGCTAATTGGCCAATAGGCCAGTCCTTTCTCCTACTCTGTGTTAATTTGGATGCTTAGTTTTAGAACAATATCTGACAGAAAAGCACTTTACCAAAAAAGAGCAGATGAAAGACACATTCTTACAAAAATAACCAGTACATTCACTGTACCCCCACCAGAGTACATGTGTCTTGTCCCTCCCCTTTCCCTGCTACAGCAGCATTGCTTGCACTCTTCGCCTACCCGGTCCAGGACCTCCCTCTCCCAGCCAATCCTTTGATATGATGGCTTACAACACAAGTCACATTTGTGATGTCTTGCACCATGTACCACTTCTGGTCTCTCATGCTGATGCCTGTCTAGCATGTAGTAGAATGTAAGTCCAAATACCATGTACCAGCTTCAGAGAAAGATTTTTGCCTGAGACAGTACTGGAGAAAGGTTCTTGCCACTGAGCTTCTACTTCAAGACTGTCATGTAGTGGCTTAGTGTCTCTGCTATTCCTTTTCCACCACACTTCTGTCACAATGCAAAATTTTTTTCAGAGTACTGAAAAGCAACGATGTCACTCTAGAGACTAAGGTGCTCCTAATCCAGGCCATGCTCTTCTAAATTACTTCCTATGCATCACAGGGCTGGGTAATGATTAAGAATGACAGAAGAAGAACCAATGTCTTTGAATCGTGGTGCCAGAGAAGAGTCTTGAACATACCATGGACTGTCAAGAAAACAAAGAAGTTTATCTTCAAAAGGATGAAACCAAATTTCTCCTTGGAGGCTAGGACTTTAAAGCTCTGTCTCACATACTTTGAGCACTTAGCCAGAAGTCACTGGTCCTTGGAGAAGGACATCATGCTTGGAAGTGTGGTGGAACAGCATAGGAGAGGAAGACCATGTTTAAGAAGAATTGATACTATAACTGGGGCAACGGGGTTGGATGTGTCAAAATTAGTGAGACTGGCTCAGGACAGGGCAGACTTCAGAGCTCTTGTACATAAAGTCAGTCACTGTGAGTCTCAAGTGACTTGATGGCACATAACAACAGCAGTAACAAACAAATACAGGTTTTTTATAGTTCTTTTTACTATGTTTTCAAAAATTCTAAAACTCAAAAATTACAGAGATGCTATATACACAATGCTAAGCATATATATATTACACATGCATGTGTGCATATATGTGTATGTGCATGTGTATATACATACATGTGTTGTGGAGATACAGTAACTATAGAAACATGTTTGTCAGGCTTTGAGTTGCAACCAAATACACTGTGTGATCTTTTAACACTTTGGAATTGACTGTAGTCCTGAGGGGTGAGCATGTTTCATAATATCAGGAAGCTATTGTACATTCATTGGACAAGAGAGGCAAAAAATTATCCCAAGTTTTCAAAGGAAAGGTAAGATGGATGGAGGTATCTGAGCAGGGTATATTGTGGTGACTTGCACTGTACAAGTCAACATAAACTATGAGAACGTATTTGGTGACCCAGAGACAAAGTGAAGGGCCTTGCCATCACCTATGAGAATTAAAAAAAAAAAATCAGATTATATTTTAGGTCAGTGAGGAAAGTTTTTTCTGGGCATGAACTTTATTTGAGAGTTTGTTTGGAGGTTGTATCAGGGGAACAAAGGTACCAGGATACACTTGACAGATGGATGGTCCTCCTTCTTTTTAGCAAGATTGTCCTCTTCCATTGAGTGTGCAGGTGGGAAGACATGTATGTGGAACAGTTTGGGATGAAAGATGAAGGGGACATCCTTCTAGCCAGCTAGATCAGCCAAATCAACTCTGGAGATCAATGGGGTGTTGCAATGATGCCAGATCACCCTCACATCCTCATAACCTTCTCTTAACATTACTTTATCTTCTGAAACATTTAAATAATGATGCTATTCCAAAGGAGATACAGATATATAGATATGTAATATATTTTAGAGAGCATTGGGGAAATCTGCTGTCAGGGACCGCTCCAGAGTGCTAAAGAGCAATGATGTCAGTTTGGAGACTTAGGTGCACCTTATCCAAGCCATGGTCTTTGCAATTACTTGCTTTTCATCAGACAATGGACAATGAACTATGGATTACAGAAGGAGGATTGATGCCTTTGAGTTGTGGTGCTGGAGAAGAGTGTTGAACTTTCCATGGACTGTCAAGAGAATAAACAGGTTTTACTTAGAGAGTGTGAAACCAGGATGTTCCTTACAGGCAAAGAATTTTTTTGTTTAGTTGGTTGTTTTTGTTTTTTGAAGTTTGGGGGTTTTTTTTGCTTGTTTGTTTGTTTTGGGGTTTTTTTTAGAGGCAAGGAATTTGAACCTCTGTCTCACATACTTTTGGCATCTTGCCAAAAGGGACCAATCCTTGGAGAAGGATATCATGCTTGGGAGGGTGGAAGGACAGCACAAAAGGAGAAGAACTTGAATGAGATATATTGATACAGTAAATTGGATAATAGGGTTAGATGTGTTGGAGGTAGTGAGACTAGCCCAGAATAAAGCAGGGTCAGAGCTATTGCGCCTAGCGTTGCTAAGAGTAGCTGGTGACTCAAAGGCATACTAAAAGAACTGGTGCCCTGGTGATGAGAAGCTGTGCTGTAAACTCAAAGGCATAGCATGCAAATCCATTAATTGCTCCGTGGGAGAAGAATGGGCAATCTCCTCTCATTGGATTTGCTACTACCTGTGAAAACCTGTTGGAGGGTCAGCTATGCATGAGTCAGCTCTGACTCCTTGGTACACAGAAACCATATATTATAATTTTTCACTGAGAATCAAATTATAAGTTTTAATACCCAAATACATTGCTGTTGTTGTTATGTGCCATTGAGTCACCTCTGACTCATAATAACCCTATGTACAACAACCCTAAAACCTGCTCTATCCTGTGCCAATCTTATTGTCTCTGACATACCTACCCCCATTACCCCAGTTACTGACTCAATCCATCTCATCGAGGGTCTTCCTCTCCTCTCTTGTGCTGTCCCTCCACCCCTCCAAGCATGACGTCCCTCTCCAAAGACTGGTCCCTCATTGCACCCTATCCAAATTATGTCAGATGAAGCTTCAGAATCCTTGCGTCTAAGAAGCAGCCTAGTCTCACCCTCTCTAGAATGAACTTGTTTGTTCTCCAAGCAGTCAATGATGTACTCAAGTCTTCTCCAGCACTACAGCTCAAAGGTATCAATTCTCTTTCTGTCATCCCTAGTCATTGTCCAGCTGTCCAATACATAACAAGTAATTGCAAAGATCAGGTGCACCTTTGTCTCCAGAATGACATCGTTGCTCTTCAGTACTGTGGAGAGGTCTCTGACAGCAGAATTTCCCAATGCTATTTATCTTTTGATTTTCTGGCTGCTGGTACCAAGTAC
>NW_006399835.1:6006807-6007862 GCF_000299155.1 Elephantulus edwardii | reverse complement strand
GGGGGGGAAGAGGAATGAACTGGGGGGGGAGGGTAGAGAAAATAGTGCAACAATGAATGAATGGAAACCCCAAATCTCTGTAAATGTTCATAAAAAATTAGTAAAATTTATGTTTTTGTTTACTCCCTAGATTTAGCAAATATTTGTTAAATATCTATTTTATTCAAATAAACCATGGTCTTAGACCCAAAGCTTTCATCAGTAAGAAAAGAAATACTGTTGCTGTTTTGGTTTTGTTTTTTTTTTATGCCTTTGCCTGGTCTCTTGTGGCCAAAATTACGTTGCTTTAGAATTCTTAAATTTAATTGCTCAAACCCCAGTATTTTTAGAAAAGGATCATTATTTTCTCAAATCTTTAGAGACCAGTAGTTTCAATACTTCTGTGTTTGTTGTAAAGCAGAAATCAGATAAATGATATTGTGATTGAAGAATAAAACATTGGCAGATAGTAGTTGATTACAATCAAGTTTGATAGTAATACAGTTAACCCTTGAATGACAAGGTAGAGAGAGATTTGTCTCTCCTCTATGATTAAAAGTCCACATGTAATTTTTGCTTGACCTTTGGACTGCATTGATTAGAACTAAAAGGGCCTATTTACACATGGACTTTTTGATCCTCTGGCTGTTGTAGTGAGCTCTCCAGGGTACTGAAGAGCAATGGTGTCACTCTGGAGACTAAGGTGCGTCTGATACAGGCCATGGTTTTTGTAATCACTTGTCATGCATCAGAGAGTTGGACAATGACTAGGGAGGACAGAAGGAGAATTAATGCCTTTGAGCTGTGGTGCTAGAGAAGAGTATTAATGTACCATGGACTGCCAAGAAAACAAACAGATTCTTCCTGGAGTGGGTTAAACCAGGGTGCTCCGTGAAGGCAAGGATCCTGGGGCTTTGTCTGACATACTTTGGACATGTAAGGAGGGACATGTCCTTGGAAAAGGACATCATGCTTGGGAGGGTGGAGGGGCGGTGCAAGAGGGGAAGACCCTCTATGAGGTGGATTGATTCAGTGACTGGGGTAATCAGGATGGATGTGTCAGAGGCAGTGCAATT
>NW_006399835.1:5992293-5999362 GCF_000299155.1 Elephantulus edwardii | reverse complement strand
GCAAAAGATCTGAATCCTATTCTATCCTGTGCCATCCTCACCCTTTCTTACACATAGGAGCCCATTGCAGTAGTTATGGTAACTGATAGTTATGATCCAAGCCAAGCCAATCACTTTCTTCTTTGTAGTCCAGGTATTCTTTGCTTCTTCATCTTACAGAAGGTCTTTATGTAGTATTTGTCTTCTCTAACATATGCTTGTCTCTATGATTAATCTGCCTTTTCATTACGCAGAAATTACTAGATTTAGGACACTATACCAGGCATAATATATTGCATTATATTACACCAAGAAGATTGGGATTCTAGCAAATATCTTGGAGGTACACAACTGAACTCATAACAGTTATCATTAATTAGAGTTCACTCAATGACAACTGTATGATGTATTAATCTGCATTATAAATTTCTAAAAGATGAATACATTACAATTCACTTCATAAGCTTATTTAAACTTCTAAAATGCCCCACCCCAAAGCTCATAATGTCTTGAGCATTTATATTCTCTTTACTTGAAACTGAGAACATTTTTGTGATAGTTTCAACTAATGTAATGCAGCAGAAGTGACACTGCCTGAACTTCAAAGTCAATCATAAAAGGGAAAAAGAAAAGAAAACTAACATCATTCTCATCTTTCCTTTCTTTCATTTCACCTGGAACCTATCATAGTAAGAGAAAGCCCAGTCCACATTAGGAGATCATTACATTTGTTGGCAACATCCAAAGCATCCTATTTTCAAAAGAGTGAGAGAGAGAAAGAGAGATCATTATAACTTTTTTAACCAGCAACACTAGTTAGGTTACCAGCTAGGAGCCAGATCAGTCTCCAACTGTGTGAATTGAATGAATGAACTTTCAAAGTACTTTAGCCAAGAACCTCTAAGCCTTCACATTTTGATGATGGAAAGTTCTAATTGTGGGGCAGAGATAAGATGTCATATAAGTGCCTACATATAATCATCTGTGTAGCTCTGACAGTGTAAGTTTGTAAGGAATTGAACCACTAACCTAAAGGTGACACCTCTCTGGCAATTTCAATACACCGGGAGCCTGAGGGACAAGATGGACAGTCTTCTCCAGTGCCACGCACCGCCTCTGAAAACTTGCTGAAGGGTCACGATTGAGTTGGTTCTGACTCACGGCAAGGAGGGAATTTTTTGAATAAATATAGCTATAGCCATTGTCAAGAAGTCAACTCCCTCTCATGGGACTCTTCAGGCCAGGATAGTACTACCACACAGGGTTTCCAAGGATGAAAATCACCAGAGCTCCCCTGTCTCACTTTTTTTTTTAAAATCTCTATGGAAGAAAGTTGTCAAACTGTTCTCCTATGAGTTTTAAACCACTGTACCGTTTGATTAACACTCAAATACTAACCCACTGGCTCTCTGTAGCTCTTCTACAGCTATTTAAAAGGTTAAAAAAATAATTTGGAATAATTTATAAGGAGTTGTACTACTAACCCAAGAGCCAAATATCTCTGATGGTTTAAATCTTTACAGTAAAAAAAGATGGTTAATTTACCACGTGATTTACAACCTCAAAAACTCACTGGAGGATCAGGGATGGGTATTTCCTACCTGACAGCAATGCGTTTCAAGTTTGACATTTTAAAGCCACTAAACTTGGTGGCAGAAATGAAGCTGGAGATAGAATGATAGAATCTTACACAATCAATGATTAATTCATTGCAAATATGTTTTATAAGAAACAAAAACACAGGCTATACATGTGGATTTCACTTGATGGTCTACATAGGAATCAGATCGATTATATCTGTGGAAAGAATTGCTGGAGAAAGTCAGTATCACCTGTGAAAACTAGGCCAGGTGCTGATTGCGGAACAGACCACCAACTACTCATATGCAAGTTCAAGCTGAAGGTAAGAAAAAGTAAATCAAATCCACAGGAACCAAGAGATTTTTTAGTTATATTTTAACATATTTGTTACCAAAAAAAGTGCTTTTGGGGGGGAAATCACTGTTTTATGGTGATTTTTCCCTCCTAAAACTCTGTTCTTTCTGTGCTGACTTTGTTCAATCCTAGGGGATAAATTACTACAACCATTCCATTTCCCTACATATGTATAATTACTACGGTGACCAGAGTAAAGAAATAATTTTTGTTCAGCATTTTCAAAAGGAATTCTGACATTCATTATGCTTTAGCTCTCTTAATTACTATGTTCGCCCTTGAAATAAACTTTGGTTTGGAGATATGGAATGTAATCATTGATTTATTTTGTTATGGATATTCCATTCCTGGAACCACATATAACAAAATCTATATCCAGAACTCTCAGAAAAAGGAGATTAGATGCTGTAGAGGAAGTCACAGGTTTCTACTACCAGCATTTGGCACAACATTTGGCATATGGAGTTCTTTATGCATGACAGTAATTACGACTATCTTCTCCAGTTCATCCTTCCTATCAAATGTTTTCCTGTTCATTCTTTCCCTCTTTAATTTCCCTTTTATCTATTTCTCTGTAGCTTAGTAAATGTGCCTGTCTCTGAGTTAGTTACAGCGTTCCGAGGCAGTGTTTAAAATTAATCCATTCTATACCTTCTTCTGGAAATTATCTTCAGAATACTTGGCGGTGTTAGCTGGTGACATATGTTTAATATTGTCAAAAGCAGTCATTTCGTAAAGGTCTGGAATAGCTATTCAACTTTACAAAAACTACACTTTACAAAGATTCTTGCCTCCCTAAATATGAGATAATGTTTTTGTTGTAATAAGCCCCCTAATTTATGATATTTTGCTACAATAATCTTTGCAAACTAGTATAGATATACTAGAGAAAGGTTTGCCAAGCCTGCAATTCTTTTGCCAGTTCCATTATCTATGACTTCTAGAATCCCTTCTCATTCACTATGGTACCCACACTATATTACCTTGGACATGGGTATTTTATGTTGAAGAACTTACAATAATAGGCTCATATTACCATGTACCTTAAAACTGAAAAACAACTTGCATGAAAGAATAATAGAATGACCTTCCGAAGTTTCACTTTTGTATACCTGAAAGAGAAGTGGGATACTGTGTTCCTTGACGTAGCGTAAATGTTTAACCCTTTGAGGTCTATGGGACTTGTTTTACCATGTTTTCAGCATCTAAGCTTTCCTGGGGGACTGCTATCACAGTTGAAATATATACTGCCATCTGATGAGACTTACATAACTGCATAAATCTGAAGGAACAGACCCTGTCCCATCAATACTACTACCAAAATGTCCTTTGTACATATGTGTCCTATACTATTATATTTGAATGGCAAACAGACTCATGAAAAAACGCTCCAAATCACTGGAAATAAGAGAGATGCAAATCAAAACCACAATGAGGTTCCATCTTACTCCAGTAACAGTGGCAAAGTTTAACAGGGCAGCAAGTAATAAATCTTGGAGAGGATGTGGCAAGAAAGGAACTCTTATATATTGTTGGTGGGATTGTAAAATGGTACAACCATTCTGGAAGGCAGTATTGTGCTTCTTCAAAATGCTGAACATAGAAATTCCATATAACCTAGCTATTCCACTACTTGAAATATACCCTGAGAAAATGAGAACTGAAGCAAAAACGGAGACTTGTACACCAATGTTCATAGCAGCATTATTCACCATCGCAAGAACATGGAAACAGCCCAAATGTCCAACCAGAAACAAATGGATTGAGAAATTATGGCACAGTCCCACCATGGAATACTATGCAGCACATAGGAGCAATGAGTTTGTAAATTATTACCAACTTGGAAGGACTGGAGAGCATTATGCTAAATGAACTCAGTCCCACAAGAATAAATATTATATAAAACAATTATTGGATCCAAGAGGGGTAGGAGAGAGTGGAAGCTGAGGAATGAGGATGTGCAGGGAGGGGGGACAAGGATAAATATTATATAAAACCATTATAGGATCCAAGAGGAGTAGAAGAGAGTGGAAGCTGAGGGATGAGGATGTGCGGGGGGGGCGAGGGGGTAGGGATTAATCATGGGGTTGTACAATCTGATGGGTGCAGGGTGAGGAAAATTGAAAGAATCTGTTCTTCAAAACAATGTATTCAAATTTTGTAAATAAACTAGTATAAAATTAAAAAAGGAAAAATCCACATTATTACAAATGTTTTTGCCTGATTTCAGCATGCCTTCCTTTACTGAAAACACATAATGGCAATAGAAAACTCAAAGCAGAAAATTCTACTTTGAAAGGTTTAATCAGAAGCCATTATAATATGTTGTCATGAGCTTAATCAGAATATAGAACTAAAAGGCAAAGCAGTAGGATAGGGGAAAGAGAGGAGGAGAGAAGAAATGTGAGCCAATCAAGAAATGAAAACCCAACTGTGATATTTAAGGCTTAGTGTTCAAAATGGCTTTTTCTAGTCATTGAATTTAACTGCCATGTGGATGAGTGGGAATATACAAATGGGGCATGTTAGCCTATCCACAAGTGGATTGGCTAGTCTCACCAATCCACAAAGAAGATTGGCTAATTTTGCCATCAAATCAAACAACTCCAGTTGAAGACAGGACTACCTCACCACCAGAAAAGAGCATGCAAGGCGATGCAACTCATCGTTCAGGAACAGGGCAACAGTGATGGCAGCTGAAGCAGAGGATCGGAGACCAAACATGAGATGGCATTGAGACTGCTATCTCCATGGAACCAAAGCAAAGAGCCATTTGCCCAAGTTTGTTGAACAAATGGAAGACTTAAAGAGAAGGTAAAGGGCAATAATTGCCAACACTTAGAACTTTTGTAATATTGGCCTAAAGCCATGAGACTCATGGTCTGGGAGCCCATTTCAGAAGCTGGCCTGATTTAGTGAGTATATTCTGCTACTAATCTGGATTATAACCTCTTGACTTCCCCAACATGGTGCTGTGAACTCTTGCATTGGATTTTGGACTTTTTTTTAATTTGAATTTTGCAGTAAGATTGATATTGAAAGAAGTAGAAAGAGGTACGGGAGTATTAGGGATGTGTCTGACCTCATGGGAACTAGTTTTGTGTTGTTAATGCTGTTGACAGGGACAGTTTCCCTTTGTGAAGTTGGTAAAGGTCAGATACGGCCATCCCCACACAGCCCGTATTCTTTTTATACCAAGTTTTCTATAAAGTTTCATTAAAATAAAGTAAAATCTTAAAAAAGTTAAGGCAGGAATTACCTTCTGCAACCTTTCTTTCTATCCATTCGCTTAAGAAATGTGTGTTTCTTGTCCCTGACACATGGGTTTCGGTCAGCTTGGCAGTTCTGTGCTTAAGGGAGTCATGCTTCTACTTGGGAACAAAGTTATGTCTATATTAAACTGGGTACTGAGAACAAAATCTGGCCATTTGGGGTTCTTCACTAAACCAATAAGCAGGAAAAGACATTATTCTACCTGCAGAGAAATTGATCTCCATTACCAACGGTAAATTGCTTTTCTGGCGCATAATGAACACCAGGAATACTATGTCT
Organism: Elephantulus edwardii; assembly: GCF_000299155.1. Classification (NCBI taxonomy): domain Eukaryota; kingdom Metazoa; phylum Chordata; class Mammalia; order Macroscelidea; family Macroscelididae; genus Elephantulus; species Elephantulus edwardii. The sequence continues at coordinate 5,993,896 of NW_006399835.1, read as the reverse complement.
GCAACTTGGGGATTTACTGAGATGCCTCTTAATATTCTCTTACCAATAGTCCTGGTTAGAAAAAAGAAAAGAAATTAAATGAAACTTTAAAAACAATTCAACAAGGCAGACTGCATTCATATCCTGAGATTTAAGTCATCTTTATTGGTCAACGTAATCCACTGGAGGTTGTACTGCTAACGCAAACACCGAGGCCTCTCCAGCAGTTCAAATCCAGTAACAGTTCCGTGGGAGAAAGATGGACAGCTCCAGTGATTCACAGCTTCAGAAACCTGCAGTTATCAGTTGTTCTAACTCTATAGCAATGCATGGAAGTGATCAAGACTGTTAGGATTCTTGTAACTAGTAAGTGAAAACTACTACTTTATGAAATGAGTTAATAATGATTGTTAAGGATTTACGTGGTAGTATCTCTTTATAAAGGTACATCACTCCTGATCACTTAAAGGTTGTGGAGTTTACCTTTCAACATGGCTTTTCTAGCTACAGAACTTGACATAGGTGATAATATGTGAATAGGGTATGTTAGCTTATCCACGGGGATATGCTACCTCATCATTCTACAAGGGGATTGGCTAGTCTCAGCAATAAAATTGGAGAGATTCCAGCAGTAGACTATCTCTCACAACCAGCAAAGGAGAAGTAGGCATGCAGTGTATGTTCTTCAGAACAAAACCTTCTTGCATCAGCTAGAATTACAGCAGCAGCAGTAGCCACGACCAATACAGAGAACCAGAGAGCCAACATGAGATGGGAGCTTGGGACTACTACAATACTGGGACCAGAGCCTTTGCCCAAGTTCCTTGAACATTTGGGCGTAGGGGGCCATAATTCACAAGACTGAGAACTTTGTAACATAATTCACAAGACTGAGAACTTTGTAACTTTGGCCTAAAGCCTCAAGACTCAAAGCTGAGGTGATTGTGAGCGCATTTGGGAAGCATATTTTGGAAGCCATTCTGACTGCACATTGCTAAAAGTGGATTTTAACCTTTTGACTTACCTAAAATGGTTCTGTGTGGCCTGTGAGATTTCACATCAGATTTTAAACCAGCAAAGCAGTAAGATTAGTACTGAGATGAGTTAAAAGCATGAGGGATATATCTGAATTCACAGAAATTGTTTTTGTGTTTGATGCTGTTGACAGGAACAGTTCTTCTTTGTGAAGTCAGTAAAAGTCAGATATGACCATTCACATATGGCCCTTGCTCTTTTGACAGAGGTTTATGGCAATCTTTCCTTAAGGTATACAATGTATCTTCGTAAAAATCACAGTATTTTGCCTTCTCAGGCAAAGCATCAGAAATATTTAAGAACAAAAGGGATAGACTTTGATGGATATTATTTTTTAAATTTTGTTTTTTTCCTCTTTTTCATTGTTTCAGACATACTGTGCTTTTTAGAATTTTCATTGACATTATGTTTTGTTCATTTCTATTGTGGAGATTCATCTTACTAATAACTACTGTTATGAAATCATGTAAGCCAGCTACCTCATGCCCTGATATCCCCCTTTTAGATAACCAATTTCTGATTTGCCCATTGCTATCAAACCAGTACTCTGAGGGGAATTTGAACATCTGCATCCACAAGCAAAGATAAG
>NW_006399835.1:5990758-5992111 GCF_000299155.1 Elephantulus edwardii | reverse complement strand
TTTATATATATATCATATAGATATGATACATAATATCATACATATGGCCAGATTTAGTTGCTAGGCAGCACATTGGCAGGACGAAAGATATTGGCAGTGGCTAGGTTTTCTATATATCTTTTTCTACAAAGTATTACTGGCCTGGTTGTAAGGAGTTGCACTGCCCACCCAAAGGCACCGGATTCAAGTTCATCTCCTGCTCCACATGAGAAAAGTGAACAATTTCCTCCCATGCAATCGTCAGTCCCTGAAAACTGACTGTAAGGTCAATTATGAGTCAAATCTGACTCGGTGGAACTCATTTCCTATGATGCAGTCACTTAATCACAGTCCTCATTTCATTCTGATAATTTTTCCTTGTTCTTCAGCCTCTGGTATTTTTCTGCTTTTGCTAACTCTAGTATAATTCACTATCACCAGTATTTAACATTAAATCTGCATACAAACTTTAACTCTTTGCAATCACGTTTTTAAAGACGCTGTCTGTTTCCCATGGAAATCAATACTGACTTCCATTGCAAGTTCTGAGAAAGCTTATCTTTGCTTTTTAACATCTTGTTGTGGTTAGTTACCAACAGAACTAGTTAACCAAAGGTGATTTCAAGTTTGCAAACTAGAACTACTTCATAGGCTTTCTGGATTACCAGACCTGTCACTCATGATGTTTCTGGATACGTCTGAGCCACTATCTTTTCAGTCCTCATTCCAGTGCATTACCATCTATGCTATATTCTTGTTAGCTTCTGTAAATGTAGGAACATAAACACAGTAGGAAGATAGACACAGTTCCTATCTGGATATGCTTGCTGTTAGGTACCACTATATTTTTTTATCTTTTTTAAATGATGTTACATCAAGCATCTCTATAATTTTTTCAACAACATGTGTTACTTTCTGTCTGTGTCACGTTTTCCTATTTTTCAAAATTTTTAACTTTTTCATAACACTATTGTATCTTTCACTTGGATATTCAAAGAATCAGCAAGGATCAATAAAAGAGAGAAAGACTGGCCATTAAATGGATTGACTATAATAATGGTCTTTAATCTAGATGAGATTGAGAGAGTGGGAAGGATAGTGCAAAGTTCTCATCTATTGTTCTAAAATTCAATGAGTCATTGTAAATTCCATGTCACCTAACAACAAAATAGACAATAGTATAAGCATAACTTTTATATGCACTGAAAAATCAAAACATTTGTGGCTCACTTTATTATGAAATTCACATTATTGTGATGCTCTGGAACTGAACCCAGAATATATTCAAGGCATGAGCACATGTGGTTTTCTGGGGACAAAACAAAAATTTACTAGTGATACATACACACACAAACAACGATAGATAGATAGATA
>NW_006399835.1:5988158-5989943 GCF_000299155.1 Elephantulus edwardii | reverse complement strand
CACACACACACACACACACACACACACACACACATATCTCATAGTAACCCTATGAACAAAAGCCCTGAAGTGTTTCTACAACTATCATCATTTATCAAAGATCATAGAATTTCCAGAGGTATGTTGTTTAGGAATATATATAATGAGAAGAGTATCTGAGAAATCTACTGTTGTGTGTGCCTAAAAGTTGGATTTTTTTTTTAGCCATTACACTTAGCCCCCTCTAGTCTCTAGCTACCTTAACTCCAGACACATGATCTTGCAGATCAGTATAGTCTTGCAAATCATCAACAACTTTGAAACTAGGATAAGAGAAAGAGTGCTTCCCATACTGGGCAGCAAGACTTGTGGTGAGCAAGACTTGTGGTGGCAAGAGTTGAAGGAGACTAGAGCAAGACACTCGTGAGAGCAAGATCCTACTAGTATAGAAAGACTGGTATTGCTTTGGAGAAACTATGGCAAGGTGTAAGTAGTGGAGCCCTGACATAAAGGCCATATTTAAAGGTTTTTGCTGTTCTTGCCAGATGCTTAAAGGAGAAGCTGACTTAAAACTGTTCTAAGGCTACCTTTGCTGCATGATTTGGATTTGACTGCTGAGCTGAAACCAAAGCCTGGATTAATTAAGGAACTGGGTTTTGGAACTGTTGGACTAAAACCTGGATTTGTATTGGGTGTTAGTCTTTGCCTTCCTCACTCTCCAACTTCCTTTCCTAATATACCTCATTGGTAGTAACAGAACTGTGAGTCTGAGTCAGCAATGAATAAACTAACCTCTTGCTGTTGCCTTGGATCTAAAGGCACAATGGAGCTGGCTATGAGCTTTTTATCAGCTTTTTGCTCTGGAGTAGTCAGGGACTATTCTTATTCCCTCTGGTCCTTTCAGAAAGACACTCATATCCCTGTGGCCCCTTGTCCAGTTTCCTGCTGTTTAGACACCTGCACTATCATGATGACACACTTCTTTAAGTCCCATACCATTTGCAAAATTGAATATAAAAATTAAAAGAACTGAGATTAAATTACAATCATATGACTGTGAATATAGAGCATTTTGGCTGTACATTTACAGAAACAACTGTTAATGATTTTTCATTTCCAAGATCATGATAGAAAATGGACTGTCATTAAAAAAAATGCATATGTACTCTAAAGAAACCAGAACTGTGCCCAATGAGATATATGCACACTCATGTTTGTCACAGCTTTACTCATAATAACAAAGAGTTGGAAACAACCAAAGTGCCCAGCAACAAACAAATGGATAGAGACGCTGTAGTATATTCACACAATGGAATATTATGCAGCACTGAAAAAAAAGAAACTCATGAAATATCATACAAAATGGGTGACTCTGGAGAACATTATGCTGAGTGAAATATCTCAATCACAAAAAGGGCATATACTACATAATGCCACTGTTATGAAACAAGACTGAGATTGGGATTGGGGCAAAACTAAGAAAAGAGGGGATAAATAATGTATAGTGCATTGAAACAGATAAAGGAAAGAAATTATTAAAAGGAATAAGTGATTAGGTATTATTTACATGACAACAGTTCAGAATAAAAACTGCATAGTAAAGTGGACGGTGAGTGGGTGGGGAATTGTACAACAATGAAAGATTTTTTTTCAGAGAGAAAAGTGAATGAGGGAGTTGGAGTGGGCAGGGATGAAATGTGCAAAAATGAGTGAATAAAAATCCAATCTCTCTATAAATTTTCATGAAAATATCATTTTTCTTAAAAAAAGAGGTTAAGGAATGTGTTCAATAAAGGAAGTTGACCA
>NW_006399835.1:5982881-5984348 GCF_000299155.1 Elephantulus edwardii | reverse complement strand
ACGTGGGATAGACTCAAGGTCATATTTTGGTTGCCTCGGATAAAAAAAGAAAATGAGGATAACCAAGATGGCAGTGATGGAGGAAACAGCATAAGGAGCTGGAAGAGCAGAAAGCTGCATAGACACAGGCCATGAGAAAGACCGATGAGGCACACAGAGACTGATGCGGTGCTACGTGGACACTAAGAATTTTAGTCAGAACTTTTATTAAAATAAATAGTTCAGGAGCCACAGGAGCAGTGAGCTCCAGTCAACAGCAGAAGATACCAGCTGAGTCACTGTGGGAACCACTTGCCAGGAGCAAGCAGGTCAGAGGGAAATTGAGCTTTCTTGGGCCCTGCTGACCGGCCAGGAGCAAATGGATCAGTAGTTTTCTTGAATGAGTTGTTCAGTAGGAATTTGTTTGAGTTTTCCTGGGTCCCACTGACCCACCAGGAACAAGCAGGTCAGTGGGAATTTGACTGAGTTTTCATAAGCCCCACTGGACCCAAGGCCCACTGGTAGAGGGCACCTGGTGTGAGGGCCACTGGGCAAGGACCACTGAGTGAGAGCTGCTGGCTGGAAGAAGGGCAGTTGGAATTTGAGTAGGGACACCACTGGTGAGCACACCTGGACAGCTGAAATCTCAGTGAGGTCCCTGCAAGTGGCTGACCTGCCCCCATTGTCACCCCCCACCCCATGCCTGCCCTGGCTCCATTCACCTCCACAACCGTGCCTAAACATCTAATAAATCAACTTGCTTTAATCTGGAGCACCTTGATCTGACTTAGCTACAAGAGGCTGCTTTTACAGGCCCTGAACTGAAATTTTCCCTTGAGTCAGAAGGTTAGAGAGAAACACAGGTGGGGTAACTGTCCCACCAATATCTGAGCATTGACTTCAGATCAAGAACCTATCAATGTTATGAAGGAAGCAGGCCACCTTACACCCTACACAAGCTCAAAGCAAGATGTCACCTCCAAAAGGTGGCACAGTATCAATGGATTTCCGGAAGCCAGAAAGTCTGATGGAACTTTCTGACACAGAATTTAAAAGAACAATGACTGAATATTTTAATTGGATGAAAGACAAACTTGAATTATTACAGGATACTGCAAGCAACACCCAGGAGGAGCTGAAAAAATAAATCAATATAGAACAACACAGATAAAACAAACGAGGTATTAGCAGCACTGAAAAAACAAGAAAACACTATCCAAAATATGAAATCAAATTTTCAGATACTGTCAACAGGATGCAGGAACACATTAACAGAGTTGAAGTGATAAAACACAGAATCAGGGAAATAGAAGATAGAATTGTCACCACTGATCTTCTAGAGCAAAAAGCAGAATCAAAAAAGAAAGAAAAAGAAGAAAAGGAGAAATAACATCACATATTTGCAATCCCAGAACAGGAAGAAGCAAGCACCAAAAAAGTTGGGGAAGAATTAATAAAGGAAAACTTTACAGGCATAATGAAGAATGA
>NW_006399835.1:5978273-5981621 GCF_000299155.1 Elephantulus edwardii | reverse complement strand
TAAGCAGACATATCAAAAGGCAGGAAAAAACTACCATTGATTCTCTAACAAACATCTCCAACAAATTGAAAAAGGACAGCAAGAAAACCCGACGCCTTCTAAAAAAACCGAAATTATAAAAATTAGAGTAGAAACAAATGAAATGGAAACCAGAAGAATAATTGAAACCATTAACAAAACTAGGAGTTGTTTTTTGAAAAGGTCAATAAAATTGACAAACTAGCAAAACTAAGAAAGGAAAAGACACAAATAATCTGAATAAGAGATGCAATGGGCAATGTCACAACAGAACTAACAAAAATAAAAAGGCTAACATTGTAATATTATGGAAAATTATATGAAAACAAACTAGAGGAAATGGAAAAATACTTAAAAATTCACAACCTACCTAAACTGACGCCAACCGAAATAGAAAACCTGAAAAGACCCATTACAAAATTAGAAATTGAAAAAGTAATGAAACAAATTCCAGTCAAAAAAAGTCCTGGACCAGATGGTTTTACAAGTGAATTTTATCAAACATTCAGAGAAGATCTGTCACCAATTCTAAATAAACTATTTCAGAAAATAGAAAAAGATAGAATTCTTCTGGACTCATTCTATGAAGCAAACACATCCTTGATACCAGGTAAAGACACCACGAAAATAGAAAATTATATGCTGATATCTCTCATGAACATTAATGCAAAAATCCTGAATAAATCTTGGGCAATAAAATCCCACAATCATAAAAAATATAATTCACAACCAGATGCTTTGCTGGAGAAGAGGCAATCTCTTCCTGTACTAGTCAGATCTGGTTTGACGATATGCACACAAAAATTATAAATTTTAAAACAGACAAAAAACCAAGAAAATAATTCACCATGACCAAGTGGGTTTCATAACAAGTGTGCAAAAATGGTTTAACATAAGAAAAACAACCAATGTAACTTCACATTAACAAAGCAATGAACAAGAACTACATGATCCTATCAACTGATGCAGAAAAGGTCTTCAACAAAATCCAACACCCTTTGCTGATTAAAACACTCAACAAAATAGGATTAGAGGAGAATTTCTTCAACATAGTAAAAATTATATACGCAAACCCAAGAGCCAACATTGTTCTCAATGAAGAGCGGTTAAAGGCATTCACTTTAAGAACAGGAACTAGTAAAGGATGCCAACTATCACCCCTCTTATTCAATATTGTATTGGAAGTCTTAGTGATATCAATAAGACAAGAGAAGGAAATAAGTGGTATCCAAATTGGCAAAGAGGAAGTAAAAATATCTCTATATGTAGATGATATGATGGTATACTTAAAAAACTCTAAAGACTCAGCAAGAAAACTATTGGACATAGTTGGCCAATTCAGCAAAGTGGCAGGACACAAAGTGTGAGGGTACAAGATCAACATCCAAATATCAATTGGATTTCTCTATAGTGACAAAGAGAGTACAGAACTGGAGCTAAGAAAAATAATGCCCTTCACAACAACTAATCACAAGTTTAATTATTTGTGAGTAAATCTAACCAGAATCATAAGGATCTATTCAAAGAATATTACAAAGCATTACCACAAGAAACAAAAAGAGATCTGGAGAAGTGGAAGAATATACCTTGTTCATGAATAGGAAGACTCAATATTGTGAAAATGACAATACTACGAAAGACAATTTACATGTTCAATGCAATCCCAATACAAATAAAAATTCCATTCTTCAATAAGATTGAAAAAGAGTACCCAAATAAGCAAAGTATTCAATAAAAAGAGAAAAAAGGTAGGAGGCATATCACTCCCTGATTTCAAGTCCTACTGCAGTGCCATGTTGATCAAGACAGCATGGTACTGGTACAATGACAGACACATAGATCAATGAAATAGAATTGAGAATCCAAAAATCAGCTCATCTACCTATGGTCAACTGATTTTTTTAAAGGAGATAAAATCAGTCATGTGGGAAAACAACGTCCTTTTAAACAAATGGTCCTGGCAAAATTGGAAAACTATCTGCAGAAAACTCAAGGAAGGTCCGCACCTCACTTTATAGAAAAAAAACAAACTCAGAGTGGATCATGGACCTAGGACTAAAACTAAGGACTAAAAACTTCATTAAAGAAAAGCTTGGAAGAATCCTAGAAGTCCTAAACCTTCCAAGCATCCTGGAAAATCTACAACCAGGAAAGGATAAAATAGATGAATGGAACCTGCTAAGAATCAAATCCCTATGCACACCCAAAAATTTCTCCAACAGGGTAAAAAGGGAAGCCACAGACTGGAAAAAAATATTTGGTAGTGGCATGTCAGACCAGCGACTTATATCTAAAATTTATAAAATACTTGAGCACTGCAACAAGATAAAAGGTAAATAAACCAAATGAAAAATGAGCACATAATATGAACAGACACTTCACCAAATAAAATTTTCAGAAAGCCAACAAACACATGAAGAAGTGTTCAAAATCCCTAGCTTAAGAGAGAAACAAATCAAAACAACTATGAGATATTATCTCAACCTAGAACGACTAGCAAAATTTAACAGAACAGCACACATCAAATGCTTGCGAGGTTGTAGAGAAACTGGAACACTTATTCGTGGGAGTGTAAAATGGTGCAACCACAATGGAAGGCTTTATGGCACTTTCTCAAAAAGTTGCAAGCAGAAATCTCATTTGACCCAGCAATTTCACTACTCCGAATATACCCTAAAGAAACCATAACTGCCATCCAAGCAGATATATGTACACCCATATTTATTGCCACTTTGTTCACAGTAGCAAAGAGTTGCAAACAATCCAAGTGGCCAACAACAAGCTGTGGAATACTATGCAGCACTGAAGAACAAGGAACTCATGTAATATTATATAAAAATGGGTGACCCTGGAGGACATTATTCTGAGTGAAATATCTCCACCATAAAAGGACAAATACTGCATAGGGACACTGTTGCAAAATGAGACTGACATCAGGGTTGAGTGGAGACTGAGAAATAGGGGATAAATAATGTATAATCCACTGAAACAGGTGAGGGGAAAAACTGTTTAAAAGAGATGTGTTAAAAAAAAAGAGATGTGTTGTTGTTGTTGTTGTTGTATGCCATTGAGTTGCTTGCGACTCATAACGACCCTATGTACAAGAGCTTTAAATGCTGCTCTTTTCTGTGCCAACCTTGCCATCTCTGTCACATTCATTCTGACTACCCCAACTACAGAATTGATCCATCTCATTGAGGATCTTCCTCTCCTGAGCCATCCCTCTACTCTTCCAAACATGATGTCCCTCTCCAAGAACCAGTCCCTCCTTGCAACATGCCCAAAGTATGTCAGACGAAGCTTCAGAATCTTTGACTCCAAGGAGCCTTT
>NW_006399835.1:5962273-5977513 GCF_000299155.1 Elephantulus edwardii | reverse complement strand
AAAATAAGAAAAAGAAAAGAAAATTGGTATACAATACTAAATATGCTATAAAATTTTCAGCTAGATAGGTTATCATTGGTTATTTTTTAATTGCTATCCATATATTAGCCACCATAGAAACAGATGTGTTGTTCCTGTTATTGTTATGTCCCTTAGACCCATGTACCTTTGAATTGACAATACAACTCCTTACCACTAAGCCACCACAACTCTTTAGAAACAGAAAAAAGAACTCTATGTCTCAAATTTTCATAAGTTTGTAAAAGTTGAAAACTTTTTTTTACTTTCTTTCTTTGAAATAACCTGGAAAATAATATAGACAAAGTTTCTCAGTTTTTAGATTAAGAAAGTGAAAGTTAAGACAATTTTATCTCTCTACCTAACTCACTAATTACGCATTTAATAATTTATAACAGTTCTCATGTACAAAATAAATTAAAAATCAAGCAAGAGAGTCAGAACAACAGAAGGAAGAACAGCAAGACAAAATTGTATCCTCAGTGTAGAGGCAGAAATGCAGCTAAAATACATGCCGTAGTGACTGATACACCAGCTAGAGGTAGATCATTAATTTACGTCTTATTTTCTAGCAGCCAAACTAAAAGAGAGAACATAATCAGTTACAATACCCACCATGCCCATGGGGTAAAAATGAGCCAATTACTCAAGAAGTACAACTTTTCTTGGTATTAAGTTCAGTTAGTAATATCTATTAAACATCTTCATCAAATAAGAAGCTTAGAAAGGCTAAGTGATTTGCAATAAATAAAAAGCTGTGTTCATTGTTTTCCACATTTTTATAAGTATGGTATAGTCTTCAATATTTAAGCATACTTTAAGCATTAAATCTTTGAACTGTGTCAATGAACAGAATAAAAATTACATGAGATGACTCAGAAACCATTTCATTCTGTGAACTGAAAAAACCCACAGATAACTACAAGTACAGCTTATATATTTTATGTAGTCCAATGACCTAAACACTCTTGAATAGTTTAAAAAGAATTCTCATCTTAATCAGTCAACAGAAAAGTATTTAAACAATTTTCAAAATATTTTAAAAACTTGAGAAGCAATTAAAATATTTCTTCATACTCCATGGTACATCATTCATGAACTACAAAGGGATAACTTGTTTAAAAGTGAATATTCAAATTCTTAAATAATCCAAAGTTTGGATTAAATTCCTACTGCATATGTTATGTTGTTATGTGCCATTAAATTTATTTCAACTTACAATGACTATATATGACAAGAGCAGATTATCCACCACAACAAGATAAAGGTAAATAATCCAGTTGAAAAATGGGCACTGGATATGAGCAGACACTTCACTGAAGAAGACATTCAAATTGCTAACAAGCACATGAAGAAATGTTCAAAATCCCTAGCTCTAAGAAAGATGCAAATAAAAACAAATATGAGATATCGTCTCATACCAGTAAGAAGAGCAAAATTTAACAGAACAACAAACAACAAATGCTGGCAACGTTGTAGAGAAACGGGAACTATTATTCACTGTTGGTGGAAGTGTAAAATGGTGCAACCACTGTAGAGGCGGTATTGCACTTTCTCAAAAAGTTGCAAATAGAGATCCCATTTGAGCACTTCTGGGAATATACCCCAAAGAGACCATAACTGACACCCACGCAGATGTATGCTCAGCCATATTTATTGCAGCTTTGTTCAAAATAGCAAGGAGCCGGAAACAACCTAAGTGCCCATCAACAAACAAATGGATAGAGAAGCTGTGGTATAGTCACACAATGGAATACTACACTGCATTGAAAACCAAGGAACTCATGCGATAGTATTCAAAATGGGTGACCCTGGAGGACATTATGCTGAGTGAAATATCTCAGTCACAAAAGGACTAATACTGCATGGTGCCACTGTTGTAAAACAAGACTGACATCGGGGCTGAAGGGAGACTGAAAAAGATGGGATAAATAATGTATACTGCATTGAAACAGATGAGGGAGAAAACTGTTTAAAAGGGATATGTGATTAGGTATTTTTGTCATGACAGGAGTCCAGAGTGAAGGCTGCATAGTGGAGTGGACCTGGGGGGAGGGATCATAAAACAATGAAAGAATGTTTCTTTTACTTCTCCAAGAGGGGAGTGGGAGTACTGGGGGGGGGGAAGGTTGGGCAGGGAGAAAAGTGCAAGAATGAATAAATGGAAATCCAACGTCTCTGTAAATTGTCATTGAAATTAATAATTAAAAAAAGAATAAAATATAAAAAAGAGCAGATTATCAGGTTTTCTAGAGTGTCATATGTTCTATATAATTCTGAAGCATAATATGAATACCCTCGATGTGCTAAGCAAACACTGTACTATTGAAAGGTATTTTGGTGAAAAATATGTAAGATATTCAGAATGCTGTGATAAAAGAAAGAATAAATCATAAATGACAGTAATAAACATGCCTGAGTTTTAATTGATTAGTTTCGCAGTCATACACATGACAAATTTTAATGTTTATTATGAGAACATTAATAAAAGCAAGATAGCAAGACCCCATGGTCAGTTCTAGACTGCTGCCAAAATATAGAAAAAGTAGAGTGTTTAAGCAATCGGTATTACTCATTTTTTTTTCCCAAGAGGAGCATCACGTTTACATCCACCACTTGGTATTGATATACATCTCTTGCTGTTTGGCAGTATTTCTTGTTGTTTGCATGTTCTTCAAAAGGCCTGGAGTCTGTCTGGATTCCCCCCTGTCTACCGTCACTCCTTTGCTCCATCCCCTTTCTCCCTTGGACCTTCAAACATAGTTTACTAGTATCCTTCTATTTTTATATTAATGATCTTATACAGTATTTGTTCTTATAAGACTGAATTCATTCCACATAATGGTCTCCAATCTCTCCCAAGTTATGTCTTTTTTTTTTTTCTAAATTGTTGCTTCTGGGTGCTGTGTATTTCTATTTGATGAGTGGAGGGAGGAGGTGGAGGAGCTAGGAAAAAATCCAGTGGAGACCTGAAAAGATGGGATACTAGTGGTCCTAGTTCAACGATGGTTAATTTTATAAAACACTGTGCATGGGAATGATTGTATGAAAAACAATGTGAATAAAGGAAAAAGTGTGACACAAAGGCATAAATTCACATTTAGTGGAGTAAATTTTGCACCAATTCCAGTGATTTATAGTGATTTATATTTTTTAATACTCTTTTCTTTGAGTGCACACCTAGACAATCATTTTCTTTCCATTACCTTCATGCAGTACTTCTCAGTTTTTACTACATATATAATTCCCAGAAAAGCATATTAAAATGTACACTTTATGTTCTTATTTCAGATAATTCTGATCTAATTGAGTAAGGAATGAAAATCAAGAATTTGCATTTCTAAAAAGTGATGCTGGGGTTGTCAGTTCACTCACTATGTCTTGAATAACACTATTCTTGGGGTTTAAGAACTCTGAAAGTGTCCCTTGCACACCAGTAAAATCAGCAGCCTCTCAAAGCTTGTGAGAAATAAAAAACCTAGCCTTTACTCCAGATGTGGACTTAAAGTGTGGCTTTCCTAGACATTGTTTGTCTTAGACATGTGGTGAGTGGGCATATGAGAATATGGCATGTTAGCCTATCCACAAGGGTATTAGCTAGTTTTGTCAATCCGCAAGGAAATTGGTAGTCTCACCATAGAATTAAACAGCTCTAGTAGCAGAAAGAAGATATTGTACCAGCAGAGTACAAGAGAATGCAACTCATCCTTCAGGATGCCAGACAGACTAAGACAGCGTGTGGAAGCAGCAGCCATAGCAGCCTCAGCAAAGAACTATAGGCCTAACATGAGGTGAGACCTAAGGGCTGCTATATCATTGAACTAGGGCTAAGAACATTTTGTCCAAGTTTGTCAGCAGACAGGGGAGGAAAGAGCCATCAATTACAGGATTGAGAATTTTATAACACTAGCCTAAAGCAATGAGGTTCAAGACTGGAGTGTCTGCAAACACATTTCATAAGCTGTTGACTATATTCGACTCTGAGGCTCCATCTAACATACGTTGGACATGTTGTAAGGTCCTTGGAGAAGGACATCATGCTTGGTAGGGTGGAGGGACAGCGCAGGAGGGGAAGGCCCTCTATGAGGTGGATTGATTCAGTGACTGGGGTAATTGGGATGGGTGTATCAGAGACGGTGTGATTGGTACAAGATAGAGCAGAGTTTAGGGCTGTTGTTCGTAGGGTCGCTGTGAGTTGCAAACGACTCTATAGCACATAACAACAACAACAACATGGGTTGTAACCTCTTGACTTCCCCAATATGGTTCTATGCTGTCTCAGAGCTATCGTATTAGATTTTAAACACCGTAAAGCAATATAATAATGGTGTTGTGATGAGTGAAAAGAAGTATGGAAACACAGGAAACATGTCTGACATCATGGAAATTGGTTTTATTTTTCTCATGCTGTTGACAGGGAAAGTTCTTTCTTGTGGAGTTGGTAAAGGTCAGACATGGCTGTCCCTATGTGGTCCTTAATCTTTTTTTGCATCAAGCCATTTTGATGATTTCCTCAACCAATATAATGAAGCCTGCCAATATTAGAGAATACAGAACAAGCTCTTAAACTTCCAAGACCTGTGTTCAGTTTCCTTACCTCTGGATTAGGCTTTTGCTATCAAATAAAATTTTTTTAGACATGTAGTAGCTTAAAACAAATTATCACAACAACTGCAGATTTTCTGGTGGCTTAGTAAGTAAACAGTTGCATAGCCATCCTAAATTCAAATACATCAGCTTCTCCACGGGAAAAAGATAAGGAATCTCCTCTTATGTGTTTTAAAACTCTCTGGAGTGCCCATCAACAAATAAGTGGCTAGAAAAGCTATGATATATTCACACAGTGGAATACTACATAGTACTAGAAAAACAAGGAACTCATAAAACATTACACGACATGAATGACCATAGAAGACATTATTCTAAGTGAAATAATCTCAGTCACAAAAGGACAAATACTGTATAACACCATGGTTATAAAATAGGAATGACAAGGTTGTTGGGGGAAACTAAGAAAAGAGGAGATATATAATGAACACTGTGTTGGAACAAATGAAGGAAAGAACTGCTTAAAAGAAATGTATGCCCACAACAAAGAAAAAGATGAAGAAAAGTAAGGCTTAATTTCTTTTTAGAAATAAAAATTTAAAAAAAAAAAGAAATGTATGATTAGGCATTATTTATATTTCAAGAGCCCAGAATAAGAGTTGCACAGTAAAGTGGACTGGGGGAGGGAGGAAATTATTCAATAATCAATGAATATTTTTAAATTAATTTTTAAAAAAGAAGTGAACTGGGGGTAGGGAGGAAAATGTGCAACTATGAATGAATGAAAATCCAACTCTCTGTAAACCTTTGCTAAGATAAAAAAAAAAGAATAGATAAAAAAGAATTTTAAAAAATAAATAAAAGCTTTGAAAACCTGTTGGAGGGTCAACTGTGAGTCAGTTCTGACTGGAGAGCACATAACACAAACATATAATCAATAAGTGGGGTCTGTTTCTCCACATCTTGAATGTGGGCTGACCTTGTGACTTGCTTTAGTCTAGTGTGCTAAAGCCCTGTGAAAATGATAAGCAATAGCCTCAACAAGTCTTGTGATTTCTTGTATTGCGCTTCAGTCACCATGATCAGGCAAAGAAACTCAGTTATCCTGCAGGATGAGTAGCAAAATTAAAACTGCTTTGCACAATTGTCAATCACTGTCTCCTAAGTATTTACCTCGCATTCAGCTATAGAAAATGGATGAATTTATCCTAAGTCAATAAAAGAACCACCCAGCTGAGAAAACTTCATATAGACAAGCTCATAAGATTATGAGCTTACTAAATGATTGTTGAAATAAGTCAGAAAAATTTGAGACTGTCTATACACAGGAGAAGGTACTCATATCTAATTTATCTTCATAATTTCCTCTGAGATTTGTGAGAACTAACATAAAGGGAACTGCTATAGATAGGACTGTTCTTAATTGTATGCTTTTTTTCCTCCAGTAGCCTCGATACAATCATTGACAATTGTCAGAAAAATAAAAATAAATTAACTGAGTGGTATTTGGATTTCTTCCTAAAAAGTCTAGAGGAATTAGAGAATCTTGGGAAATCTAAGAGGAAGCTCTGGTGACCAAGTAGCAAGAAGCTGCACTGTAATCCCAAAAGCACAAGGTTTGAGGCCACCAGCTGTTCTGTGGGAGAAAGATGGGCAATCTACTCCTATGCAATTGCAATTATCTGCCTCTGAAAACTTGCCAGTCGGTCAGCTGTGGGTCGGTTCCAGCTCCGTGGTACACAACAACAATAGGAAATCTAAGCAATGATTGAGAAAGAATGTCAAGAATGGCTTGCATATAAGCAAACACATTTTTTATTTTCTTAATTCTTTTTAGTAACTATAACTTGTAAGGTTCCACTGATGTGTTCAAATTAATTTGGATAAATTTAATCAGACCGGAGGAACATGCTTATAAAAGAATACTGTAAAAACATACCAATCTCTCTGTTAAAAAAACAAGGTCTACCTAGGGATAGCCACATCTGAATTTTACCAATTTCACAAGGGAAACTGACCCCATCAACTACACGGAACCAACTGTCATAGGGTCAGACATGTCTTCCCTATTCCCATACCTCTTTCTTCTCCTCTCAACACTAATCTTACTCCTTTACTGGATCCAAAATCCAATGTGATAGGTCACAGGGCATACAGAACCATTTTAGGAAAGTCAAAAGGCTATATCAGGTTAGTAGCAGAATACAATCACTCAGTCAGGACAGCTTTTGAAACATGTTACACATGTACCTCAGCCTTGAGCTGCATGGCTTTAGTCTAGGATTACAAAATTTGCAGTGCTGCCAGTTACGACTGGCCACCACCCTCTCAAGTCCTTCAACAAACTTGGGCAAAAGCTCTTAGGTCTTGTTCCTTGGGGAGCAGTAGTCCCAAGGTCAGCTCTCTGGTCCTCTGCTTTGGTCACTGCTGCTGTTGCAGTGAATTTAGCTGGTGAAGAATCTCTGGGCCTGGAGGGTTGCACTGTCAAGGAAACACGAGATGATTTACAATTAAGAAAGCAGTGTGTCTGGGTTTTATTCTCACTCTGTACCTATTCAATCTGTATACTGAGCAAATGCTTTGAGAAGCAAGACATTGCTAGTAAGGACATCATATCCTTAGAAGAAGACTTAGCAATAATCTGCATTATCCAAATAACACAACCTTACTTGCTAAAAGTGAAGAGGACATGAAACACTTAGTGCAGATGATCAAGGAACAAACTTTCAATACAGATTGCAACTCAACGTCAAGAAAATAATTATTTTTACCAGTCTACTTAAAGGCAACATCATGATAGATGGAGAAAAGATTGAACATGTCAACAGCTTCATCTTACTTGAATCCACTATTAGTACTCTTGGTACCAATAGTAGGTAAAACAGGAAATGTATTGCAGTGGCAAGTTTGCTATCAGAGATCTCTCCAAATTATTGAAGAGCAATGATATCAGTTTGAGGACTAAGATACATCTGATTTATACCATGGTCTTTCCAATTGCTTGCTATGCATCTGAGAGCTGGACAATGAATAAAAATGACAGAAGAAAAATTTGTGCCTTTGAAGTAGTGTTGGAGAAGAATAGTGAATATCCATCGACTGCCCAAAGAACAAATGAATGTGTCTTGGAGAAAGTGCAGCCAGAGTGTTCCTTAAAGGCAAAGTTAATAAATCTTTGTCTTACATGCATCGGGCTTGATTCTAGGAGAGGCTATTCCTTGGAGAGGGACTTCGTGCTTCAAAAGATGGATGATTGGCAAAGGAGAGAAAGAGCCTCAGCCAGGTCGATTGACACAGTGACTGCCACAATAGGCTCTAGAGTACCAGGAAGTGTGAGGACGGTACAGGATAAGATAGAGTTCAGATCTATTGTTCACAGGGTCATAATGGGTCATACTCAACTTGACGACTCCTAACAACGTCAATCTTACTGCTTTCCTAGGTCCAAAATCTGAGGTAACAACACAGGCCTCACAACGTTAGTAGCAAAACATAGTTGGAATAACTTCCAAAATTTGCTCACAGAACCCTCATGACATTAGATCAGTGTTACAAAGTTCTAAATCCTGTGAATTTTGGCTCTCACCACCCTCAAGTCCTCCAACAAATTGGGGCAAAAGGCTCTTAGCTCTAGTTCCAGATGATGGCAGTATCAATATAAACACTGTCTCATGTTGAGTCTCTGGTTCTCTGCTGCAGCTGCTATAGCTGGCTTCTATAGGCCCTGATGGGACTGGAAAAAGAATGTCTGGCCTCGAAGAATTAGTTACACTCTCTCACTTCCTCTTTGCTCGTGGTAAAACCCCTCCTACTCTGGTGCTGAATCCAATAAATTTAATGGTAAGTAATAGTACTCCTGTAGATTCCTGAGACTAGCCAATCCCCTTTTGGATAAGCTTACACACCCTATTCACATATTCCCACTCATCCACTAGTCCAAAGTTAAAGACAAATGGCTAGGAAAGCACTTTTGAAAAATAAACTTTTAACACAACACTATCTCAGGTAAGTTCCTCACATTAGCAAAATTGTAAGCAACATATCTAAAGAATTTTTTTCTTTATAAAAGGTGATATGATTATTTTATATAATATTTATATATTATTATTATTACCATTATTATTTACTTCTTAACCATTCTTGTGGAAATAAATTACAATAATTAAATTATACAATAGTAATAATGGGAATCCCTTCATGAATACACAGTTAATGTACCAAAAAGAGATGCCCAATATTCAAACATTTCAGAGAATACAAAACAATCCAGAAATCACAGTACTGAATGAATGAGCAAGTCCAGGCTACAGTAAAGATATTGGTGAATAATTATGTTCTAGAAATTAAGAATTAAAGTGCTTCATCAAAAAGATACAGCTTTAGAATATTCACTCATTTATGAAAAAAAAATAGAAGACAACTACTTGGCGAACCAATTGAAGATAAAAAGATCCAAATTATTAAAGCCCATCTAATTGATATCCACATCATATATAGGCACCCTTCGTGACTTTGCTAAAGTTACAAATGTATAGATGAGGAGACTGTTCCTCTATTTTCACAGAACAACTGGTTTATTAGAATGACCAACCTTTTTTGATTAGCAGACAGACATGTTAGGCACTGTGCCAGTAGAGATCTTTAATGAACTGGAAGAGATTTTTATTGCTTGATAATTTTCACACTCTGTTAACTTTTCTTTTTAATGGGCATAAATACAGAAATAAGGGAAAAGATCTATATTTGTCAAGAAAACAAAATCAAAATGGATAAAAAATCTAAATATAAAACTTTGAACCTAAAATTAAACACACTGCAGTGACTCAACTTGTACTGAAGCAAAACGTAGGCCTATGAGGTAAACAACAAAATTAGAGAGGTACTTATGGCATAGAAGCATCAACCTACAAAATCAGAAGGGTAACTCCTATCCAGAGATAAAGTTCAGAAGGAAAAGTAGAAGAGTTAATAGAAATGAAAAATCATAGGCTGAGTGA
Source organism: Elephantulus edwardii (assembly GCF_000299155.1). NCBI lineage: Eukaryota > Metazoa > Chordata > Mammalia > Macroscelidea > Macroscelididae > Elephantulus > Elephantulus edwardii. Next base: position 5,967,950 of record NW_006399835.1, on the reverse strand, counting down.
AAGAGTTCAGTTGTATTGTGCATATTTTGATTAATGTCATAAATATGGAAGGATGAATGCTGGCAGGACAAAAAAGTAGAACAGAAAAGATAGAACAGAGAGCCAGCGAGCTGGAGGACAAAAGCCTCACTGGAAACATACTAGAAGAAAAATCAGAGATGAAATATAAGAAAAAAGTTAGAATCATGTGGGATGACATCAAAAGGAACAACATACATATAACTGGCATTCCAGAACATGGGAGTGACAGGAAAATCACTGAGAAAATTGTGGAAAAGTAATATAAGAAAATTTCCCAGGTATTTTGAAGAAAATGGAAATCCACAAACAAAAAGCACAACTAATGTCAAATAAACTAGACCCTAAAAGAAAAACTTAAAGACATATAGTGAAATTCTCCAAATTAAAAGATAAGGATAGAATACTAAAAGCAGAATGAGAAAAACAAAACGTTACCTACAAAGGGAAACAATTAGATTAAATTCTGATTTCTCAACAGAAACCATGTTAGCTAGAAGACAATGGGATGGTATTTACAGAAAGTTGGGAGAAAACAATTGTCAGCCAAGAATCCTATCTATACCCAGCAAAGCTCTGCAACAAATATGAAGTAGAAATTAGATTCTTTCCAGAAAGGAAGGAACTTAAGGAATTCATGAAGTTTTCATGAAAAAGTTTTCATGAAGTTTTTAGTTTAAAAGACATTTTAAGTGAAATCCTTCACACAGACAAACCAAAGTGCATGGACCATAGTAATCGGCACAACATAAAAGAAGCACAACAAAATGGTGTTGGTAAAACATGGCCAGACAATAATCACACTTAATGTGGATGCACTGATTGTGCCAAATAAGAGAAAAAGAGAACAGCACACAACAAATTCTGGCAAGGTTGTGGAACCTTTATTCACTGTTGGTGAGAGGGTAAAATGCTGCAGCCACTATGGAAGGCTTTATGGCACTTTCTCAAAAAGTTGCAAATAGAAATACTATTTGACCCAGCAATTCCACTACTGAGAATATACCCCAAAGAAACCATAGCTGCCACCCAAGCAGATATATGCAAACCCATGTTAACCATGGTTTTGTTCACAATAGCAAAGAGTTGAAAACAACCTAAGTGCCCATCAACAAACGAATGGATAGAGAAGCTGTGGTATATTCACACAATGGAATACTACACTGCATTGAAAAACAAGGAAGTCATGTAATATTATTCAAAGTGGATGACCCTGGAGAACAAATATGCTGAGTGAAATATCTAGTCACAAAAGGACAAATACTGCATAGTGCCACTGTTGTAAAACAGGACTGACATCAGGGTTGGAGGGAAACTGAGAAAGATAGGATAAATTATAGGACTGCATTGAAACAGATGAGAGAGAGAACTTTTTTAAAAGTGATATATGTTTAGGTATTGTGGTCACAACAGGAGTCCAGAAAAAAAGGTTGCATAGTGGAGTGGATCTCGGGGGAGGGATCGTATAACAATGAAGAGCAAACTAGAGGGAGAGGTGGGCAGGGGAAAAGGGGCAACAATGAATGAATGGAAATTTTTTTAAAAACCCACAATGAATTGGAATGATTGTAAGAAATGTAATGTATATGAACTTTTTTAAGCAAACCAAGATAAAAATAAAAATTTAAAAAACAAATAAAATGTTTTAAAAAAGAAAGAGAAATTGGCAAGTTTATTCGGAGAGGAAAGAGACCCCAAATTAGCAAAGCACTTCTGAAAAACAAAAATGAAGTGGAAAGCATATCATTTCCTTACCTCAAAATCTGCTACACTGTGATAGTAACCAAAACAGCATGGTACTAGTATAACGACAAGCACATAGACCAATAAGACAGAACTGAGAACCGAGAAATAGATCCAGATATCTATGCTGAACTGATATTTGACATGGAAACAAACCTTTCAAATGGGAAAATTACAACCTCTTCAACGAATGGGAGTGGCAAATCTGGACTGCTACCTTCCGAAAGCTGTAACAAGATCTGCATCTCACACCATATACAAAAATCAATTCATGGTGGATCAAAGACCTTGGAGTAATGCCCAAAATTATAAAACTCATCATAGACAAACTAGGATCAAGCTTAGACAGCCTATAGTATAAAGATACTGCCGAATACAGTCAGATAAAATTAATTAATGAGACCTTCCAAAGATTAAATCCCCATGCTCATCAAAAACTTTTTCCTAACAAGGTGAAAAGAAACCTATTAACTGGGAACAAATATTTGGCAATACCATTTGAGGAAAGGGTCGCATATCAAAAGTTTACAGAATTCTACAGGCCCTCCACAATAAAAAGACTGAGAACAAAATTATAAAATGGGCAAAAGAGGGAAAGAATTTTTATTAAGAAAGATACTCAAATGGCCAACAGCAACAGATACATGAAGAAATATACAAAATCACTGCAAGGACATGCAAATCAAAACCACCATGAGATACCATCCCACTCCAGTAGCAGTGGCAAAGTTTAACAGGGCTGCAAGTAATGAATGTTGAAGAGGATGTGGAGTGATAAAAACTCTTATACATTGTTGGTGTGATAGTAAAATGGTACAACCATTCTGAAAGGCAGTTTGACACTTCCTCAAAAAGCTGAACATAGAAATTCCATATGACCCAACTATTCCACAGTTGGGAATATACCTCAAAGGATAAGAACTAAAGCACAGAGACTTGGACACCAATGTTCATACACAACAGCGTTATTCACCCACCACTGAAAGAACACGGAAGCATTCTAAATATCCAGCCACAATTGAATGTATTGAGAAATTATGGTACATTCACACAGTGGGATATTATGCGGCACATAGGTGCAATGATTCTGTAATTTACCACCTAATTTTAGAGGGACTGGAGAACTTTATGCTAACTGAACTAACTCAGTGCCATTAGGACAAATACTGAATGAAACCATTATTATAGAATAAGTATGTGGATCCAAACGGTAACAGTAGGGGGCAGCAGAGGGGGAAAGATGGACGTGGGGTGGGATGTTAATCATAGGGTCACACAATTTGATGGCGGGAGGTGTAAAAGAAATGGAAAGCTCTGGTGTGGAAAAACAATGTATGTGAACTTTGTAAATAAACCAGTATAATTAAAACACACACACACACACACAAACTGACTAACATTGTGAAGAATGAGAACTCCAGAACATTGCATTTTGTTCATGTGTAACCTGTACACAGACAAAGAAGTCATTTGAACAGACTAAGGTGTTATGCCATGGTTTAAAATCAGGAAAAAATGCATCTGGTTTGTAGCTTTTTACCATATTTATTCAATCTGCATGTTGAACAAATAAACTGAGAAGCTTGACTACAAAAGGAAGAACATGGCATTAGGATTACAGGGAGATGCAATAGGTACAGATGATACAACTTTACTTACTAAAATAAATATTTGAAGCATTTGAAGTTCAAAGAGTATTTCCTTCAGTCAGATCACACTTCAGTATAAAGGAAATAAGCCTGCTCATAACTGGATCAAGAAACATCATGATAAATGCTGAAAAGATTGTTTCTTGCTCTAAACAACAATCATTTGCACCACGTCTGAAGAGTTCTTAAGGATACAGTTAAGAAAATGATCTAATTTGTAATCCAAGTACTGCCTGTATAAGCAAGGAGTTAAATCTGGAGATGGCACTGTCTCCTCTATCCATATTTTCCCAGTAATGATAATCAAGTGAAGGTCACTGTTAGCAGTCCACATGTAAAAACTGTCTCACTCCCCAAGGAAACAAAACAAAAGACTCCTACAGGTATATAGACTCGTACTTAGGGAAGAGATGATAAATGTTATGTGTAGAATAGTGTTAAACACCAAGTTTGAGAGCAGGGAGATATGTCTTGTGGTTGCCCTCCACCCTCCCTACAATAAAGAGGTTCAGTACCAGGTGCCTGAGGAATATGTTTGCTGAAGGTACCCTACAAAGAAGTTATCTTATGAAGGAACTTAGCCTAGAAACAAAACAGCTATAAAAGCATATATGGCCTGGAGTCCTGAATTCTCGACTGCAAGTACCTTCAGAGCCTCAGTCCATTAACTATGTACAAGTTGTGGTTATGGAACACACATTTCCCTCTCAGGCCTGCCAGAGAGAACTTTTATAGTTGTCTATGACCAGGCCTGAAATATTACTTGAGGTTTTCAGCAAAGAGTTGGATTCTCCAATTTAAAAATTCAAGTTTCCACAAATGACAAAGATTGAAGTTTGTTGTTTGTTTGCTTGTTTGCTTCAAAAAGACATTGTTATTTTAGGAACACAGTATACATTTATCCTTGTAACCCTCAAAGCATAATGCAATTGATAGAACATGGACATAAGTAAAATTTACATAGAATACAATTATTATACAAAATGAAATATAATATGCATTGGAAATTTAATTCAAGAATAGAATATGGTAAATTTCACTTGTCTTAGATTTTGTAAACCGGGGAGAATAATATTCCCATTTTAATAATAAGGTGAGTTACTTGGTACCCTGCTAACAGAAGAGGCAGATATTTTAATATATCAGCCACTCCATAGGAGAAGGTGAGGCAATATACTTCTGTTAATATTTGTAACCTTAGAACCCCTATACCAGAGAGTCTCCATTAGCCAGAATTGACTCTATGACAGTGGTTTTGTTGTGTTTCTTTTGTGGGGGATAGGACTTCCACCAAATAACAAGGAAAAGATTGATTGTTTTTTATAAAATCATAACTATATTGAATCTATCTCAAGGCTGAGATGGAAGTTAATTATTGAAACAGAATTCAAAAGTTTGGCAACTCTTTACAAGCATAAACAGGATACAGAAGTTGATTATTTTGACAGGTGATAAGATGATTCTTGTAAAAAAAGTAAATGCAAAAAAATGTGGTGAAGTTATGATTTTTAAGAGCCAGTAATTACTTGCCTAACTGTTCAGGCTGCTTGTAAGACACAGAAGGAATGGTATCTCGCACCCAATCATTAGTTCTTTTCTATAACCTACCACTGGCTGTGGAAAAAGAATAGCAGGAATTGAGGTATTTGCTGAAGGTCAAAGACTACAGCCCTCAGTATCAATAAATAACATCTCTACAACAAGAATACAGAATTCCTAACCATAAGGCCAATAAACAACATCACGACAGATGGGGGAAATAATTGGCATTTTCAGCAAGTTTATGCTTGAATTCACAATCAACACCCTTGGTATCAGCAGTCAGGAAATCAAAACACTGAGTGCAATGGAAAAATCTTCTGACAAGGATATATTCCACAGCGTTAAGGAGGATTGGTGTCGGTTAAAGACTAGAGTGTACCTGATTCTGGTCATAGTCTTCCAATAATTTCCTATGCATTTGAAAATTGAACAATAAATTGGGATAGACCAAGAATTGGTGTCTTTGAGTTGTAGTGTTGGGAAAAGTATCCAACCGAAAAGATATACAAGTGTTTGTAGGGTTTTCAGGCACTACTCAGAAGCATGGAGTTGGAGTCGGAAAATCAAAAGGGCTGAACTCGCTCAGCATATTTTAAGCTCAAGAAACTGAAGAACAAATTCAAACCTCGAGTTGCTATAATCAAGGATGCTTTCGGCAGAACGTTAAATGATCCCGGAAGTATTAAAAAAAGATGGAAGGAATATACTGAGTCACTGTATCGAAA
>NW_006399835.1:5951330-5960980 GCF_000299155.1 Elephantulus edwardii | reverse complement strand
AACAACAACAACAACAACAACAGCTCAGAAGCCTGAAAACCCTATGAACAGTAGAGAAACACATGTAGTTACAGTATTAGAGGTAGAGTCCAGATGGCAAGTTAGTCGGAATGAGGAAATAGAGCAATCATCCTTAAATAATTGGAACAGGGACTGGATGAATTATGAATGTTGGAAAACTAGACATTGTGAAAAATGAAATGGAACCCATGAACGTCGACATTCTAGGCATTAATGAGACTAGTTTTGCCACTTTGAATCAGAAATCACATGGTAATTCTATGAGGGAAATGAAAAACAGAATGGTGTTGTATTCATAGTCAAAGAGTCCATTTCAAGTTCTATTCTGTAGTATAATGCTGTGAGTTATAAGACATTATCTATACAGATACAAAGAAGCTCATTCAAATTACTTTAGAATTGACTGACACTGAAAAAATTCAATAGTAATGAAAGAGGAATTTCAAGCTACTATGAAGGAATTGACAAAAAACAAGGTCCAAAGAATTGATGGAATAACAAGTGACATATGTCTACACAGAAGATTGTGACAAGAAATCTAGAGAAAAGTTACCTGGCCAACTGACTAGAAGAGATTCATATTTATTCCCATTCCAAAAAACGTGATCCAACAGAGAGTGGAATTATCACACAATATCACCTGTAAGTAAAATTCTGCTAAAGATTAGCCAAAACTGACTGGGACAGTACATCAACAAAGAACTACCAAAAATACAAGCTGGGTGTATAAGAGTCTGTGGCATGAGAGACATTATTGCCAATATCAGATGGATTTTGGCTAAAATTAGAGTACTACAAAAGTGTCTATCTGTGTTTCATTGACTATTCAAAAACATTTGCCTGTGTGGGTGACAACAAATTATAGCTTTCCTTGAGAAGAATGAAAATACCAGAACACTTGATTGTGATCATATGAAACCTATACTTGAAACAGGAGTCAGTTCACATAACAGAGCAAGGAGACATTACATGTTTCAAAATCAGGAAAGGACTGCATTGGGGATGAGTCCTGTCTCCTTACCTTTTTAATCTTATGCAGAACAGATCATTTGGAAGGCTAGGCTTTATGAGGAGGAATAAGATATCGGGATTGGAGGAAAACTCAGCAATCTGCATTATGCAGACGGCAAAACCTTGCTTAATGAAACTGAGTAGGGCCTGAAATATTTGCTGCAGAAGGTCAAGAACTGTAGTCTTCAATAGAGATTGAAGCTCGACCTCAAGAAGACAAAGAGTCTCACCACTGGGCCAATTGACAGCACCATGGTAGATGGAGAAGAGATTGGGGTTGTTAAAAATTTCAGCTTGTTTGGCTCCATAATCAAAACTCTTGGCACTAGTAGTTAGGAAATCAAAAGACGAACTGCATCAGGGAAGTCTTGTCACAGACCACTCCAAAGTGCTAAAGAGTAACGATATCAGTCTATTGATTACGGTGCTCCTGATCCAAGCAATAGTCTCTCAATTACTTTCTATCCATCAGAAAGCTGGACAATGCCTAAAGATGACAGTAGAAGAATTGAGGCTTTTGAGTTGTGTTGATAGAGAAGAGTATTGAACATATTGTGGACCACCAAGAGAACAACAGGTCTGTCTTGGAGAGGCTGAAACTGAGTTACTCCTTGAAGGGAAGAATATTGCAGCTCCGTCTCACATACTTTAAGAAGGTGTCCAGGAGGGACCAGTCGTTGGAGAAGGACATCATGCTTGGAAGGGTGGAGGGACACTGCAGGAAGAGAAGACCCCAGATAAGATGGATTGACAAAGTAACTGGGGTTATAGGGATAAGTGTGTCAGAGTCACTTAGACTGGCTCAGGATATATACTGTTATACACAGGGTTTCTATCAGCTGCAGGTAACTCAATAGCGTATAACAACAACATACAAGAAAGACTTGTTAATACAGCTGTTATTCAAATATATGCTCTGGGAAGACAGTTTAGCACTTCCTCAAAACTAAACATAGAAATTCCTTATGAGCCAGCTATTCCACAGCTTGAAATATAACCTAAGAAAATTAGAACTGAAACACAAATGGAGATTTTTGCACTAATGTTCATAGCAGTGTTATTCACAATCACAAGAACGCAGAAACAGCTCAAATGTCCAATCACAATCAATGGATTGAGAGATTAGGTGCATTCACTTGATTAAATACTATGTATCATGGACGAGCAATGATTTGGAAAATCAATACCTAACTTGGGAGGGAATAGAGAGCATTTCAGAGTGAACTAACTCAGTCCCATAAAGACAAATACTGTGTAAGACCAATATGTATGAGGATCCAAGGAGGGGAGGGGAAAGGCAGAAGGCTGAAGATGGGCAGGGGGGTAATCATAAGGTCACTCAATGTAATATGAGCTTTGTAAGCAAACTAGCATAAAATAAAAATTTATTTGGGAAAAACAAAACAAAACAAAAAATTAAATAAATAAGCCAAGGGAAGACTGTGGAACAGGCCATCAGTTAATCATATTCAACTTCAAATTGAGGCTGGAGAAAATGAAAATAAGTCCATAAGAAACAAAATATGATCTTGGCTCTATTCCACCTAAATTTAAAAATCATCTTAATTATATAATGGGTTTTAAGTATTAAAAACCAATTATCAAAGACAAGGCAAGTTGTGGGATGACATCAAGGATATCATCCATGAAGAGAGAAAAAGTTCATTACAAAGAGGAGAAAGAAAAAACTGTAATGTATGTTAGAAGAGACTGAAAACTGCACTAAAGTTTCAAGAAGCCTAAACAAAGGGAAAACAAACAATAAAAGATATGAACAAAAGATTTCCAAGGGTAGCTACAGAAGATAAAGCAAAGTATAATGAATATGCAGAGAACTGGTATTGGAAAATAAAAAGAGAAGAACTTGCTCTGTGTTTTTCAAGCTGAGATAACAGAAAAACAAATTTAAGAATTCAGTCATACTATTAAAAGATGCTATTGACAATGTTGAATGGTCCAAAAATCATCGAAAGAAGATTAGAGAACATGCATCATCACTCTATGTAAAAGAATGGACTGACACTTAAAAATTTCAGAAAGTACCATATAAGCAGGAGCCAATAAAGAAGCAAGTTGAAGTTGCACTGAAGATATTGGGGGGAAAAGGGCCCAGGAATCCATCAGATCCTAAATGACTTGCTTCAAGGAACATATGCAGCTCTGGATGCACTCAACAGTCTATGCCAGAAAATTTGGAAGACATTTGTCCGGTCAACTGATTGAAAGAGGTCCGTCTTTGTTCCAATTATCAAGAAATGGAAGGTGGAAACTATTGAACAATATAATTAATATCATATACAACCAAAATACTACTGAAGATCATTCAAAAATCATTGGACTAGTACATAAATAAGAAAATGCCAAAAGTTCAAGCATCATTTAGAAGAGGCCTTGGCACCAGAGATATAACTCACATGAGATGGATCTTGGCAGAAAGTAGAGAATACCAAAAGAATATCTACTTATGCTTTATTGACTAGTTAAAGATATTTACTGAATTAATTAGCCATAATTAGCATATTATAGCTAACATTGAGAAGAATAGAAATCCAAGAGGACTTAAATGTGCTCATGTGAAAACTATACCTAGACTGAGAGGCTGTTGTGCAAACAGAGCAAAAAAAATATTACATGGTTTAAAATTAAGAAAGGACTATGTCCAGGTTGTATTCTCACTCAATATCTATTCAGTCTGTATGTGGAACAAATTTTTCAAGAAGATAGATTCTATGAAGAAGAGTGACATCAAGATTAGAGGAAAATTCATCAATAACCTCTATTATGCACATGATAAAGACTTGTTTGCTGAAAGTGAGAAGTTCTTGAAGCACTAGTTGCAGAAGACCAAAGAACACAGCCTTCAATATAGATTGCATATCAATGTCATGAAAACAAAATTTCTTACCCCTGGACCAATAGGCAACATCATGATAAATGGAAAAAAGGTCAAAGCTGTCAACAGCTTCATCTTACTTGGATCTACAACTAATACCCTGATACCAGCAGTCAGGAAATGAGGAGACGTCTTACACTGAGACATCTCACATCTTATCGAAAGGATCAGTAAAATTGGCAAACAACTGGCAAACTTAACAAAAAATGGACACAAAAAACTCGATTAAGGAATGATAGAGGTGACATCATAACATAACAAGAGGAAATTAAATCTATAATACTTGAATATTATGAAAAACTATACTTTAATAAATTTGAAAACTTAGAGAAAATGGACAAATTCATTGAAATTCATGCCCTACCCAGACAGACACTGACAAATACAGAACAAGTAAATAGATTCATTACAAAAGAAGAAACTGAGCAGGTCATTAAAAGACTCCCCCCCCCCAAAAAAAATTCCTGGACTAGATGACTTCATGGATACATTTTACCAAATATTCAGAGAAGATTTATCACCAATTCTACTTAATTTTTTTGTAAAAAAATGCAATATGAAAGAATACTCTAAGAGACATTCTACAAAGCAAGCATTTCCTAATACCAAAACCAGGCAATTATTCTACTGAGAAAGAAAACTCATGAACACAGATGTAAAAATCCTAACAAAATCCTAGTCAAAAGAATCCAAAATCACAACAACAAAATAAGTCATTATTACCAAGTAGAATTCATAAGAGGTACGCAAGAATGGTTCAACAAAAGGAAAACAATCAATGTAATCCACCACATTAACAAAACCAGTAACAAGAACCACATGATCCTAGCAATTAATGTCGAAAAGGCATTTGACAAAATTAAAAACCTTTTCCTGATTAAGACACCCACAAAATTGTAATAGAAGGGAATTTCCTCAACATAGTGAAAACTATATATGCAAAACCAAGAGTCAATATCATTCTCAATGGAGAAAGACTAAAAGCATTTTCTTTGCAAATAGGATCCAAATAAGGATTTCCACTGTCATCACTTCTATTCAATATTGTATTGGAAGTACCTGCTGGGGAAATAAGAGAGGGAAGTAAAAGGCATTCAGATCATCAAAAAGATGGCTAAACTATCACTATATCCAGATGATATCATAGTGTACACAGAAAACCCCAAGTACTCAACAACAACAACAACAAAATCATTTAAGCCTAGTAGAACAATTTAGCAGAGTGGCAGGATGAGAGAGCAATATCCAAAACTCAATGGGATTCCTTTACAAAAACAAAGAAAACTCAGAGAGGGAAATCAAGAAAGTGATACCATTTACAATAGCCAATCACAAATTGTGATACTTGGGAGTGAATCTAACTAGAGACACAAAAAAAAACACGAGAAAAGACTAAATAGAGAATGTTTCTGTGAGACACAATAAAAGAACTAAATAAATGGGGAAATATTCCCTGTCAATGGATAAGAAGATTCAATACTGTGAAAATTACAATCCTACCAAGAGCAATCTATATTTTCAACACAATCTAAATCCAGATACAAAATTCTTTTTCAAGGAAGATCAAAAGAGAAACTGTCAAGAATATTTGGAGAGAAAAGAGACTCTGAATAAGCATCCTCTGACCTCAGAAATCTACTACACAACAGTATTAACCAAAACAATGTGGTAGTGGTTTAATGGTAAGTACATGGAACAATGGAACAGAATTGAGAACCCAGAAATGGACCCAAGTCAACTGATATTTGACAAAAAAATAAAACCTATCAAATGAAGAAATGACAACTGAATTGCTAACTGCAGAAAGCTGAAACAGGATCCACATCTCACACAACTCATAAAATCAACTCAAGGTAGATCAGAGAGCTGGAAGTAAAGCCCAAAACTGTAAAGTTCATCAGAGCCAAACTGGGATTCAAGCTTAGATAGCCTAGTCTATGATATAAAGAGATTTCCAAATACAGCCAGAAATGCACAATCAGGAGAGGATAAAATTGATGAATGGGACTTTCTAAAGATTCAATCTCTGCACTCATCAAAATCTTTTTTCAACAAGCTGAAAAGAAAACTTACTGACTTTTAACAAACGTTTGGCAATACCTTTCCAGATAAAGATCTCGTATCAAAATGTTACACGATACACCTGGGCCTCCAGAAGAAAAAGACCGACAACACAATGATAAAATGGACAAAGGACAGAGAATGACTGCACAGGGGAAGTTATTCAAATGGACAACAGATACATGAAAAAAATGCTCACTAGCAATAAGAGAGATGCAAATAAAAACCACGATGAGACAACATGTCACCCCAGTAGCAGTGACAAACTTTAACAGGACAGCAAGCAATAAATTTTGGAGAGGATGCAGCAAGATAGGAAATCGTATATGTTGATGAGATTGCAAAATGGAAGGCAGTTCTGCATTTCCCTTTCAAAAAGGTCAACACAGAAATTCTGTATGATCCAGCTATTCCACTACTAGGAATATATCCCAAGGAAATTAGAATTGACAAACAAAGATTTGTTTCATAGCAATAACAACGTTCATAGCAGCATTATTGACCATCACAAGATCATGCAAGTAGCCCAAAAGTCCAACCACAACTGAATGGATTGAGAAATTATGGTGCATACACACAATGGAATACTATACAACACTCAAGAGCAATAATTTTAAAAAAAAAACAAACTTGGGAGAGATTGGAGAGCATTATACTGAGTGAGCTAACTCAGTACCATAAGGACAAAAACTGTATAAGACCATTTTTGTAAAAATAGAAGGATAACTAGGTCTACATGTATGGGAATTCAAGGAGGGGGGACAGGAAGTGGGGTGCAGAGGGTGAGGATGGGTAGGGTCAAAACCATAGTGTTGCACAGTTTGGCAGGTAGAGGGAGGTTTGAAGGAAATGGGAAAGATCGGGCGCGGCATGAAAATATTTGGAAATGATGGGTAAGGTCCAATGATGATTGATTTTTATAAAATATAATACGAAAGTTTACCGAATACTCCTGGGCCTCCACAAGAAAAAGACTGATAACACAATTACAAAATGGGCAAAAGACAGAAAAAGAATTTTCAAAGAGGAAGATATTTGAATGGCCAATAGGCACACAAAGAAATGCTCAAAATCACTAACAATAAGAAGGATATAAATCAAAACCACAATAAGTTACCATTTCGCTCCAGTTGTAGTGGCAAAGTTTAATAGGACAGCAAGTAATAAATATTGGAGAGGATGGGACAAGATAGGCACTCATACATTATTGGTGGGATTGTAAAATAGTACCACTCTGGAAGGCAGTTTGACGTTTCCTCAAAAACCTAAACATAGAAATTCCATATGACCCAGCTATTCCACTGCTGGGAATTTACCCCTACAAAATGAGGACTGAGGCACAAATGGAGACTTTTACACCATACTCATAGCAGCATCATTTACCGTTGCAAAAACATGGCAACAGCCCAGATGTCCAACCACAATCAAATGGATTGAGAAACAATGGTACATTCACACAATGGAATACTATATACCATGCAGGAACAATGATTTTGGAAATTGGGAGGGACAGGAGAGCATTATGCTGAGTGCACTAACTCATTCAAATAAGGATAAATACTGTGTAAAACCATTATTGTACAGTGAGTATGAGGATCCAAAGGGTGGTGGTGTTAATCATAGGTTTGGTCACATAATTTGATGGGGGGGGGCAGGTAAGGAAATGGGAAAGATCTGGGGCAAAAAACACTGTATTCGAATTTTGTAATCAAACCAGTACCAAAAAAAAAAAACCTACCTTTTTTTAAAAGAAACAACATAAGGCATGGAAATGATTTTATGAAACACAATAAAAATGAAGAATAGTGTGAAACACAATTTATATAAACAGTGAATAAACCAATATAATTTTTTAAAATATATTCTTTAAAAAATAAATTTTTTAAAAACTTTATATGAACCTCATGCAAAAAAAAATTCTGCTCTGATCTTCATTATTCGCTCTCTTTTGCTTCCTATGACTTTCATATATTCTCCTTTTCCAAGCTTCTTAAAGATGAGGAATTCTGTTTGGTATTTGGGATCTTTTTTTCTTTTTTTTAAATGTAGACATCACAACTCTCTATGGACTTAACCACTGGAGGTCTCAACATAATTAATATCATGTGCCTGAAACATTTTTTAAAATAAAATGGATATTGAGTCATAACACATTGCCATGTGTTTGCATTTATTTTTCAGAAGTACAGCTGTTGAAAATGCAAACTGCAGAGACCTTAGGAACCCTTTATAACCTCTCCATCATAGATTCCAAGGTCAGACAATTCAAGCAGAATGAACTATTTTTTAACTTGAACACCACCGGTGATCCTTATCTGATACCATGTTGTAATTGTTATAATGATTGATGATTTCATCATCTTAGATATAAGAACGAAAGTAGAAAAAGTAAGCTTCTACAGTTTATTGGAAAGATCTCAAATGACTCTGTTATAGTCTCATTTCTCTGTGGGCAAGTGCCCAATTCAATTTGTGAGCTGACTAAATAAACCAAGAAGCTAACCATAGGAAGAGAAATGAAGCAACAAGATATGAGGAAGAATTTTTAACAGTCTACAATATGCAGATAACATAATTTTGTTTCCTAAACACAAATAAGATGAAGTATATATCAATATAGATTGAAAAACTACAGCTTGCAGTATGGACTGTACTTCCTATGTAAAGGGAACAAAAATCTTTAGAATTAAATTTATAAATAGTATTTTGATATATCACAAGATGAAAGAATTTATCAAAGCTTTTGTATCTGCTGACTCTAGAACCAATGTCCATGGATGGGGGTAGTGGTCAAGAAATCAAACGGCATAGTACATTAGTCAACTCTATTGGAAAAGTATTTCTTTAAAATGTTCTAAAACAATGATGTCACTCTGAAGAATAAGGTGAACCTGCTTTAAGCTGTGGCATTGTCATCACCTCAAATGCATTCAAAAGCTGGACAATGCATAAGGAAGACTGAAAAAGATTTGATGTCTTTGAATTATGGTGTGGGCAAAGAATGTTAAGTATGCCATGGATTTTCACCATCAGGAGAAGATATAACTGATGAATGGGACCTTCTAAAGATTAAATCCCTGTGTGCATCAAAAAGCATTTTCCAACAGAGAGAAAATAAAACCTACTGATTGGGAAATAACATTTGGCAGTACCGTCTCAGAGGATCTCATAAAAAAAGTTTACCGAATCCTGCAGGGTTTCCACAAGAGAAAGACTGGGCCTGTTATTCAACCCTAGTCATAACCGGCGCAGTGGACTTCAGAGGCTTACTGATGGGGCCTGAGGATTCAAGACGTTGCAGGGTCGTAGAAGGTCAAACCGGAAAGAGAAGAATGATCGAACTCAACTCTCAGCTCGTTACCTGTTTATCTCAGTGTGACCAGTCTTGTGTTCTTTTTTAAAATTTAAAATAAAATTTAAAAAAGCTTGCAGGCTTGAAAAAAAAAAAAAAAGACTGACAATATAATTACAAAATGGGTAAAAGACAGGGAAAGAATTTTCACAGAGAAAGATATTCAGATGACCAGCAGACACATGAAGAAATGCTCAAAATCACCAGCAATAAGAGAAATGCCAAAAGAGATCAAAAGCACAATGAAGATACAATCGCATGCCAGTATCAGTGGCAAAGTTTAACAGGACAGCAACTAATAAATATTGGAGA
>NW_006399835.1:5947921-5949145 GCF_000299155.1 Elephantulus edwardii | reverse complement strand
AAGGTATTGAGAAAGATCCAGTGTTAAAAACAATGCATATGAACTTTGTAAGTAAACTAATACAAAATAAAAAATTATTTTATAAAAAATAAATATGTCATAGATCCCTGTAAAAAGGAGCATGAATAACTGAATCTGACCTCCACTAACTCCTCAAAGGAGAACTCCCTCCATCATTAATATCCCTACCACAAAACCATTTCTCATAAGGCCATATATGTCCTTCACACTCACATATACTTTTGTACTTGCTCAAACATGAATCTTATTGCTCTACTGGACCTGAAATCTGTGTGATAGCTCACAAACCACCCAGAACAACATTAGGGAAATCAGACCACCCAGAACAACATTAGGGAAATTAAAAGGCTATTCAGGTTAGTACCAGAATACAATCACTCAGTAGGACAGCTGCTGAAGTGTGCTCACAGACACCTCAAATTTCACCCTTACCACCGCTTTAGGCCAGTGTTACAAAACTCTTCTAAAAAACAAACAGACAGACAAAAGAAACCCCTCTTCTTGTTAATTGTGGCTATGCTCCCTCTCCCTGCAAGTTACCAAAAAAACTTGAGAAAAGTATCTTGGCTCTGGTTCTATGAGGTAGCAGTCCCAAGGTCAGCTCCATCCCATGTTGGGTCTTGGGTTCCCTGTTTTAGTTGCTATTACTTTCCTATAGGTCTGACTGGTCAAAGAATCTCTAGTCCTATAGCACATGCTGGTTTCTCTTGCTCCTTCTTTGCTTGTGATGAGATCCTCAAAAATCTACTGCTGAATCCTCTCAATTTAATACCAAGATTAGCCAATCTCTTTGTGGATAGGCTAACACACACTACTCACATATTCTCACCTCGCTACTTAACAGAATCAAAGCAAATGGCTAGAAAGGCATTTTGAACAATAAACCCATAACATCATAATTCAAGAAGAATAAACAAATCTGTTCTTGAGAATATAGAGATAAAATATTCCCTAGACTTGAAAATGACAAGATTTCCTCTCATGCATTTGGATAAATTATTAATAAAGACAAGTCACTAAGATAATGGCATCACACTTGGTAAAAGAAAAATCCTTGTGGTGTTGTTTAAAAGCTAGATTTTTCTACTGCTGGAGAAGGAGGGGCAATCTCCTCCTGTACCCGTCAGGTATGATTTGATGGTACACACACACCAAAACTAATAAAATAAGTTGGCTTTCCTAGCAATTACATTAGCACCACCA
>NW_006399835.1:5944861-5947821 GCF_000299155.1 Elephantulus edwardii | reverse complement strand
GTTTCTAGGTACCTTAACTGTAGACACATGGTCTTGCAAATCATCAATAGCTATGGAACTAATATAAGACAGAGACTGTTTTCCACACTGTAGAGTGAGACCTTGGTGACAATGGTGGTGGAGAGACTTTGTCATTAGTGTGGAGAAACTGTGGCAAAGTGTAACCTGAGGCTTCTTGCATTTGTGCTGACCACAGTTAAGGGTATTGATTGCCAGATGGTTCAAGGAGAAGCTGACTTAAAGAGGTAGACCTTGATGGATGATTTGGATTTGTTCTACTGAAATGAACTAGGACTTTAACTAATTGAGGAATTGTATTTTTCTATTTATCTGGTTTACAACTGCTGGATTAAACCTGGACTTGCATTGAGTGATATTCTGTGCCTTTACAACTCTCCAATTTATTTCTCTAATAAGCCGCACTCTCAGTACCACAACTGTCAGTAAAGTATGTGAGCCAGCAATGAATATCAAATGCAATGATTGGTAGAAATAGATGCAGGAGCATGAGGGTTAGCATCTCTGACATAGCAGCTATCTTTTCTGCTGCTACAGATGTTATTTATGAGGACAGTTACCCTTTATGAAGCAGATAGAAGTCAGACTCAGCCATCTCCATGTTGCACCTGCTCCTTACACAAGCCCTTAAATGAAACAGAGTGATACAGTAGCAATGGTTGAGGATTTTTAATCTCTATCCTACGTACTTTGGAAATGTCACTAAGAAAGATTAGTCACTGAGGAAGGACATCATGCTCCAAGGGTAGAGAGACAGAGTAAAAGAGAAAGATCTTGGATGAGATAGGTTGACACAGTGACTGTGATAATGGGGTCAGGTGTGTCAGAGAGGGTGAGCATGTGTCAGGAGAGGACTAAATTCAGAGCCATTGTTCAAAGGGTTGATATGAGTTGTAGTCAGCTTGACGATACATACCAATATATATTGAGATCCAGAGTGTGTGTGTGTGTGTGTGTGTACAGAGTGGAAGCTTCTGGGAACAGAAGAGATGTGCAACAGATCTTATCATTTCATAGTGAATTTCCTGGGGAAAACACATTAAATTTTAAGCTACAAGAGATATTTTTAAGGTATGGCAAGTGCTGTACCCACAGTACATTGGGGGAAGCACTGCTGTTTAGCTATACCATGGAGGAGCCCTTACACACAAGCAGAAGAGAGGGACAACTGGAGCAGCTCTAGTGAGGCAGAGATGCCAGGTCTGGAAGAAGAAAATTGTCCTCCTGGTTTCCCATTAAGGTTCTATAGGGGGATCACTGCCCAAGGCCCGAAGCAGCACAAATATACAGGTCCTTCAAAAAACATTGGTATATTCTGGAACCCAATATAGTTACAATGCCTTAACATTTACTAAGAAAAGACTTACATAATGTCAAGAACACAGCAGTCTGCCTCAGTTATCATGAAAAAAAAAAAAGAACCCATCTACTAAAAAACAAAAGTTTAAAAAAATAGTAGATCCAATGAATACTCCAGATAGATGGAACCAGAAGAAATATGTTAATATGGAGTTATTTGAACAGCTTCAGAAGAAGACGTAAATGATGGGAAAAAAATAATTAAGAGAGCAAACACCTCAGAGACAACAGTTCAGAAGAAATATATTGATGAGGAGCAACTTGAACAGCTATGGAAGAAAATGCAAAAGATGAAGAAAAAATTAATAGAATAGATTAAAAGGTACAAAAATTTTAAAAAACATCATAAGACAGAGAGGATAGAGCCAACACAGTACTGGAAATACCATAAAAGCATAAAAATGCAATCCAGAATATTAAAATTAAAATGGCAGTAGTGTCCAACATGCTTGTAGGACAAAAAAAAAGTAGAACTGAAGAGATATAATAGTCAGTGAGTTGGAAGACAAGAGCCTCACTGAAAACATACTAGAAGAAAAATTTGATATGAGATGTAAATAAAATATAAAAACAAATTCAAATCATGTGGATGACATCAAAAAGAAAACCACATATATGATTGGAATTCCAGAATTGGGGTGTGACAAGGAAATCACAGAGAACATTGTGGAAGAAGTACTAGAAAAAAACTTCCCAGGTATTTGGAAAACCTGGGAAAATCCACATTCAAGAAGTACAGTGAACATCAAATAGACTAGACCCCAAAAGAACTACATCGAGAAGTATCATAGTCAAATTCTCCAAATTAAAGGCTAATGATAGAATTCTAAAAGCAGCATGAGAAAACAGAGTCACCTACAAAGGGGAAACAGTTTAAGTTCTAATTTCTCAGCAGAAACCACGCTAGCTAGAACACAATGGGAGGACATATTCAAAAAGTTGAAAGAAAACAATTGCTAGCCAAGAATCCTATACCCAGCAAAGCTCTCCATCAAATATGAAGAAGAAATTAGATCCCTTGCAGAAAAGAAGGAACTTAAGGAATTTGTGAAAACAAGATCAAAACTACAAGAAACTCTAAATGAAGTCCTTCACAGAGACACTCCAAAGAAAAGTTCATGGGCCATAGTAACCAGAACAACAGAAAAAGAAATGTGGTAAAACAGCAAAAGTAAAACCTGGTCTGACAATAATCACACTTAATATAAAGGGATTGAAGTACCAATTAAGAGAAAAAGAATAGCAGAATGGATAAAAAAAACAAAGGGCATTAATATGTTGTCTACAAGAGATACTTCTTTAATAAAAGAACAGAAAGACTCAAAATCAAAGCCTGGAAAAAAAATATAACAAGCAAATGACAGCCTCAAAAAAGAAGGAGTAGCAATACTAATTTCTGATGAAGTCGATTTCAGAAGGAAAACCAGCATCAAAGATAAGGAAGGGCATTACATACTGATTAAAGTACACGAGATCGAGAAGATATAACCTTAGTCAACAATTATGCACCAAATAATAGATCTGCACAATATGAATCTACTGTATTTTTCTACTGGCAGTTCATGGTATATTCAACACTCTTC
>NW_006399835.1:5941995-5944134 GCF_000299155.1 Elephantulus edwardii | reverse complement strand
GCCCACTCCACCTTCCCCCTCCCCTCCCCATTTGCTCCTCTCCTTGAAAAGCAAAAGAAAAACTCCCTCATTGGTACACAATCCCCCCCACACATCCCCCAACCCCAAATATAATCAACTCTGCAACCCTCATTCTGTACTCTTATGATAAACATAATGACCTAAAATATAACACTTTTTTTAGCATATGTGCTGCCGAAGTGAGCACAAATACTTTTAAACTATTCTCTCCCCCATAGACTTCAATGTAGTAAACGTAGTCCATCCAGTTTTTCTCAGTCTTACCCCCACCCCAATGTCAGCCTCATTCTACAACACATATCCCTTTTAAACAGTTTTCTCCCTCATCTCTTTCAATGCAGTATACATTATTGAACCCATCTTTCTGTCTCTCCCCAACCCCAAGGTCAGTCCTGTTTTACAACAGTGGCAAAATGCACTATTTGTCCTTCTGTGACTGAAATATTTCACTCAGCATAATGTCCTCCAGAGACACCCATTTTGAATAATATTGCATGAGTTCCTTGTTTTTCAATGCAGCATAGTATTCCATTGTGTGAATATACCACAGGTTCTTTATCCATTCGTTTTTTTAATAAGCACTTAGATTGTTTCCAACTCCTTGTTATTGGGAACAAAGCCACAATAAACATGGGTGTGCATGAGAATCTTTGTTTTCTAATGTTGAACTTGAATCCATATTGAAGTCTACAGCCATTCACCTTCTACAGAAAGCACTTTAGATCCTCTCCAGACTGGAGGAGATCAATATTTGTTCCTATTCCAAAGAAAGTTGACCCAACAGAGTGTGCAAATTATTGAACAAGATCATTAGTATCACATGCAAGCAATATTCTGCAGAAAATTATCCAAAAACGACTGGGGCAACACATCAGCAGAGAATTTCCAGATGTGCAGACTGGGTTTAGAAGATGCCATGGTAGTAGGTATATTATAGCTAATGTTAGATGGATCTTGGCTGAAAGCAGAGAGTACCAGAGGAATTTCTCTCTGTGTTTCACTGACTATGCAAAGGCATTTTACTGGGTGAGTCACAATAAACGGTGACTGACTCTGAGAAAAATGGGAATCCCAGAACATTTGGTTGTGCTTATGTGAAGCCTGTACTTGAACCAAGAGGCAGTGGTCAAAACAGAGCAAGGAGACACTGCATGGTTCAAAATCAGGAAGGGAAACTGCCAGAGGTGTATTCAGACTCCATATCTCCTCAATCTGTTTGCAGAACCTATCATCTGGGATGCTGGGCTGTATAAGGAAGAAAGTGGCATCAGGATTGGAGGAAGAATAATCAACAACCATTGATGATAGTCGACCACAAATCGAGATACTTGACAGTGAATCTAACTAGAGACACAAAAGACCTAGAAAACTACAGAATATTTCTGCAAGGCACAATAAGAGGCCTAAAGAAATGAAAAATATTCCCTGTTCATGTATAGGAAATATAATAAATTTAACAGTCCTAACAAAAACAATCTACATATTCAATGCAATCCTAATACAGATACCAAATTGATTTTTTAAGGAGGTTGAAAGGGAAATCCTCAAGTTTAATTGGAGAGGAAAGAGACCCTGAAAAAGCAAGGCACTTCTGGAAAACAAAAATGAACTGGAAGGCATAGCACTCCCTGACCTCAAAAACTACTACACAGCAGTAGCAACAAAAACAGCATGGTACTCTTATAATGATAAGCACATAGACCAATGGAACTGAATTGAAAACCCAGAAATAGACCCATCTATCTATGGTAAACTGATATTCAACAAGGATATCAAACCTATCAAATGCAGAAATGGCAACCTCGTCAACAAATTGTGCTGGCAAAACTGGACTGCTACCTGCAGGAAGCTGAAACAGGATCTGTATTTCATCATACACAAAAATCAACTCAAGATTGATCAGAGACCTGGGAGTAAAGCCCAAAGCTATTGAGTTCATAAGAGACAAACTGAGCCTAAACTGAGAAAGCCTATAGTACAGTATAAAGAGACTGCCAAATACAGCCAGAAATGTATAATTCGAAAAGGATAAAATTGATGAATAGGACCTTCTTTCTAAATATTAAATCACTGTGTGCATCAAAAACTTTTTCAAACAGGATGAAAAGAAACCTATTG
>NW_006399835.1:5925524-5936921 GCF_000299155.1 Elephantulus edwardii | reverse complement strand
GCTGTTGTGCATAGGGTCGCTAGGGGTCGGAAATGACTCGATGGCACATAACAACAACAACAACAATCTTCAAGGCAGCGGGAGAGTAGAAACAGAGGGAACTGGGTGGTTAATCACAGGGTCTCACAATTTGATGGGTGGGCGTGGGGGATGAAGGAAGTAGGAAAGATCTGGAGTGAATGTATTCTAACTTTGTAAATAAAATAGTATTAGATTAGAAAAATGTATTTGTAAATAATAAATCACTGATTATATAAAACTGTAAAAAAAAGTAATCTCTCTAAGACATCCAGCTATTTATCACTTTGTGGTGCACAGATAAACTCTAGTGCAGATTCCCTAAACTAGAAACATGTACCACATACCATCCATTAGGAAAAAGTCCAACTACTTATATTTTCATGTTACCAAAATGTAATATTAGACTCAGACATAGCAAATGAAATGTCTTCCTCTATACAGTATGTATCACAAATCTCTTCTACATAAACTGATTGTTCTAATGGTCCAGTACATTGCTGTTAGGTGTCAGTGAGTCAACAAAGACTCATAGCAACCTTATGAGCAACATATCTGAACTTGGTCCTATCTTGTACCACTCTCACAATCTCTGAAGTCTTCAGGTCCATTGTTATAATCACTGTGTCATTTCATCTAATTAAGACTCTTCCTCTCTTTTTTTTTTCTGATCTACCTTTCTCAGCCTGGGTTTTGGGATTTTTTCCCCCCTGAGGGCTAGTCCTTCCTGAAAATATTCTCAAACTGTATATGAGATGAAATGTCACCATCTGTGTCTTTGTAAATAAATAAAGAACATCTATATCCTATAAAATATGTGTCTTGATGGCAATAGCAGGTGGCTAAATTACTGGTTTATGTATGCCCTGTACATGACTGTACTTCCTATCTAAAATGTTCATCATACAACAGTGTATGCATAATGTGTGCATGTCTCTTTAGTGTTACAGCATTGTATTTACTTTTAGTTTTGAGAATGTCGTTACTGTTAGATGATACTGAGTTGACTACAACTCACAGCAACCCTATGAACAACAGATCTGATCCTTATCTAGCTCCTGCTATCTTTGGATATGCACCATGCTCAAGCTCACTGTTGTAGTTCACTGTGTCAACCCACCTTGTTGAGAATCTCTTTCAACCTCCCACTACCTTTCCCTGTGTGATGTCTTTCTCCTGGATTGACAATATGCCCAAGTTATGTGAGATGAAGTTTCACCATCTTTGCCTCTAAAAAGCACTCCAGTTACACTTCCTCCAAGGCATAGTTGTTTCTTCTTTTGGCAATCCATGATATCACAGCTCAAAGGATTCTTGGTTCATCTCTAAGTTACAGATATGTATGAAGCAATTGAAAATACTCTGGCATGGATCAGGCAAACTTTAGCCTTTAATCTGACATCCTTACCTTTTCAGAACTTTAAAGAAGTCTTTGACAAGTGTCCAGAATAAGAGTTGCATAGTAAAGTGGTCCAGGGTGGGGATGGAGGTGGGGGTACTGTTACAACAATGAAAGAACTTTTTTCCAAAGAGAAAAGCAAACTGAGGGGAGGAGGGTGGGCAGGAAAATGTGCAACAATGAATGAATGGAAATCCAAGTTCTTTATAAAATTTTATTAAAATATAAAATAAAAACAAATAAGTCTTTGAAAGGAGTGTTTCCCAGTGCAACACATCTTTTGATTCCTTGACTGCTGCTATTATGGATGTTAATTGTAGCTCCAGGTAAAATGAAATGATGGCCAAGTTAATTCTTTTCTCCATTTATCATCACGTTGGCTACTGATCCAGTGATTAGTATTTTTGTTTTCTTGGTGCTGATAGTACACTCCATATTGAAGACACTAGTCTAATCTTCAGTAAGTGCTTCAAATCTTCAGTTTTGCTAGCAAGGTTGTCATCTACATAAAACAAGTTATTGATATGTCTTTCTCAAATCATGATGACACATACCTTTTCATGTAAAGTACAGCTTCCTGAAGAATTTTCTCAGCACACAGACTGATTAGGTATGAGGGAAGGATATAACCCTGCTGCATACCTTTCATATCTGTATTTTTTAGAATATTATCATTAGTTGTGTCTCAGTTTCCAAATTTAAGGATACTAGACTAAGTGACAGCAAAAGCAAGAGGCAAGGAGAATATCTTTGAAAATGAAATGAAAAGTTGTTAAATAGCATGAAGGGGGGGGGAATCATTGAATAGTGTTATTCCTAGAAACAAAGAAAAAAATTTATTTTAAAATGATAAAGGATTGCTGCTGATGATGTTGTGTGCCATCAAGTCATCTGTGACTCATAGTGACCCTATGTACAACAGCCCTAAACCCTGCTCTATTCTGTGCCATTCTTGTCTCTGACACACCTACCTCTATTATTCCAGTCACTTAATTAATCCATCTTATGCATCTCTCTCGTGCTTTCCCTCCACCTTCCCAAGCATGATATCCTTCTCCAAGGACTAGTTCCTCCTTGCAACATGTCCAAAATATGTCAGATGAAGCTTCAAAATCCTTGCGTCCAAGGAGCGGCGAGGTCTCACCCTCTCTAGGATGAACTTGTTTGTTCTCCTAGAAGTCCATGGTATATTAAATATATTTTCTAGCACCACAGATCAAAGGTATCAATTCTCCTTCTATCACCCCTAGTCATTGTCCAGCTCTCTGAGTCCTACTAAAACTAAAAGATTAATGAAAGTTACAGGGACCTTTATTCAATATATTTTAAAAATCTAACTGATGTGGATTGAGGAACAAAACCAAAAGTGAATACATCCCCGCATATTGAGGATCACTGATAAAGCATAGAGTTTATTCAAGATACTAAAAGAAAATCAGGACTACATTCCAATCTGGTGTTAGCACAATGCCCAAATTGTATAGCATTTTATATCATATAAAGCATCATGGACGTTAAGTGGTTCAAGACTATAATTTGTAAAACTCTTCAGTGAAGGCATACAACTTAATAATTATTTAATACAGAGTCAAAGACCCATACACATTGTAAGTTGGAAAATAGATATCTTCACTGACTACTTTTCAAAAAATGAAGCCAGCAGGAGTGAGAAAACTTTTCAGTTGTTGAAAATGTGCCTAACAATTTTTATTCTTTTTGGCTACCATTGTAATAATTACAAGCATTGACACAGACAGAAAAATGCCATTGCTTCCTGAAGGGCCACTTTATGTCTTACCTGTTCCTAGAAAAGGGAAGTCATGTGTCAAGTAGCATATACTGTCACCCCAGTGACTGAAACATTGTGAAAATTATTTCAAAAAAACTGTACTCTGTGGGGCATGGCAGACTCCCACACATTGCACATTATTTTAGGAAATTCTAACCATTTTCTTTCTATATGGTATTTGAAGCTAATAAAAGAAAATGCTATCTCTCCTACATCTTTGCCTTTAGATCAGTGTTTCTCAAATTTTAATGAATATAGCAATCATATGATAATATATGTGTATTTTTAAATGTGGAGGCTAGTGCAGGGTTCTAGTTTTTTCATTTCTAATAAACTCATACGATGCACAAGCTACTGATCTTCAGGCTGTACTTTGAATATCAGAGCTTTAAATTATTCTACACTGACAGCTGAACATGGCCAGATCTATAATCAGAGCAATAGTAGCCTTCAACTCCTATAGGTGACTATCAGTTTCTTAGAATAACTGCTGCAGGCAATATTATGTTTCATTCTGGCTGAGGCTTCCGCACAAATCCTTGCCTCGTCACTCATTTCTATGATGTGACCAGACCTTGTATGAACTTCAATGAGGTGGTTTGGGGTTGTGTTGGATTTGTGGGTTTGTTTGTTTTTTGTTTTTGTTTTTGTTTTCATTTTTTTTCCCTAAAAGACAAAAATAAAGCTAGGGTTTTTCTTCATCTAAGATTTAACCCAAGCATACTTGTCTTTGTGCAGTAACCAAGAGACAAAGGAAGTTCATCCAGTCGGTCTTATTTTTCCTGTTATAGAAAGAAAAGCTCTAACACATTTTACATTTTCTCTTGAAATTCTAATCCAGAATCATTAGGGAGGAAGTCTAAATTCTCTCTACTTGGATCTATTCTTCCTCTGAAAGCAAATGTCATCTCCCCCCACCTCCCATAACACTAACAAGGTAGCATCTTGATATAAGTCAAAAAGCATGGAAGATAGAGTTACTCTTTTCCATGTTTCCTTCTGTGCTGTCTTCAGTACCACCATCCTTTTGTTGTTATGCACCAGGGAATTGGAACTATAATGGCTGACCCTTCAGCAGGTTTTCTGAGACACTAAATCACACAGGAAGAGATGACCCATCTTTCTCTCATGGAGTCAGTGTGTTTAAATCACATGTCTTTAGGTTGGCAGCACAACTCCTTCCTACTAAGCCACCAGAGCTCCTTCTACTCTTCTACCACTATTACCTGCTATGTTCATTTATAAGATTGCCATAGCTATTGTGTTATGAACCTTATTTTATATTAGGCATTTTGCTAAGGACAATGTGACTCACTCACTCTTTACTATGGAGTCAGAAATGACTCATAGCTGACTTTTGTCTTCGTTTCCAAGGTTGTAAATCACATAGACAGGTCATTCTCCTGTGAAGCTGATGGTGGATTCAAACCACCAGAGACATTTGGCTTTTGGGTTTGTGGTGCTAACCCTATGAACTGCTCAATCAGAACTCCTTACATAATACAGAGATTACCTTATTTAGGGTCCACCAAAATACACAAAAGAAGGAAGATACTATGATTAAGAAGGTATACTCAAGGCCAAAACCAATAATTGAGTAGGTCTCAATTTTAAGTTCATAGTATCCCAACTCTTTGTCATTCATCATATAACTCTCCTTTGTCCTATCACATTTCTGTAAAAAAAGAACCAAAGAATATCATTCTACTGAACTAATGAATATCATAAGATGCCTCACTTATTTCATCTTTTATCAAGTTCCCATTTACCTGAGGAACACAGTTGAAAGTGCTTGAGATTGTTCAAAATCAACATTTATTACATTGAAAAGTTATTATTGTAGATTCTTTATGTTATGAGTAGCTTTATTTTCATAGATGAGGAAATTCTGTTTGCTTGATTTTGTTTTGCTTTGTTTTTGGCTGTTGAAGGGGTCTGAGGATTTTTTTAGATTTTAATTAAAATTTATAAAGAACTTGGATTTCCATTCATTCATTGTTGCACATTTCCTCCCTGTCCCCTCTCCCTCCAACTCCCTTTTTCTTTGGAAAAAAAGTTCTTTCATTGTTATACATTGCCTCTCCCCACCCCCCACCCCCATCCCCCACACTACTTTACTATGCAACTCTAATTCTGGACTCTTGTCATGCCAATAATACCTAATCTTATATTCCTTTTATACAGATCTCTCCCTCATCTGTTTCAATGCCATGTACATTCTTTATCCCCTCTTAGTTTCTCCCAACCCCCATATCAGTCCTGTTCTATAACAGTGGCATTATGCAGCATTTGTCTTTTTGATATTTCACTCAGCATAATGTCTATGGTCATCCAGTTTGTATAATAGTTAATGAGCTCTTTGTTTTTCTGTGCTGCATAATATTCCATTGTGTGACTATTCTACAGCTTCTCTATCAATTTGTTTGTTGATGGGCCGCTGGGTTGGTCTATATTGAAACCAACTCATAGATGATCCTCCATCAGGTTTTAAGAGGCAATAAATTGCACAGGAGTAGATTTTTCCATCTTTCTTCCTTGAAGCTGCTGATAGATATGAGAGGTTAGCAATGCAAATCCTAAAGGATTTCATCACCAGGGCTCCTTTTTTGTCCCTAAGTTTATCATTGTAAAGTAAACCTGCTGTCTTATATTTCTTTCACTGAATGGCTGAAAAAAGAAAATAAGTTTTCCTTGTGAGACATTTTTTCTAGCAGAAAGTTAAGGAGATATTTATCATATGGAATCTTAAATGAGAGACTCTAGTTTACATAATGAACTGTCATTTTTCAAGCAATAAAGGAGCAATGCTCAAGTGGGCATTTCTTATATTGAATCTATTAAAGCTTAGGGCAAAGTACTAATTCACATTTCAATGGAAGTACTTTTGAAGTGAGCTAATATCACTTGGATATTGAATGACTTAACTTTATATGAAGTCTGAGCTTAGAGAACCCAGAGAACTGAACAGTTAATAAATTCTTAGCCTCTATTATTATATCTCAACAGAGCTGATGGCAAGTGTTGGCTCACAGTCAACTCTTGATTAGACTTCCTGACATTGCCTGAAGAAGTGATATTCTGTTATGTTTATCAGAAAGAAATCCGTATGCTTCTGATGCCAAACATTCAGGCAGCTGGCAAATCTGTTTTAAAATTTAGAAGCTGTCATAGTCTCAGCAAGAAAAACATTCCAAACTATATCTAAGTGAGTCTCAGTCATGCCTAGGATGTAGATGCATTTTTTTTTGTTGTCTTTCTCTTAAGAATACAGAATCCATATATAGTCCTCTTCTGGACAAGCATGAGCCCTAGGCCCCAAATCTTCATTTAGTTAAGACTATCTGAAGAGACAGGCTGTAGAAATGAGACTATCAGGACAGCTAATGTATAGGAGTAAAAATCTAGATCATGACAGGTGTCAATCCTTGAGGGCAAAGCAAAGTAACAGAATTCTAACAGCAGTCAGCAAAACAAATGGCAAATTTACCAGCATAGATAAGTCCAGATCATTATGCTTGAGTCGAATCTAACACATGGTGGCCCTCTTTCAGATTTCTGAGTATATAACTCTTGATGGTTGGTAGGAGACTGTTATCTTTCACCCACAGAGCAGTTGGTAGGTTCAAACCACTGACCTGTTGATTAGAAGCCTTACATGTTGCATACTACAGTATTAGGACAAGTAGGAGATTCTAGGGTCAAGAGTTTATTTTTAAATATTTCCCAGCGCTCTAAGGAAAAAGAGTTAATTGCTACAAATCAACTTGTAAAGAATTGAAACAAGTCCTGAAAAGCTATTCATTAATACCTTATCTACCCACCTGACTAGCAAGAAACATAATTCTGGAAAATATATTGTTGTTGTTGTTGTTATGTGCCTTCGAGTCTCTTGCGACTCACAGCAACCCTATGTACAACAGCTCTAAACTCCGCTCTGTCCTGTGCCAATCACATTGTCTTCAACACACTCATTCTGATTGCCTCAGTCAGCGAATCAATCCACCTCCCAGAGGGCCTTCCCCTCCTGCGACTGCCCTCCACCCTTCCAAGCATGATGTCCTTCTCCAAGGACCGGTCTCTCCTTACAACATGACCAAAGTATGTCAGACAAAGCCTCATAATCCTTGCCTCCAAGGAGCAGCCCTGTTTAACCCTCTCCAGGATGAATCTGTTTGTTTTCTTAGCAGTCCATGGTACCCTCATCACTCTTCTCCAACACCAAAAGTTGATTGTTCAGCTCTTTGATGCATAACAAGTGATTGCAAAGACCATGGCCTGTACCAGATGCACCTTAGTATTCAGAAAGACACCATTGCTCTTCAGAACTTTGGGGAGGTCCCTAACAGCAGACTTTCCCATTGCAATATGTCTTTTCATTTCCTGGCTGCTGTTACCAAGTGTGTTGACTCTGGAGCCAAGCAAACTAAAGCTGTGTACAATCTCAATCTCTTCACCATCCATCCTGATGCTGCCAATTGGCCCAGTGGTGAGAATCTTTGTCTTCTTGATATTGAGCCTCAATCCATATCGAAGGCTGCAGTCCTTGACCCTCAGCAGCAAGCACTTCAGGTCCTCCTCAGTTTCAGCAAGCAGGGTTGTGTCATCTGCATAACGAAATTTGTTGATAGATCTTCCACCATCCTGATGCCGCATTTCTCTTCATAGAGCCCAGCCTCCCTGACGATCTGTTCTGCATACAAGTTGAAAAGGTATGAAGACAGGACACATCCCCGGCATACACCCTTCCTAATTTGAACCATGCAGTGTTTTCTTGCTCTGTTCTGATGACTGCCTCTTGGTTCAAGTATAAGTTTCACATTAGCATGATCAAGTGTTCTGGGATTTCCATTCTCCTCAGAGTCAGCCACAATTTGTTATGGTCCACACAGTCAAACACCTTTGCATAATCAATGAAGCACAGATAGACATTCCTCTGGTACTCCCTGCTTTCAGCCAAGATCCATCTAACATTAGCTACAATATCCCTAGTACCATGACCCCTTCTAAACCTAGCCTGGACTTCTGGCAGTTCTCTGCTGATGTGCTGTTCCAGTCGTTTTTGGATACTCTTCAGCAGAATCTTGCTTGCATGTGAAATCAACGCTATCGTTTTTTAGTTTCCACACTCTGTTGAGTCACCCTTCTTTGGAATGGGAACAAATATAGATCTCTTCCAGTCAGTTGGCCAAGTGGTTGTTCTCTAGATTTCTTGGTACAACTTGGTGGGCACATCCAGGGCAGCATCTGTTAGCTGAAATACATCAATTGATATACCATCCGTTCCTGGGGCCTTATTTTTTGCTATTTCCTTCAAAGCAGCCTGAACTTCTTCCTTCATCACCATAGGTTCTTGCTCATATGTTGTTTCATTAAATTCTTCTGTGTCTGTCAATTCCTTTCAATACAGTTACTCAGTGTATTCTTTCCATCTTCATTTGATACCTCATGGATCATTTAATACTCTGCCTAAAGCATCCTTGATTATAGCAACTCAAGGTTTGAATTTGTTCCTCAGTTCCTTGAGCTTAAGAAATGCTGAGTAACTTCGACCCTTTTGGTTTTCTGACTCCAACTCCTTGCACATTTCATTGTAATATTTTACTTTGTCATCCCGCACTGTCTTTTGAAATCTTCTATTCAGCTCTTCAATATCTTGAATTCTTTCTTCTGCTTTGGCTTCTCTGCTCTCCAGTGCAATATTCAGAGTTTCTTCTGACATCTATTTTAGTCTTTTCTACCTCTTATGTCTTTGTAATGAATGTTTGCACTCTTCTTGGATGATACCCTTGATATCCTCCCGCAGCTCATCTGTTCTTCGCTCATTAATGTTCAAGGTCTCAAACCTGTTTTTGAGATGGTTCTGAAACTCAGGTGGGATAGACTCAAAGTTATATTTTGGTTCCCGTGGATTCGGTTTAATTTTCCTCAGCTCCAGCTTGAACTTGCATGTGAGAAGTTGGTGGTCTGTTCCACAATCAGCTCTGGGCCTAGTTTTCAGAGCTGGTATTGAGCTTCTCCAGCGGTTCTTTTGGCAAATGTAATTGATCTTATTCCTATGCATACCATCAGGTGAGATCCATGTGTATAACCCGTGTTTATGTCTCTTAAAAAATGTGTTTGGGATGAATAATTCATTGTGCAAAATTCAATCATTCTATCTCCAGCTCCATTTCTTTCTATGTGTCCATGTTTTCCTACTACTGATTCTTCTTCCCTGTTCCCAACTTTTGCATTCATCACCCATTATTACCTTGATTGCATGTTCAATGGATCTCCAACTATAAAAGTGGTAGAAATCTTCTATTTCCTCTTATTTGGTTCTGGTTGTTGGTGCATATATCTGAATGATAGTGGTATTCACTCGACTTCCTTGTATGAGTTTGGATATTATCCTGTCACTCACAATATTGCACTTCAAGATGGATCTGGAAATGGCTTTTCTAAGATAATTTGAAATACAATCTTGTTGGCATTGTCGTCCATAGGTGTCCCTCAACTGGCCCGACTCACAGGATTTTTCTTATATCGAAACAAAGCTTTGCTTGACCGTACACCACCTTCACAATGACTGCTGGACTTGTATTCATTTTGCAGATCCAGGGTGAATCCACATCAAAAGTTTACATTAAGGATTCAGAACTTCAAAGATCTTTTATTTGGACTGATATTCAACTTAAATTAGACCATAGATGTCAAAGAAGGGGACAAAAGAAAGAACCAAAGAAAGAGACTTCATGAAAGATGAGAGTTTTAGACAATTCATTCACTACTAAATTTTTCTCAGTCTGACAACGAAGTATTTTTGTTCTTTTGGAAAACAAAATTTGAAGAAAATTTTCATTTCTTCAAGAAGAATAAGTTAGATTTAACTTAAATATTTATTATGATTAACTCATGTCATAATTATATATGTTATAATAGATAGTTCCTGTAATTATAAATAGTTCTTTTATTAATAAACTTAAAGGAAGATTCTTGCTTAGACTACTTTTTTATTCATTTATGTATAATTGTTCTATGCTTTTTGTATGTTTCTATATAATTCCTTGTTTGTATATTCATAGTGTAGCAGTAGTCATCAGGAAATTTTATGTCTATCATAATTTTAGAAGATCAAGAAATTTAATATTAAAATTTGTTGCAAAAGATAGCACTACAGTTTGAGAGACTGTTCAGAGCAAAATGGCTTTTTAATTTGGGGAAGCTAAAGGACTTTCTATGAATATAAAATATACTAAATTTTGAGTCCGTTTAGACAGTTTTACGTCTCAATTTTTAGTTAAGATAACACAGATAAGATATAACTATTTGGTACTGGAACTAAGAAACTCTTTGGAAAAAATTGATTTCTAGGGTTCTACTCAGTTTTTAATTTTTAAAATCAATGAAGTTATTGGATCTAGCTGAAAGAAAATACTGGAAGCTAGAAAATGCAAATGAATGTGTCATAAAACCATAAAACTCAGAGAAATAATATGTCTAGTCATTTGATAGCTCTGTCATTCATTGTATAGAAAAAAGTCCCTGAGAAATAACATGCCCCACTCTATATGCATTATTAGATTGGATCTGATGGCTAAACACAGGCCTCCCATTGATTGCATTATATTTTTTAAGAATATGTTACTTATAAAAGGATTTTAACCTAATACATTTTGTGTGTAACTTCATCTGAATTCCATTTGAGGTGTTGTCTGCCTAACTTTGCCAATTATTTTCATTATATATTGTTTTATTTATCTCTCAGTTTCCTGGAAGTATTGATCAAGAAGTCAGATTTAGCAGACAGTTTCAGCTAAGAGACATCAAAACTAATTTAAATCTTCCTATCAACAGTTTCTTCTTAAAGACAACTGTGAGGATTTGATGTAAGTCTTTGGACTTAGAACATTGTCTCCAAGTGTGTCTCTATTTTAACCTTCTACTACCTTTTGGTCAGACTCAGGTACAATATGAAAATCTAGATTGTGACTAGTTCATTTCATTCATGAAAATAAATTCAGAATTGATAAAATGTTATGTTATGTTATGTTATGTTTTGTTACGTTATGTTATGTTATGCATATATTTACAACAACAAAAATGCACATTGCTAAGTAACAATATTATTTATCTGTAGAATACCATGGACTACTAGGAAAACAAACAGATTTGTCCTGGAAAGGGTTAAACCGGGTGGCTCCTTGGAGGC
>NW_006399835.1:5919832-5924224 GCF_000299155.1 Elephantulus edwardii | reverse complement strand
TTGTTTTGTTCTGTTTTGGTTTTGTTTGGTTTGGTTCTTGGTACACTGTAAAAAAGAGCAAGGGCCACAGGGATATGACCACATTTTATATTTATTACCTTCACAAAGGGAACTATCGCCATACACAGCCTCAATAACAAAAAAACAAAAAGACTCCCAAAGAGATTGGCAGAGTGGGTAGTGGGAGGATGGTGCAAGATGTTGCAATATTTTCATCTGTTGTACTTATGTTTTGCTTTGAGTGGGAGTTGACCTATCAACAGTCTTAACCGGGGTCCAATGCACCCCATTTCTATTATATCAAGCTGTTTATAGCAAGTTATTTGATCTCTTTAGGTGATCACAAGCACCTCATTTTCATATTCCCACTTGATCATTTTGGGGAAGTCATAGTGTCATGAATAATTCTAGGACCATTGCAACATACCATGACAGGCAATTACCTTGTACAGAAAAATGGTGAAGTGACTTAAACATGGGATTTGCTTAGACTACAAATAAGGCTACAATGAAAATCTATCTCATGTAAACCATTAAGTGTGCAATGTAAGATTTGGCAAAGTTTTTTCCCTCCCTTGAATCTCTGTAAATCTCTGTAAAAATTGAGGTTGTTATGTACTGTCAAGTTGGAACTAACCTATACTTAACCCTCCAGTGGGTTTTCAGAGTCACTTTAATCACACAAGAGAAGATTGTCCATCTTTCTCCCACAAAGCAGCTGGTGGATTTCAACTACATGTCTTTGGGATGACAATGCAACTCCTTACCACTAGGCCAGAAAAGCTCCCTAAAGATTAGTAATTATAATTAATTAATAATCAATTAATAAATGTCCTGGCAGATATTAGGAACTTAATTCATATTATTTGTAACTATACATCTCTATGTCTGTCTTAATTTTTTAAATATATTTATGTGCAGAACTAATCATTCTGGAGGCTGGGCTTTTTGAGGAGGACTGTGGCACCAGGATTGGTGGAGGAGTCATCAACAACCCATGTTATACAGATGATACAATCTTGTTTGCTGAAACTGAAGAAGGTCTGAAGCACTTGCTGCAGAAGGTTAAGGAGCTTAGTATTCAATATGGATTGCAGCTCAACATCAAGAAAACAAAGATTCTCAAAACTGAGCCTACCGGCATGGTACAGAGAGAAGAGGGTGAGGTTGTTAATAATTACAGCTTACTTTGCTTCATGATCTGCTGCACCAGCAGAAATCAAATGATTAATTGCACCAGGAAAATCTGCTGTCAGGAACATCTCTAGAGTACTGAGAAGCAACAATGTCAGTCTAGAGACTAAGGTGAACCTGATCTAGCCCATGGTTTTCACATTTGCTTGCTATGTCTTAGAGAGTGGAACAATGAATAAGCATGACAGAAGAAAAATCAATGCTTTTGAGTTGTGAAGAAGCTGAAGATGAAGAAGAGTCTTGAACATATCACAGACTGCCAAATAAACAAATAGGTCTGTCTTAGAGAAGTGGAACCAAATCTCTCGTTGAAACCTAGGATTTTGAAGCTCCATCTCACTCACTTTGGGCATGTGGACAGGAGAGACCAGACTTTGGAAAACACATCATGTTTGGAAGCGTGGAGGAACAGTGCAGGAGAGAAAGACCCAGGATGAGATGGATTGATACACTAATAGGGTCAATGGGGGTAGATGCATTGTAGTCAGTGAGTCTGGCTCAGGACAGGGAAGGCTTCCGAGCTGTTGTACGTAGGGTAGCTATGAGTCATAGACAACTCAATAATACATAATAATAACAACAACAACATATGCAATACATTTATATGCTGTCTGATAATGTTTATATTATGTCCAGTATGACAAAATTGACTGAGTGCTTTTATTATAATTTTTATTTTATTGCTAATCATTTTGCTAAGTGGATCTCCCCGATTAAAACAAGCTTGGAAGCAGAAGTGACATCCCCTTCCCCAATAGCTTGCCTCTGGAACCTCTATGAACCTGGAGAAAGGATGAAGGTCACACAAGTGTTGAGGACTCTCCTTCATAGGGTCACTATGAGTCGCCTACAACTCAATGACAGTTAACAACAACAATCATTTTGCTATACTTATGCATTCCTGGGATAAAGAATAACTTTAGCTCTTGCAAAGATGGGGCATCCAATAGTCATTTACTCAATCAAATGTTCTGCACTTTAGTTCCTGATTGGGTAGAGATACCAAACTTTATTTCACTACCTTGATCTCTCTATTTACAGAAATGGAATTAGCCAATAAGGGAACTTGCATATTGTATGCTACTAATATACAATGAATTATGTTGTCTTTGTGCCACAAAGACCCTGAAAATAATATTTGTGTAGACACTAATTATATGTATGCCAAAATATTTCAGCCATCTAATTATGCCCTCATGTTGGTTTTCAGTGTGATCTCTTTAGTACAGATTTTATTCCCATCAGCTCTCTGAAAACAAGCTCTGGTATACTCATTACAAATGTAGAGTTTTCAATGAAAAGACACAATACTGGCTGAAGACTTAAAATTGAAATAAAATTATGCTGTCAGATATTTCAAATGAAATTGTTATAGTTGTATATACTTTTCTTAATCTAGTCTGTCCCCTAGTATTTTACCCAAGGTTCCCTACCTTGTCTAGCAATATTAATTTTATTATAGCTTGTGGAAATTATTTTATTTGCATTAAACAATTTTTGTTTGTTTCTTCTGGCTTGAACTCTGTGATCACTGAAAAATGCTAATGTCATGTAGAACAGCCAACCATTTTTGCTCATAAATATTGGATGTGGTAGTATTTTGAATGTTTTATTCTTACTTTAAATTTAAGCATTTATCTGAGCACAGTTTTATTTACTCTCACTACTGGTAGTCAACTTGATGGCACATAACAACAACTCACTAAACTAGAAATGGAAATTTTAAAGTGAAGATAGACTGGATGTGATTTTAATATTGAATATAAAATATTGTGGAATAGTAAAAAGAAAATATACACTTCAAATAATGCTTTGTTATTATGTTGTTAAGTGTAGCCAAGTAGGAACAGACTCATAGCTGACTCTTTAGCAGCTTTTCACAGGAGATTATCCATTTTTCTCCCCTGAAGCAAATGATGGATTTGAACCATCTGTCAATGGGTTGGCAGTACTACTTATTATCCCCTAGGCTATCAGAGCTCCTTCCGTGTGCTTGGTGTTGAGAAAAATGTCTTGTAAAGAATACAAATTTCACACTCACATTCACTTTTCAAAAAAAATTCTATAAATTGTATTTACTAAGAATGACATAATGTATGATAATTCTTTTAAGTGATTTTTTTTATATTTAGAATTTTTTTTGGTCAATATCTTGGGCTCATGCATTAGCCACAACATTCCTGAGTCAGCAATAGAATAGAAAGTTACATATCAGAGGCTTTGTGAAATTCTCTAATGTACTATGAAGTTTTGATTATTCCAGGTAGTTTACAGTAGTTCATATTTCTTCTCCATACATCCATAGGCCACACATTATTTAGATTTTTTTTCAAACATCAACTGAAAGCGATATTATTTCAAAAATTAATAAATGCTAGTAATTTAAAATTAATATTTTACAAATGCAGATTGCTTTCCATTTGATCATAACTAAGATGAAAATATATGTATAAATACATAAATTACTCATTCATTTCAGCCATTTACTCTATTTTTTTCCAAAGGTTGTCACTCTGATTCTATATATACCTAGCTTGTTGTAATCCCTGACTCACTCTGAAAGTTTGCTGTGATCCCTGACTCACTCTGGATTCAAAAGACTGCAAACAAGTAAAAGTGATAGCTTCTTCCCAGAAGGCAACCAAGGAAGGCAAAGATTAAATGGCCACTCACTTAAGCAGACTTGGAAAACAGAGGCATAAAGACAGGGTAATGAGGGGCAAGGTCCAAAGGTGATTAATTTTATAAAGCATTAATGCATGAGAATGAACCCCAATTTGATTTTGTTTTGAACCCCATTGTTTTGAATTCCAACTTTTTTAGGGAACCAATATTTTTTTTAAAAAAAGAGGCATTTGAAATGTATACCTTTCACCAAAGACAAGATGAAACTGTTTTAGCAGTAGAGTCAGAAGCTTCAGCCTAGCAAAGATATGTCTCTGCTTGTTTGTTGATAGCATTTGGCTCTCAGTTGTTGGGTGCCAGAGGGAGAGCTCAACAGGACACATATTTTCAAGGCCCAGAGTTTGTTGAATATTTATTTATGTAGTAAAGTGAACAAGATTAAGAGCAAATTCAGTTGAACATCATAGTTGGCTCTGACTTGGACAACTCACTTCTGTGGATATCCATTTCCTCACATGTAAAATGAAAAAAAAATCCTACTAAATAATTGGGTTTTTCCTGATGATTCAGTCT
>NW_006399835.1:5907414-5917462 GCF_000299155.1 Elephantulus edwardii | reverse complement strand
GGTTGGCGCAGGATAGAGCAGGGTTTAGGGCTGTTGTGCATAGGGTCGCTATGAGTCGCAAACAACTCGACGGCACATAACAACATAAAAACAACAATATGAGGCAAAATATTTCAGGACAGTGCAGGAAAACCACATATGTAAAATGAAAAGTTTTAAATCTGATTTCTATCTCTTACTGTGTGATCTTGAAAAGTAATTTAAAAACTGATTCACTGAGTTTCCTATCTCTTTAGAGTAAGTGTAAAAATAATGCTAGTTAGTTGATTAAATATGTATTTAATAGATCTTAACAAGAAGATAAATTGAGAACTTAAAACATAGATATGTTATTATAGTCACAACCGTGTGTGAGCTGATTAAATTGACTGAATTTCTCTATCAGCTGTGGGCTTGGCAGCCTCTTATTTAAGTCAATCAGGACCTGGTGGGTGAGTCTTTGTATTTAAAAGTAAATTTGGAGACGCAAGTGTGAAGCAGTTAGCTTCTGGCGGGTAGGTTCTCTTTTTTGGGGTATAAACAGTTTGGTGTTTCTTTACTTTGTTCACAATCCTATATAAGCTGAATGGATTTAGTTAACAATTGGCTGTGAGCTGGAAGCCACTTATTTAATTCAATCAGGACCTGGTGGGTAGGCCTTTGTATTTAAAAGTCCTTTGGTGCTTATTGTGTTTGGGAAGAACATTCTCCTAAGTGGTACTGCACTGGTCTGTCAGTTTGCTGTATTTGAGGTAAGCTGGGGTTGCTGTGATGCGGAATGCTGTGTCACTGGTGTGTCAAATGCCATCAATGGTTACCCATGGTGGTCAGTGTTTGGTGAAGCTCCCAGATTAGGACACGTTTGGAATCAGGATTGACATCCACTTCTTAAACACCTTGCCTTTGGAAACTCTTTGAACATTAGAGAAACGATTGTAGTTATAGAACAAGGTTCAGATCCTTTGTTCATAGGGTTGCTATGAGTCGTTATTGATGGCAATTAACAACAACATGACATAAACTATGGGATTGAGAGAGAGTTCTCCAGATTATATTCTGGCTTTGAGCACTTTAAGGAATTATTTTGCAGTGAATTTGCCTATTACAATATGGTATTTATCTTCTTGATTACTGTTTCTTTGAGTGTTGATAGCGGGAATAAGAAAAATGAAATCTCTCATTATTTCAGTATTTCCTTCATTTGTCATTATGCCATTATTGACCCAGTTGGGATGACTTTGCTGCCTTTACATTGAGGATATTAGGGATGTACAGGTCATAATAAATCATGATCCTGAACTCCAAATGGCTTATCATCTATTTGAGAATGTCAGACATAAGCTCTTAAAATATTTATCCACTCATTTGCCCATTACATTAATCTTTGCTTATATCCATGTGATCAAGGATTGTATTAAATGCCATTATCTTAAAAAAACACAATCAAACTTCTTGCTAAGAAATAAAAACCAACTCATAGTTAACCCTCTACTGGGTTTCTGAGATTGTACGTCTCATGAAAGGTAATTGCCCATCCTTCTCATATTAACTCATTGGTGGACTTGAACCACCAGTGATGCATGACCTTCGGGTGAGCAGCAGTTTCTTATGATCTAGGCCAACAAAGGCCCTATATGTAGAAATGTTGTTGTTGCTGTTGATAACATACCATTGAGTTAGAAGCGACCCATAGCTCAGCCTCTAGGTTTTCAGAGGGTGTAAATCACATGGGAGGAGTCAGCCCATCTTTCTCCCACAGGGCAGCTAATGGATTTGATCCACCATGCCTTTGGGTTTGCAGCACAATTCCTTATCACTTAACCACCAGTGTTCCCTAAATGTCAATATGTTATTGTTGTTGTGTACCGTAGAGTCAGAACTGACCCATAGCTGACCCTCTGGTGTGTTTTCAGAACACAGGGAAGGAGATTGCCCATCCTCACACAGAGTAGCTAGTGGCTTTGAACCATGTGCCTTTGCGATTGTAGGGCAGCATCTTGCCACTAGGCCCCTACACAATATCATGAGACTATATAGTGAGCTCTGGTGGCTTAATGGTAAAAAGATGGTAACAATAGTGGCTTAATGGCCAAGTACACTGCCAATCCAAAAGCAGCCAGTTTAATCCACCAGCTGCTCCTAGGGAAAAGAGATGGGCAATCTCCTCAACCTCATTTACAACCTCTGAAAACCCGCTGGAGAGTAGTTGCCACTATATAGTTCTGACTTCTATTCAGTTCTGATTCAACAACACATAAAAACAACAATATAAGGTTACATATATTATCTGACCTTCATCAATAGGTGCTCCAAGTTTCCTTTGGTTTCGGTAAGAAAAAATGAGTTAGTTGCATATTTCAGATCATTAATGAGTTTTCTTCCAATCTTGATGTCAAGTTCTTCTTTGCATAGTCTATTCTCAGGATTTTTCTTTTAGTTCAGGAAACAGACTGAATAAGTACAGTAAAATGATACAATCATAACACACACATTTATTCACTTTAACTATGCAATCTGCCATTGTTCTGTTG
Source organism: Elephantulus edwardii (assembly GCF_000299155.1). Classification (NCBI taxonomy): domain Eukaryota; kingdom Metazoa; phylum Chordata; class Mammalia; order Macroscelidea; family Macroscelididae; genus Elephantulus; species Elephantulus edwardii. The sequence continues at coordinate 5,914,952 of NW_006399835.1, read as the reverse complement.
CAATGACTGCCACTAGGTCTATGTAAAGGTTTCCTACGAGCACAGTTGTTGTTGTTGTTGTGTGCCGTCGAGTCGTTTGCGACTCATAGCGACCCTATGTACAACAGCCCTAAACCCTGCTCTATCCTGTGCCAATCTCACTGCCTCTGACACACCCATCCCGATTACCCCAGTCACTGAATCAATCCATCTCATAGAGGGTCTTCCCCTCTTGCGTCGTCCCTCCACCCTCCCAAGAATGATGTCCCTCTCCAAGGACCTGTCCCTCATTGCAACATGCCCAAAGTATGTCAGATGAAGCCCCAGAATCCTTGCCTCCAAGGAGCTGCTTGGTTTAATCCTCTCCTGGATGAATCTGTTTGTTTTCTTGGCTGTCCATGGTACATTCAATACTCTTCTCCAGCACCACAGCTCAAAGGCATCAATTCTTCTTCTGTCCTCCTTAGTCATTGTCCAAATCTCACAGTTAGGTGTCTGGAATTCCCATTCTTCACAATGTTATCTGTAATTTGTTACAATCCACACAAGTACATTTGCACAGTCAATAAAACACCAGTAAAAGGGTTTCTGAAATTCACTGCTTTCGGGCAAGATACACTGAACTTCAGCAATGATATTCTTCATTTTATGTCCTTTTCTAAAAATACAGCTTGAATTTCTGTCAATTCCTTGTCAATGTGATGTTTCAGCTGTTTTGAAATACCTTCTGCAAAATTCTAATTGTTGTTGTTTTTATGTTCCATCGAAACACCTGTGACTCACAACAATCCTATGTACACTGGCTCTGAACTCTACCCTATGCTGAGCTAATCTCACTGACTCTGACATACCTACCCCCATTATCCCAATAACTATGTCAATCTATCTCATCTGGAGTCTTCCTCTCCTGCATTGTCCCTCTACCCTTCCAAGCATGATGCCCTTCTCCAAGGACTGGTCCCTCCTAGACATGTACCCAAGTATATGAGACAGCTTCAAAATCCTTGCCTCCAAGGACACTTGGATTTACCCTTTCTAAAACAGACCTGTTTGCTCTTCTGGCAGTCTGTGATATGTTCAATACTCCTCTCTAGCACCACAACTCAAAGGCATCAATTCTTCACCTGTCATCTTAGTCATTATCCAGCTCTCTAATGCATAGCAAGTAATTGAGAAGACCATGGTCTGTATCAGGCATACTTTAGACCCTAGACTGATATCATTGCTCTTTAGAACTTTGGAGTGGTCCCTGATAACAGACTTCCTCATTGCAATTCATCTTTTTATTTTTTTGGTTGATAGTACCAAGAGTGTTGATTGTAGAGTTAAGCAAGCTGAAATTGTTAACAACCTCAATTTCTACGCCATCTATCACAGTGCTGCCAATTAATCTAGTGGAGAGAATCTTTGCCTTCTTGATGTTGAGCTTCAATCCATATTGAAGACTACAGTCCCTGACATTCTGCATCAAATGCTTCAGGTTTCCTCAATTTTGGCAAGCAAGGCTATGTCATCTCTATATTGCAGGTTGTTGCTAAATCTTCCTTCAATCTTGATGCCACATTCCTCCTCATAAATCCCAGCCCCCTGAATAATCTGTTCTTCATATAGATTGATAACATAAGGAGACAGAATGCATCCGTGCTGCACTCCTTTCTTGATTTTGCACTGTGCTCTATTTTCTTGTTCTGTTCTAAAGGGCAGCTTCCAAGTATAAATTTTGCATGAGCACAATCAAGTGTTCTGAGATTCCCAGTCTTCTCAAGGTTAGCTACAATTTGTTGTGGCCCACAGAGTTAAATGCTTTTTTGCACAGTCAATGAAGCACAGATAGACACTCCTCTGGTACTCTTTACTTTCAGCTAAGACCCATCTGACAATGGAGATAATGTCTGCAGTGCTACAACCTCTTCTATATCCATCTTGTATTTCTGATAGTTCATTGTCAACGTACTGTTCCTATCGTTTTTTGATCATTTTGAGCAGGATTTTGCTTACATGTAATATTAGTGAAATTGTTTGATCATTTCCACATTTTGTTGGATCATCTTCTTTTTTTTTTTTTTTTGGATCATCTTCTTTTGGAATGGAAATAACAATAGAACCCTTCCAGTCAGTTGGCCAGGTAGTTGTCCATCAGGTTTCTTGGCACAACCTGGTGTGCATGTCCAGGGCAACATCCTTTTAAATTATAATTACATGTGATAGTAATGATACTTTTTTAAATTATTTATACATTCTGTTTGATCATCTTGCTTTAGTATGGTCACACATACAAATTTCTTGCAGTTTATTTGCTAAGGAGTTCTCTTCTGCATTTCTTGAGAGATTGACACATCTGGCAATCAGAGTGTTGAAGCATCTCTATTGATATCTCATCAATTCCTGTTGTGGTTGTGCTTGTTGTGAGGTGCCGTCTAGTGGAAAATGACTCCTAGTGACCCTGTGAACAACAAATCTGAACCTTACCCTCTTTTGTACCATCCTCTTTATCTCTGATATTACTCAAGCCCATTGTTATAATCACTGTTTTTATCCATCTTGTTGAGGGTCTTTTTCCACTGACCTATGAACTTTTCAAAAAGAAAAGTCTTTTTTTCCAAGAACTGCCCTATAACACAATGTTCAAAGTATTTGAGACATAGTTTCACTAACCTCACCTCGAGGAGGCACTCTGGATGTTCTTTTCCCAAAGCATACTTGTTGTGGGGCAGTCCATGGGTTATTCAGTACTCTTCTCCAGCACCACAACTCAAAGGCAATGATTCTTCCTCTGTTATTCACTGACCAACGTTAAAATGCATGGGTAGTAATTGAAAAGATCATGACTTGACTTGTTATTGTTCTTTGTTAAGTGCCATTGAGTTGCATATGTCTCATAGTGACCCTATGAAGAGCAGATCTGAACTCTTCCTATCCTGTGTCATCTTCATCATCTCCGACACACTTGAGCTCATTGTTGTAGTCACTGTGTCAAGATATCTTTCCAGCGGTCTTCTCTCTTTACCAACTCTCCACCCTTCCAAGCCTTTCCAAGGATGTCCCTCTCCAAGGAATAACCTCTTCTAGCAACATGCTCAAAAAGTGCCTCCAAGGAGCACTGTGGATTCACTTTTTAAAAAAAATTTAGATTTATTATTAATTTCAGTAAAAATTAAAGAGACTTTAGATTTCCATTCATTCATTATTTCACTTTTCTCCCCTCCCAACCATCCCCCCTAGTACACTCCCCTCTTGGAAAAGTAAAAGAAAAATTCTTTCATTGTTTTACAAACCCCCCCCCCAGGTCCACTCCACTATGCAGCCTTCACTCTGGACTCCTGTCATGACAAAAATACCTAATCACATATCCTTTTTAAACAGTTTTCTCCCTCATCTGTTTCAATGTAGTACACATTATTGAACCCATCTTTCTCAGTCTCCCCCCAACTCCAAGGTCAATCCTGTTTTACAACAGTGGCACCACACAATATTTGTCCTTTTGTGACTGAGATACTTCACTCAGCATAATGTCCTCCAGAGTCACCCATTTTTAATAATATTGCATGAATTCCTTGTTTTTCAATGTATCATAGTATTTCATTGTGTGAATATACCACAGCTTCTCTATCCATTTGTTTGTTGATGGGCACTTAGGTTGTTTCCAACTCCTTGCTATAGTGAACAAAGCTGCAATAAATATGGGTGTGCATAAATCTGCTTGGATGGCAGTTATGGTCTCTTTAGGGTATATTCCCAGTAGTGGAATTAGTGGGTCAAATGGTATCTCTATTTGCAACTTTTTGAGAAAGCACCATGCCACCTTCCACAGTGGTTGCACCATTTTACACTCCCACCAACAGTGAATAAGAGTTCCAGTTTCCCCACAACCTCGCCAGCATTTGTTGCTTGCTGTTTTGTTAAATTTTGCTATTCTGACTGGGGAGAGATGATATCTCATAGTTGTTTTATGGATTCACTTTAAGACATATCTGTTTATTGTTTGGCAGTCCAAGACACAAATCTTGTTGGCTGAAAGTGAGAGGTACTTGAAACACTTGCTACAGAAGATCAAAGAGTACAGCCTTTAATATGGACTGAATCTCAACCACAAAAAAAAAAAAATCCAGGGTGCTCTGGTGGCCTAGTGGCAAGAAACTGCCCTGAAATCCAGAGGTGTGCTGTTCGAATCCACCAGATGCTTTGGTGGAGACGGAGGGGCAATCTCCTCCTGTACCAGTCAGATCTGATTTGATGGTACACACACACACACATACACACACACAAAATAAAATTTAAAAAAAAAATTTTAAAAATCTTCATCACTGGTCCAACAAGCAACATCCTGATAGATGGAGAAAAGATTGATGTTGTCAACTATTTCATCTTACTTGGATCCAAAATCAACAATCTTGGTATCAGCAGTCTGGATATCAGAGGGTGTATTGCACTGACAAGTCTTCTGTCAGATCCCTATCCAAATTACCGATGAGCAACGATGTCGGGTTGAAGAGTCAGTGTACCTGCTTCAGGTCATAGTGTTTTCAATCACTTTCCATACATCTGGAAATCACTTTCCATACATATGAAATCTGGAAATCACTTTCCATACATATGAAATCTGGCTTAAATTATATGAATCTTGCTCTTTAAACTGTTGTCACTGCTCCTAAGCACCTTGGGGAGGTCATTGACAGCAGATTTTTCCCAATGCAACATTGGGAATCTTTTGATCTCTTAACAGAGTAGGATCAAAGGTAGTGATTGTGTATCCAAAAAAAATAGAATAACAACTTCAATTTTTTTCCTCCATCTATCTTAACTTGTAATGCTGCCTTGTATAAGGATTTTTGTGTTATTTATGTTGAGACGTAATTAATATTGAAGGCTGTAGTCTTTTATTTTCTGCAGCAAGTGTTCCAAGTCCTCCTTATTTTCAGCAAGCAAGGTTGTGTCATCTGCAAAACACTAGTTGTTTATGAGCTACCTTCAATCCTGATGTCACATTCTTCTTCACAAGCCCACCATCTGAATGATTTGCTCAGCATTCAGAATGAAGAAGTATGTAGAAAAGATACAGCCTTGTCTTGATTATAAACCATATCATGTTCTTTTGCTCTGTTCAGACAAAAGCTTCTTGATCTAGATATAGGTTTCACATGAACACTGGTAAGTGTTCTGGAATTCCTATTCTTTTCAATATTAACTACAATTTGTTTTTTATTCACACAGATTCCTTTTTACATACTCAGTAAAAATCTTTGTATCCTTTTGATATTCCCTGCTTTTAAACATGACTTCAGGAAGTTCTTTGTCGATGTACTGTGCTATTTTTTTATAATCTTTAGTAAGATTTTATTCTCATGTGAGATTAATGATATTGTTAAAAAATTTCCACATTCTGTTTGATTTCTGTTTTTAGGGATGGGAAAAATTATGAATCTCTTCTAGTCGGATGGCCAGGTAACTGTCTTACACATTTCATAGCACAGCCTGGTGAGTACATTGAAGGTTGCATCTGTTGGTTGAAACATGCAATTTGTATTCTAGCCATTTCTGGGGCCTTAGTTTTTGTCAGTGCCTTCAGTGCAAGTTTATTTTCTTCCTTCATTACCATGAGGTCTTTATCAGATGCTTTTTCAGTCCTTGAACACATGCGACCTGCTACCTCTTTAAATTGTTACATACTGACAAATTCCTTTTTTCCCCCCTGAATTCCTGCATCATTCACTCTTTTGTCCATAAAATCCTTTACGGGATAAAATCACAGTATGAAATTATAATTTAGGACTTGACTTTTCTCTTCAGTTCTCTTAGTGTGAGATATACTGACTGTTTTCTTGTCTTTTGGTTACCTAACTCCATATTTTTACACATTCATTAGTGCTTTCAAGCTGCCCTATGAAATCTTCTGTTCAGTTCCTTTATTTTATGCAGTAACTTTGGCTTCTCTCTGTTCAATAATAACTTTCTGAGTCTCTTCTGGCAGCTCGTTTGGCTTTTTCTTCCTTCTTTATTATTCAGTTCTTTAAACATGGATGATGTTTTTGATGACACCTCACAATTTGTCTCAAAAACAATGAAGTTTTTTAGTTTATGAGTATATATTTGAGGTACTTAAGCAGATGCTCAAAATTCAAAATTTACATTCACTGCTGATGAATTGGAAACAACTCAACATTGACTGTCTAGTGGGTTTTCTGAGGCTGTAAATCACACACCATGGAATCACCCATCTTTCTATTACAAATCCACTGGTGAATTCATATCCTCAGAGAGGTACCACCTTTGGGTTGGCAGTGCTACTTACTCTGGACTCTTGCTGTCATGCTGTTAGCCATAATCAATTCATCAAAGGACTGATTTTAAATTAAGATTAACTGTTGTTGTTCGAGTCACCCACCTTTGTCTTGGTACCATCACTTTTGGTCTACTAGGCCAACTGGTCTCTCTATGTTGTTAAGTGCCATCGAGTCGTAGGAGACTGATAGCGACCCTATGAACGGCACTCCTCGACACATGCATGACTTTCATTCTTTCTCCAGGTTCATAGGGTTTCTGGAGGCACGTTATTTACAGAAGTGGATGCCACTCCTGCTTCCAAGTTTATTTTAACTGGGGAGAGCCACCAAACCCTGTCCACCATTGGTAACCTATCATTAATGCATTTGACACATCACTGTCACAGTGTTCAGCTTCACAGCAACCACAAGTTACCTCTGTAAGGAAGTGGACACACCAGAGCTATAAAACCTAGAAGAATGTTTGAACAAAAACAAAGATAGACCAGAGAGCTGCAGGCCTACGGGCCCTACAGGATTTTAAGCTACTGCCTGGAGTAAGCTCCACAGGGTCTGCCCTTACTTCCCCTTAGTTTAAGGTTCTGGGCCCCCCCACCCACTTTTGAAGGGCAACAAGAGCAGTAACACACAGCAAAAAGGACCCCAGAAACTTCCCTTGCCTTGCCTGCCACCAAGTCGAGACTCCATCAAGATGCCAGCCATCCTGCCAGTCAACTAGCTGACTTCCGGAGTACCACCTGGAGCAAGCTCTGCAGGCTCTGCCTTTACTTCCCCTTAGTTTAAGGCTCTGGGCCCCCCACCCACTTTTGAAGGGCACTAAACTAAACTACTCACTAAAAACCAAACAAACAAGGAATACAAACATCAAAGAAAGATTTAAAGGAAATAACCTAGGGGAAAATGAAAGGAAAAACGACAACTGACTAAGAAATGGACAGCATACAAAAAGAAAGTAGATGCCTGATATCTGATGTCCTTTTTAGTATCTAACATTAAAAGATAAGGAATGAGAAAAATTCAAGAAAGGGGTGTAAAATAAGATAAAACAAAGCCACAGAAATAAAGCAAAAGAAATTTATCTTGAAGAACCTTAATATATACTCGCCTGGCAGGGGAGATATCATGATCATGAAGGTGGTTTTCCCAGGCCAGGTTTATGCATTGTACTCCAGATGTGCTGACTATTGTAATTTCCCCAAATGTGGGGAACTTGACTGCATAATTTGTGCTAGTGTGGGACTGTATTCATGCTTTCCCCAAAAGAAAACAAGAAGAAGA
>NW_006399835.1:5881873-5907308 GCF_000299155.1 Elephantulus edwardii | reverse complement strand
ACCCCTTGATATTGAAGGTAAAGGAGATAGCACTTCAAAAATTTATGACAAAGGTAACTCTGGTGGCCTAGTGGCAAGAAGCTGTGCTGTAAACCTGAAGGCGCATGGTTAGAATAATCCACTGGAGCAGAAATTGCAATCTCCTCCTCTGCCAGATGGAGCTGATCCAATGGTACACAACAACAACAAAATGTTATGATAGTCTGGAATAACCATAGTTGTTGTTAAGAGTCTTGAAGTCAGCTCCAACTCAAAGTGACCTTGTTTACAGCATTATGATAAATTGAGACAGGATTGAAGTTATAAAAAAAAAGATTGAAGTTATCAATGATTTCCATTCCTTGGATTCATAATCAACTCTCATAACCATAACAGTCAAGAAATTAAATAGCATCCCTTTGGAAAAATCTGCTGCCAAGGATGGCTTTAAATTGCTAAAGAGCAAAGATATCACATTAAAGAATAAAGTGTGCCTAATTCAAGTCCTGATATTTTCAGTTGTTTCATACACATTTAAAATAGAGATATAGAAAAGTCACAAAAAAGGAATATGGGAAATATGGTTGTCAACATACTTAGCAAGCAGGAAACCACAACAGAGCTTTAGTAGCAAGATGAAGACTGAAATGAGATTTAAGAAAATTAAGGTATGAGAAAGTAAGGAGAAGAATTTAAATACTATGATAAAAACTTAGATATATAATTCCTATCACAATTTGCTTAGATAATGTATATATTAATGTTCTTCCAAAGACTAAAAACGCTTCATTTCACACACACACACACACACACACACACACACACACACACACACAGTCTATCAGTTTATGATATCAAATATAACTTTCACTGGAATATGGACAACTAAAAAAAATTGGAGAGTTTTAATGCAGGCTTATCTTTCACAGGTAATCAGTAAGGATTACCTTTCAAACTGATTCTGAGCTGTGTGTTTTTACTCGGTTGAATAATGTAAACTCCAAATTTCCTAGAGCTAAGAATATTAGTCTGGCAACATTAGTTCAACTTTTCTGAGCTAAAAATAAGCACAAAATATATTTTTAACAGCAAAATTTAATAAAAATACGTTTTAAAATATTAAGTTCTCTGCTATAAGCAAAACAATTCTTACTACACATCAATCTTTACATTACATGTGTTTTACTGCTATTTGGAAATGACAGGTTTTACCTAACTTTTAATTTCTCTCTCTTTTTTAGGTACCTTTTCTCCATTTGGATAGCACAAACCTTTATCAAAATATATTCTTACTCATCTTAGACTGGGAAACTATAATATCTCATTATCCAGGTCCTGTATTGAGGACACAACTCAAACTAGCCAAAATTATGTAGAAAAAAATAATACATCAACTCTAGGAGAAAGAAAAAAATGGTCTTTTCTTCTTATTTCGGTCTGTCATTAAATGCCCTATAAGAACAACATGAATATTAGTTTCTTACGAGGAGAATAAAGATATTAAGCAAGTGAGCAAGAAAAGAATGAATAGATAATGAACTCTACACTAGAATGTTGTTGTTATGTGCCGTCGAGTCGCTAGCGACTCATAGCGACCCTATGTACAACAGCCCTAAACTCCGCTCTGTCCTGTGCCAATCGCACTGTCTCTGACACTTCCATCCCAATTATCGCAGTCACTGAATCAATCCACCTCATAGAGGGTCTTCCTCTCCTGCGCTGTCCCTCCACCCTCCCAAGCATGATGTCCCTCTCCAAGGACCGGTCTCTCCTCACAACATGTCCAAAGTATGTTAGATGGAGCCTCAGAATCCTTGCCTCCAAGGAGCCACCCGGTTTAACCCTTTCCAGGACAAATCTGTTTTCCTAGCAGTCCATGGTATTCTCAATACTCTTTTCCAGCACCACATCTCAAAGGCATCAATTCTCCTTCTATGCTCCCTGGTCATTGTCCAACTCTCTGATGCATAACAAGTGATTGCGAAGACCATGGCCTGTATCAGACGCACCTTAGTCTCCAGAGAGACACCATTGCTCTTCAGTACTTTGGAGAGGTCCCTAACAGCAGACTTTCCCATGGCAATGCGCCTTTTAATATCCTGGCTGCTGATGCCAAGACTGTTGACTATGGAGCCAAGCAAACTAAAGCTGTGTACAATCTCAATCTCTTCACCATCCATCCTGATGCTGCCGATTGGTCCAGTGGTGAGAATCTTTGTCTTCTTGACATTGAGCCTCAATCCATATTGGAGGCTGCAGTCCTTGATGCTCTGCAGCAGGCGCTTCAGGTCCTCTTCAGTTTCAGGAAGCAGGGTTGTGTCATCCGCATAACGCAGATTGTTGATAAATCGTCCACCTATCTTGACCCCACATTTCTCCTCATAGAGCCCAGACTCCCGGATAAGCTGTTCTGCATATAGGTTGAAAAGGTATGGAGATAGGATGCATCCCTGGCGTACGGCCTTCCCAATTTTGAACCATGCAGTGTTCCCTTGCTCTGTTCTGACGACTGCCTCTTAGTCGAAGTATAAGTTTCGCATTAGAATGATCAAGTGTTCTGGGATTCCCATTCTTCTCAGAGTCAGCCATATTTTGTTATGATCTACACAGTCAAATGCCTTTGCATAGTCAATGAAACACATATAGACATTTCTCTGGTATTCCCTGCTTTCAGCCAAGATCCATCTAACATCAGCTACAATATCTCTAGTACCACGACCCCTTCTAAGCCCAGCCTGGACTTCTGGTAGTTCTCTGTTGTTGTGCTGTTCCAGTAATTTTTGGATAATCTTCAGTAAAATCTTGCTTGCATGTGAAATCAGTGAGATTGTTCTGTAGTTTCCACATTCTGTTGGGTTACCTTTCTTTGGAATAGGTGAAAGAAAAGGCTTTCTGAAAGGACTTGATGCTTAGACATTACATACATGACAATTAAAAATCTGGAACATTACTAAGTGAATTGGGGGAGTAAAGGTAGGAAAATGTGTGTCAATGAATGAATGATAACTTAGGATATTTTCAGTAAACTTTTATTCAAATTACAAAAATTTTCTAGTGGAAAACTGTAGCAGACACACATGTTTCATTCACTTGTGCCAAGAAATTTGGAAAGCAACTACCTAGCCAGCTGACTTGAAAAGATTCATATTTGAACTTGTTTTAAGGGGTAAAAAAGTGATTCAACAGGGTACATAATTAACAAACAATATATTACTATCACATGCAAGTAAAATCTTGCTGAAAATTATTTTTAAAATGGCTGAACAGTAGAATGCACAGAGAAATGCTAGAAATTCAAATTGGATTTAAAAGCAACCCCGGAGCAGATGGTATTTTTGCTGAAGTCAGAGGATCTTGGTTGAACATAGAGAAGAGCAGAAAGATGCTTCCATGTGTTTTATTGACTATTATAAGGAATTCACCTATATGGATCATAATACATTATAACTTCGAGAAGAATAGGAATTATACTCATATACAATGAATTTGGAAAGCATGACACAACATGGATAAAATTATGCATTACATATCTCAGTCACAAAAGGACAAATACTGCATAAGACCACTTAAAATAATGGATTGGACATTGATATTCTATTCCATATTCCCCTTAGAAATGTTTCCAATGGACACATAGCCTCTCCTAACAGACAATGTACATTTCTATTCACAGTTATTCACTACATTATGAGTACAAGATATGCCTTTCGTAGTATACTAGAGAAACTCATATTGGAAAACTTGTATTCAAACTATATTGAAAAATGTCCTCCAGAAACATTTTACTAAATGATTCGGTCTTTAAATAATATCTCTATTAGAATTAGTCTATAAACTATATCTGTCTATGAAGGAATTAATGAAGCTCTAGGTACCCAATTATTTGACTAGACTTATTTTTTTAAAGGCAAGTGAATGAAAGATTACACAAAGGTTTTTTGTATACTACAATTCCTGTAAATATTAATATGAAAATGAAATAATAAATGTCAACACACTTAACTTTACTAATTTATTTGATTAACCAGAGTTGATTATTAGCAATTTACAAAGAATCTTAAGCACATGAAGAAATATATGGGTAATTGTCTTGCATTGTCTTGTTAGAATAAATAATAGTAACACAAAATGGCAAATAATTAGGAAACACAAGCAACACACCAAATAGATACTGGTTACAACAACTAATTTTACTCTTCTGTAGTTTGACTCTCCCTACATCATGGTGTCTACAAAGAGTAAATACTATTGTCACTGTTTTTTGCCAATGTCAGCCATAATGCATTTTCTAACTCTGTTTGCTACATTTTAGACATATATACTCAATCATCTACTATAATACATTTCTATGTTATAATACCAAAAACACAGATACTTTTTATCCTTTTAGTACCATTCTTCAACTTTTGTTCTAGTGTCTTGAAGATGAAACACATAGATAAAGTGGTGTCTGTACAAAGTTTTACTACATCAACAGTCACAATTTTTCAGATTTATTTTGTTGTGCCAAAACATGGTCCAGGAGTTTAAATAAAGAGAAGAGAAAGAAGTTTGCTATTCAAAGTATTCCTAGTTACCTTTGTTAAGAAAAAAAACCAACCACCACCACCAGACACCCCAGTGATCTTTCTTTTTTCCCCCACCTTGACTCATTTAAGATCCTAATTTATAAATTGTTTCTCTTTTTTAGTTTCTTCTTACCATATGCTCTTAGTCACTCATTCAAGTATGCATCTGCTCATTATCTAGTGTAGAATGTCCTACCTATCAACTGAAAAACAAATGGAGTTTAAAATTCAAGTGATTATGTATTTTGATAATGAAGCAGCATCTAATTAAAAATATTTTTCTCCTTAGAGACAATTACAAGTTATATGTTTAGTATATGAAAGAATATTTATTATATTAGTATACTCAGAAGTGAGATTTGACATACTATTTTAATATGCTAAATTTATTTGTGGAGAAAGTCAAAGAACTATTAACTTTCTCTGAACTGCATATGAACTATTTCTACATTTACTGGACAATGTAACTATGTTTCTAGCTATCTGTCCATTTTTCCCCCTCTATGTCTTATTCATGTTCAGTCTACATGTTTCACACTGCATGAATATATACAATAAGAAGTCATTTTTTAAAGATGGTCACTGAAAGAAATACTTTTTCTAGAAGTTATGCACAATGTATAAAATAAAATTTAGAAGCACTATATATACACAGGGACTTCTAATGACTTAATGGTAAACTGTGCTGCAATCTCAAAGGCATGGGATTCAAATCCATCAGCTCCTCTGTGGGAGAAAGATGGACAATCTCATCTTTTGTGATTAACTGCCTCTGAAAACCTACTGGAGAGTTCTCTATGGTTCAGTTCCAACTCGACAGCACACAGCAACAACAACAGCATACATAGGCTACACCATTAGTCTGTCAGTTTGCTGTGCTGTGGTGACACCACTAGTTTTTCAAATAGCAGCAGTGGCTTGAACATGGCATACAAAATAAGGATTGGTGCAGGGTAGGGCAGAGTTTCAATCTGTTGTCTGTAGGGTAGCTGTGAGTCATAGTTGACAAAACAGCATACATAGGATTCTATCTGCCACATATACTGAGTTTTCAACCTTTTTGAAATATAGTTGAAAATGTATTTTATAAACAGAACATGATTTTATTCTTTGTTCTCAATCTTTTTCTATAAATTGTTAATTTTGATGCAAAAGCAAACAGATATGTAATTGTATTGTGCATGTTATGCAAACAAATGTTTAGAAAAACATTGCACAAATATGAAACAAATTTCCAGGAAAAGACAATTGAATGTCATCATAAGATCTAAATGTTATGACATTACATTTTCAAGTCTGTAATTCTAGCAGCTGTCTCCTGGCACAGTTATTGGCACATAGAATCTTAACAAATATTTGCTGAATAAATAAATGAAAAATAATAGAATGATTTTACATCTGCTATGGTGTCTGGGAAATATCAATAATGTGTATCTAGTTATCCCTGTTTATATATGTATTATAGAGTTAGAATCAACTTACAGCTGATCAGTTTGCTATTGTGTCTGAGAATCATCAATAATGTATATCTAGTGGTCCCTGTTTTTATATGTGTTATAGAATTAGAATCAACATAGTGCTGATCTTCTATCCCCTTTACAGAGGTAGTAAATGGCACAAGATGTGATTATCCATCTTCCACAGAGCAGCTGATGGATTTGAACTTTATGCCTTTGCATTGGCTGCACAAATCCTTGTCACTAAACAAGGTATATAAATAATTCAATTTCAATTTCTGGTATGTTGACTAACCCAAACATTGAGATTATGGATTGTCTAATGACCTTCAATATGAATTGCATCTCAACATCAAGAAAACAAAAATCTTCACCATTGAGCCAATAGACAGTATTATGAAAGATAAGAGAAAAGATTGAAGTTATCAACTATTTCTTTATTTTTGTTTTGGATCCACAATCATGATACTTGTTAGCAGTAAAGAAATCAAAAGACATATTGCAGCTTTTCTGCTTATCTCCTTTCAAGGAGGAAGGTCTGTCCCTATGAGAATGTAACTTTGTAATAAATCTACCACTACTATTTAGCCTTAAAAAAAAAAAGATATTGCACTGAGAAAAACTACTATCAAGGGCTTTTCCACCTCAATAAGAAAAAGGTAAACAATACTATCACAAAATGGGAACAGGATATGAATAGACAATTCACCAGAGAAGGCATTCAGGTCACAAACAAGTACATGAAGAAATGTTCAAAATCCCTAGCTATCAGAGAGATGGCAATCAAAACAACTATGAGATCATCATCTCATCCTAACAACAATAGCAAAGTTCAATAGGACAGCAAACAACAAATGCTGGTGAGGTTGAGGGGAGATTAGATCTCTTATTCACTACTGGTGGGAATGTGAAATGGTACAATCACTGCAGAAGGTGGTCTAGTGCTATCTCAAAAAGTTAGAAATAGAATTATCATTTGACCCAGGAATCTGCTACTGAGAATATAACCTAAAGAAACCAGAGCCACAACTCAAACATAGGTAGGCACACCTATGTTTATTGTTGCATTATTCACAATATCAAAGAGATTAAAGCAACCCAAGTGCCCATCAACAAATGAATACGTAGGAAGACTATGTTATATTCACATAACGGAATATTACACATCATTGAAAACTAGTGAAATAGTAAAACATTATACAACATGGGTTGTCTTGACATTATGATAAATGAAATATCTGTCACAAAAGGAAAAATACTGCAAAACACCACAGTTATAAAATAGGACAGACATGAAGTGGCATTCATTGGGCAAGGAATGGAGACAGAATAGATAGATAATGAATACTGCATTAGAACAGATAGAGGAAAGGACTGCCTAAAATGAATATATGATTATACATTATGTGTCTGAGAACAATGTGGAACAAGGTGTGCAATGTGGAGCAGGCTGGCAGAGGGGAAGAAAAGAGGGGAGAAATTGTACAACAATTAATTAAAAAAATAGAGAATGACAATATGAGATGTAAGTCCTAAGTGAAGTCTAACAGAACTTTGATGAAGAAAATTATGTCCATTATGGTGACTACTAGGGAGTTCTGGTTGCCTAGTGACGAGAAGCAGCACTGCAATCTCAAAGGCATACAGTTCAAGGCCACCAGCTGCTCTGCAGGAGAATGGGCAATCTTCTCTATTGCGTCTGAAAACCCACTGGAGTGTCAGCTATCAGTCGGTTCCAACTAGACAGTACATGAGAACAACAACGTAGTAGCCACTAGGCATAGGTGGCTACTGGGGACTGATGGTCTCTGAATTGGGACATCTTTATGATGAACCACACTGACCCCATCTGTTTTGTTTATTTTCTTGTACATTTTATGACAACATACAATGCTTCAAAACATAATTTGCTGATGTTATCATTCTCAGATGGTCACATGTAATGTTTCCTACCCCAAAAGAAATTAAGATCACATTTCCAAAAATATTGATAATCAAAGGCAATAATAATTTAAAAATGAGACTAAGATAAATCTGACTCGAGTCATTGCTTTTCAAATTACTTTCTAGGCATCTGAAAGTTGGACAATGAATAAGAAAAAGAAAGATGCTTCTGAGTGTGGTGTTGGAGAAGAATACTAAATATACCATGGATTGGCAAAAGAACAAATAAAATGTCTTGGATAAAGTACAACCATGGAGCTCCTTAGAAAGAAGCATGGTGAAAGCCTGTCTCACATGCTTTAGGCATGTTCTTAGGAGGGGCTATTTCTTAGAAAAAGATGTCATACTTGGAAAGGTAAAGAGCTAGTGAAACAGAAGACTCTTAACAAGATGGATTGACACAGTAACTCAAACAATGGGCTCAAGTATATCAGAGATGACAAGGTTGGCACAAGATAGGGTAAGATTCAGATCTCTTGTTTGTAGGGTCACTATGAGTCACAGTACACTTGAAAGCAGCTAATAACAACGATAGGACTAATCTCTGGTGACATAGTCCTTAGAGAGTTGTGCTGCTAAAAATAATGGAGAGCCTCTCTGACGATTCAAATCCACCAGCTGCTCATTGAGAGAAAGATGAGGAATCTCTTTCCATGAAATTTGCTGTTGTTGTTGTTATGTGCCGTCGAGTCTCTTGCGACTCATAACAACCCTATGGACAACAGCCCTAAACTCTACTCCATCCTGTGCCAATCACACTGCCTCTGACACATACACCTCCACTACTCCAGTCACTGAATCAATCCACCTCATAGAGGGTCTTCCCTTCTTGCGCCATCCCTCCACCCTCCCAAGCATGATGTCCCTCTCCAAGGACTTGTTCCTCTTTATAACATGTCCAAAGTATGTCAGACAAAGCCCCAGAATCCTTGCCTCCAAGGAGCAGCCTGGTTTAACCCTCTCTAGGACGAAATTTATAGTCTCTGAAAACCTGCTGGAGGTTCAGCTATAAGTTGATTCCAACTCAATGGCAACCCACGGTGGGGAACATAAGTAAGACTATGGCAGGGTGAGTGAGGCACTCACCTTAGACACAAAATGTAAGCGTGCACCAAAAAAATAGCAATCAAGAAAAGTATACTTTAATAGGCTATTTTAAATGAAAAGACATTCCTAACAAATGCAATATTAAATTATTATTTCTCCCACCTGTTGGAAGATCCATTTAATTACAATCTCATCCAGAAGAATTTTTCATAGGGTTTTCAGAGGCCTATTTCAGAAGTAGATGACCATTCCTTCTTCCTGTTACTGTATACCTAACCTATAGTTGACCCTCTGGCAGGTTTTCAGAGGCAGTTAATCACACAGGAGGAGATTGCTAATCGTTCCCTCACAGAATAGCTAGTGGACTCGAACCATGTGCCTTCAGTATTGCAGTACAGCTTCTTGCCATTAGTCTGTCTTAATCTTGCAGCTCAACTAAAACCTGTCTACACACTGATCACACACCCTTTAGCATCTCAGCACCCACAAGTTACCTCAGAACATTATACTGATAAACAAGTCCTGTGCTAATTAGAAAAATGATAAATAAGCAAGAATATAAATACCCAAGCAATATGCAGATCATTCCCTCAAGACAGCAAACTGACAGATAAATCTCACCATTTAGGAAGCTCAAAATCCAAATTCCAAGTACCAACTCTAGATAAGGTCTTCTCTTTCTGGCAGTTCTGCAACAAGGTCTTTGTCTTTGAACTTTTGTTCCTAGATCATCTTCCTGTGGATTAGTATCTCTGCTCTTCCATCTGCGGTGCATGGGTGGCATGCCAGGATAATGTTCCGGGTGAGCGCAAAGTCTCATGTGAATCTAGTATACTGATGTTTATTAGCAGAGAAGTTGGAGAGCTGGACAATAAGAATGACAAGAGAACTGACGCCTTTGAACTGTGGTGTTGGAGAAGGGTACTGAATATTCCATCGACTATAAAATTACAAACATATGTGTCTTGGAGAGGGTGCACCCAGAGTGCTCCTTGGCGGCAGGGATGGTAAAGTTTTGTCTCAAATACTTTGAGCCTTTGTTGCTAAGAAAGTTTTTTTCCTTGGAGAAGGACACCATGATTGGAAAGGTAGGGAGATGGCAAAAGAAAGGAATACCTTCAACCAGGTGGATTGTCACAGAGACTGCAGCAATGAGCTTGAGTGTGTCAGATTGGAAAATTGACAAAACAGGACAGGGTTCAGATCTGTTGTTCCTAAGGTCACTAAGAGTCATACTGCACTTGATAGCACCTAACAACAATGTAACAACAATCTAGAAAAATGTTGTTCTTTTTGTTTTGTATTATAGAGTTGGAATCAGCTCATAGCTGACCCTCCAAGCTGGTTTTCAGAGGCAGCAAACCATATGGGACGAGATTGCTTATCTTTCTCCTGTGAAGCAGCTGATAGATTTTAACTGCATGCTTATGAGATTGGAGGTGAAATTTTTTGTTCTTCATCCACCAGAGCTCCTTAATCTAGAAGAAAAGAGAGAAAATATTTAAGGCTTTTACTTCAGCCAATGAGAGGCAAATAGACAATTTCTACTATCTAAGGATCAATTCTGTGAGTGGAGTGGTGGGAATGAGTGTTTGAGATGGTGAGGTTGGCACTGGATAGAAAGGCTTTTAGGGCTGTTGTACATAGGGTCGCTATGAGTTGCAAGCACCTCGATGGCACATAACAACAACAAGGTGCACTGTTGCCATCAGAAAATAGTCACTGTAGCCAGGTACGTATCTGTTTTCTTATGAAGCTATACAAAATGTTTGGACCTGGGAAATCCCCATAATAAAGCTGCTTTAAGATTTTTTTTAAAATGGCTTTGTATTTATTTTCTGTACTTTCTTTCCTCTGTTCTCTTTTCATTACATCTTTCTGTCCTAATATTGCATCTCTGTATGAAACACTACGCATAAAAGATGTTGTTTTGCATGAAACTCAGGAACAAATATAACTAAAACATAGCATTAAGCGGATAACAAGACATATAAATGCTCTGATAGAAAATAAAAGCTGAGACAGAAAATTCATAGTGATGTGGTGGAAATTCTTCATATATTGTTATTAGGTGCCATCAAGTTGACTCCAACTCATGGTGGAGTATACCACAATTCATAGAAACCTACGAATAATATATCCGAACATTCCCTATTCTGTGCTATCCTTACAATCTGCCATGCTCAAGTCCATTGTTAGGGTTCCTGTGTCAATCCACCTAGCTTATGATATTCTTTTCTTTGTTCAAATAATATTTTTATCATCCATTTACGTTATGTTTGATGCTGTTTTGTTCATTTAGACTGTGAGATTTTTTTTTTCTCCTCCCTTACAATCATCCTACCGAGAACTATTTTCATGAAACTGTGTAAGCAAACCACTCGATGCCTCATGCTCTAATATCCCCTTTTCAACAGCAAATTGCTGGTTTTTCTCATCCCTATCTCTGAGGAAACAAGCATGTCATTTCTGCTGAAGGATCCTCTAACTAACTTGGAAACTTTGAGCATCTGCATCCACATTGTCCAGCCCAGAGCAAACCACCAGGTTGTAGCCGTCAACCCTAGTTCACAGCATGGGTTCTCGTCAACTGGTTGGGTTCTGGTCAACTCATTCTCCCTATTTGTGGCTAGGTTTTTAAATGGACATCAGCTGCAAGCTCAGGAGTCCACACTTCTCCCTGCATTGCAGACCTCTTGGTTGCCTCACTTTATTCCGTATGAGGCCACATTGAGTCAACAAGCCAGGGGGCCTTTCGACTCCTTGCTCCTCAAACCAACAACCCTTCCTTGCTCATTTACACATATGTGCATGCTATGTGGGCAGTGCTGAAGGAACATGTCCAAACTTAGCCTATGTCTCTATTGTATTCCTCTCACTTCCACTTCTGTAGATCCAAGTGATCAATATGAGTGAGCATACTCCAAGTCTTCGAGGTGGGGTCTGCCTCAGAAGCCAAACAGCTTGTCCCAGTTATTAAAAAAGTTCCAGTCTCTTTCTTTCTTTTCCCTTCTATCCTCTCCTGTTCAAACTTCTATAAAATGTAAATCTCTTCAATCAACAGTTCATTGTGGGTCCACAAATCCATTCAAATGTAAATCTCCTCAGAGTGTTGGAGGAGACTCAATCTTTCCCCTTGACCATGCTCCAACTCCCACTACCATATTCCACTTTTAACAAGCTTATCCTCCAGGGCATATCTCCCCCTTTAATTCTCCAAATTAAGGATTGGCCAAAGATGAAATTACACACTTTCTAAATCTACAATATTGAGCATTCGTTTATTTACATAATACATTTTTTGTCCTCATCCATTTTTTAAAAATGTATTTGTATATAACCTTTACACACTGAATTTTATCCATTGTGCCACATAAAATCCCTCATATACATTGTCCTTCATACAATTAACTACCTATTATTCATGTCTTTTATTACATTGATCTCACAAGACCACACTGATCTTCCCCTCCAGACTGTCTCCCCACAACCTCCACCATCTCATTTATCCTCTCTCCTTCCCCATTTCCTCCCCAACCCTTCCCTTCCTTATTTTTATTTTTTTTTTGTTTTCATGCAATAGTTTCTTTACCTTGTACTTCATTCATGTATACTGTGTTCTGCACAATCCTCCACTCACACCATGCTTTATACACTCCACTTCTATACATTGTATTTTAGGGTGTTCTGGGGGCCTAGCGCCAAGAAGCTGTGCTGCAATCCCAAAGGCATTTGGTTCCAGGCCAAAACCTGCTGCATGGGAGAAGGATGGGCAATCTCCTCCCATGGGATTAACTGCCTCTGAAAACCCCACCAAGAGTGTCAAATATGAGTTGGTTCCCACTACTGTACACAACAACAGCATACACTGTATTTTACACAATAAAGCACTCTAGTCACCATTAAATTAATTCTTTCTCATTCCTTCACTTCCCCTCCTCCTAATATGCCCACTAAACTCTGCTATCCTAATTACTTCCATGCTTCCAATGCTTCCATTTTTCTATCCCTTTTCCCCTTCCCTTCTTGGACATTAATACACATCTTACTAGTTATCCTTCTATTTGACAACAATGGTCCTATGTAGTATTTGTAATTATGAGACTCAGTTTAGTTTACTAAAAATAATTTTTTCTAAGCTCTCTCATTTTATGTAGTATTTTACAAAATCATTACTCCTTAGTACTGCATTACATTCTATTGTGAATGTACTACAATTTCTCATTCCATTCATTTGTTTATGGCATTTGGGATATTCCCATTTTATTACTATTGTGAATAAAGCTGCTATGAATATAGGTGTACATGTCTCAGTTGCTGTGTCAGTTCTAAAGTCCTTGGGGTATATTCCTAGCAATGCAATAGCTGAGTCACATTGGATACCTGTGTTCAGCTTTTTGAGGAAATGTCAAATTGCCTTCCAGATGGTTGGTGATTTTTAGCTTATACTCCCACGAACAAGGCATCATAGCTCCAATCTTTCTACATCCCCTCCAACATTTATTGCTTGTTATCCTATTAAGCTTTGTTACAAGTACTTGGGTGAGATGACATCTTGTTGTAGTTTCAACCATTTTTATTCATATGTCTTTTAGCCATTTAAATGGCTTTCTTTGTGGAGAGTTTCTTCATGTTTTTCACCCATGTAGGTAATGCTTTATCCGTCTTTTTCTTGTGGATTCCTAGTAATAATCTATTAACTTTCATTAGGAGACCATTATCTGAGCAGTCATTATAATTTTTTTTTTCAAAGTCTGTGGGTCTTCTTTTCACCCTGTTTGAGAAAGTATCTTATGCACCCAGGGACTTGATTTTTAGAAGGTCCTATTTATCAATTATGTCTTCTTCTGGTTGTATAATTTTACCTATAATTACAAGCTTATTTTTGGCATAGTCCAAGGCTTTAAAAGGACTTAAGTCCCCTTTTGTTTCTTATGATCCTTGTGGTTTTGGGCTTTACTCCTACATCCCTGATTCACCTTGAGTTGATTTTTGTGTATGACGTGAGATGTGGATCCTGCTTCAGCTTCTGTAGGTAGATGTCCAGTTTTTCCAGCACTGTTTGTTGAAGAGGTTGTTATTTTTTAATTTCATAGGTTTTTATTGTCAAAAAATTAAATAACCATAGATAGATTAGTTAATTTCTGGATTCTTGATTATATTTCATTGATCAATGTACCAATGCCATACTGTTTGGGTTATGACAATTGTATAGTGGGTTTTGAGATCAACGAGTACTAATCCTCCCATCTCATTTTTCTTTTTCAGAAGAACTTTGCTTACTTGGGGTTTCTTGCTTTTCCAAACAGACTTGCCAATTGTTATTTTCTTTTTCTCTGAAAAGTGAGTTTGGCATCTGTACTGAGATTGCATTGAACATGTAGATTTTCCTTGACAGGATTGTCATTTTCACAATGTTCCATCTTCCAATCCATAAGCAGAGAATATTTTTCCAGTTAGTTAGGTCTGTTACTGTTTCTTATAGCAGTGTTTTGTAGATATCCTTATAAAGGTCTTTAGTGTCTCTAGTTAGGTTTATTCCCAAATATCTCCGTTTCTCATGCTGCTGTAGATAGTATTGCTTGATTAGTTTCCTTTCCCATGTTTTCTTTGTTGCTGTAGAAAAATAAGACTGACTTATGTATACTGATCTTAAATCCTACCACTCTACTAAATTGATCTACTAGGTCTAACAGGTTTGTTTTGTCATTGTTGTTGTTGTTGTGTCATTGGGGTTCTTTATGTACAATATTATATCATCTTCAAATAGAGACAGTTTTACCAGATTTTTGCCAATATAGATGAGTCTTATTACCTTCTTTGGTCTTATCACCCTAGCCAGTACGTATAGTATGATAATAAATAGGAGTGGTGATAGTGGACAGCCTTGCCTGGTCCCCGTTTGCAAAGGGAATGCCTTTCATTCTCCATTGAGAATTATGTTGTCTCTTGGATTTGCATATATATCTTGCACTGTGTTAAGGAAATTCCTTTCCATTCATATTTTGATGAATGGTTTAATCAGGAAAAGGTATTGGATATTGTAAAAAGCCTTTTCTGCATCAATTTTAAGATAATGTAGTTCTTGTTCTTTGCTTTTTTAACATAATTAATAACATTGATTGTTTTTCTTATGTTGAAATATCCTTGCTTACCTGTTATGAATCCCACTTGGTCATGATTAATATTTTTTAATGTGCCATTGGATTTTGATTATGCAAAAGCATTTGACTGTGTGGATCATAACAAACTGTGGCTGACTCTGAGAAGAATGGGAATCCTGGAACATTTAATCATGCTAATGCAAAACCTATACGTGGACCAAGAGGCAGTCGTCAGAACAGAGCAAGGAAACACTGCATGGTTCAAAATTGGGAAGGGTGTACTTCAGGGATGTGTCCTGTCTCCATACTTTTTCAACCTGTATGAAGAGCAGATTATCCGGGAGGCTGGACTCTATGAGGAGAATGGTGGCATCAGGATTGGTGGAAAATCTATTAACAATCTGCATTATGCAGATGACACAACCCTGCTTGCTGAAACTGAGGAGGACCTCATGTTCTTGCTGCAGAGGGTCAAGGACTGCAGCCTTCAGTAGGGACTGAGGCTCAATGTCAAGAAGACAAATACTCTCACCACTGGACTAATCGGTAGCAACAGGATGGATGGCGAAGAGATTGAGATTGTTCACAGCTTCAGTTTGCTAGGCTCCATGGTCAACACTCTTGGCATCAGCAGTCAGGAAATCAAAAGACGTATTGCGATGGGAAAGTCTACTGTTAGGGACCTCTCTAAAGTACTCAAGAGCAACAGTGTCTCTCTGGAGACTAAGGTGTGCTAGATACAGTCCACGGTCTTTGCTATCACTTTTATGCATCAGAGAGTTGGACAATGACTAGGGAGGACAGAAGGAGAGTTGATGCCTTTGAGCTGTGGTGCTGGAGAAGAGCATTCAATGTACCATGGACTGCCAAGAAAACAAACAGATTCATCCTGGAGAGGGTTAAACCAAGCTACTCCTTGGAGGCAAGGATTCTGGGGCTTCATCTGACATACTTTGGGCATGTTGCAAGGTGGGACAAGTCCTTGGAGGGGGACACCATGCTTGGGAAGGTGGAGGGACGACGCAAGAGGGGAAGACCCTCTATGAGGTGGATTGATTCAGTGACTGGGGTAATTGGGATGGGTGTGTCAGAAGCAGTTCAATTGGCACAAGATAGAGCAGGGTTTAGGGCTGTTGTACATAGGGTCACTATGAGTCACAAGCGACTCGATGGCACATAACAACAACAACAACAACAACATTGGATTTTTCTAGCCAGGAATTTGTTAAAGATTTTGACTCTATATTCATGGGAGATATTGGTCTGTAGTTTTATTTTTTGGTATGTATTTTTCTTGTTTTTGTTATTAGAGTTATGCTTGCTACAGGGTTAACATAGAAGTTGACTTTTTTTAGCCATTACATTAAACCTCTTCTGGTCTCCAGCTACCCTAACTGCAGACACAGTCTTGCAAATTATCAACAGTTAGGAGACTCAGATAAGAGAAAAAGTGCTTCCCACACTGAGCAAAACTTAAGGCAGCAAGATGTGAGTAAGCAAGACTTGAGGAAGGAAAGACTTGAGGGAGACAGGAGCAAGACCCTGATGATGGTAGAGAAGAGACTGGCACTACTGTGGATAAACTATGGCAAGGTGGAACCAGCGGAGCCCTGAGATAAAGGCCATCGTTAAAAGATTTGCTGTCCTTGCTCATGCTTGAAGTAGAAGTTGATTTGCAACTGTTCTGAGATAAGTCTTGCCGGATAATTAAGGAAACCAGAGGCTCCTTGAATTCGTGTTGCTGAACTGAAACCAGAGCCAGTACAAGTTGGAGAATTGTGCCTTGGGACTTCTGGTTAAAACCTGGATTTGCTAAAACAACTATGAGATATCATCTCACCCCAGTCAAAATAGCAAAATTTAACAGAACAGCAAGCAACAAACGCTGGTGAGGTTGTGGAGAAACTGGAACCCTTATTCACTGTTGGTGGGAGTGTAAAATGGTGCAACCCCTGTGGAAAGCTTTGGCGCTTTCTCAAAAAGTTGCAAATAGAGATACCATTTGACCCAGCAATTCCACTACTGGGAATATACCCTGAAGAGATCATAACTGACATCCAAGCAGATATATGCACACCCATGTTTATTGCAGCTTTGTTCACAATAGCCAGGAGTTGGAAACAACCTAAGCGTCCATCAAAAAACGAATGGATAGAGAAGTTGTGGTATATTCACACAATGGAATACTATGCTGTGTTGAAAAACAAGGAACTCATGCAATATTATTCAAAATGGTTGACTCTGGGAAACATTATGCTGAGTGAAATATCCCAGTCACAAAAGGACAAATATTGAATGGTGCCACTCTTGTAAAAGAGGACTGACCTTGGGGTTGGTGAGAGACTAACATGGGTTCAATAATGTATACTGCACTGAAACAGAGGAGGGAGAAAACTGTTTAAAAGAGATATGTGACTACGTATTTCTGTCAGGACAGGAGTCTAGAGTGATGGCTACATGGTGGAGTGGACCTGGGGGAGGTTTTGTAAAACAATTAAAGAATTTTTCTTTTACTTTTCCAAGAAGGTAGTGTTCTGGGGGAGGCTTGGGAGGGGAGAAATGTGCAAAAATGAATGAAGGGAAATTCAAAGCCTCAGTAAATTTTTACTGAAATTAATGATAAATTTAAATGTAAAAAAAATTATGTTAGAGTAAGGATGGCAATGGATTTGTAACTGCTCATGCTGTAACACCATATTGTGGCATGGAGGAAGAATAGTGGAACTGTATCTACATTTACAATATTCTTCTTACCAAAACCATTTCTGGAAAATAGGAACTGCATTGGAACAAGTATTTCTGGATTGCAAATGATCATATTATTAGTATTTCTAGCCTTAAGCTTAAAAGATTATAATGTTCAAAATTATTTGTTATATATTTGTTTAAATTTTTCCCTCTTTTAACAACTGGGATCTAGAGGGAAGAGAAAAGACCAGAGAATGGCCAAAGTTATTGGGGCAGCTATTGCTGCCAGCTTAGGGCCTGTGTCAGGAAAAGGAAGTCTTACTCGTATACAGTGCCACCCCAAGGTAATAAAGGAGGTCAGAATTGCTTCCACTGTGGAAAGATGGGCCACTTCAGTAGACAGTATCAGAGACGAGAGCCACAGATAGGCAAGGGAGTAGAGAGGAAGCTCCCACTCACTTGCTTTAAGTGTAGATCTGAAGGACACTTGGCCAAGAGTGGCCCACATCAGGTACTCATGGCTGACAGGACTGACAGGCCCCAACTCCCAGCTGGAAACAAAGGAGGATGCTTCAGCAATTTAGATCCTCTCAGAAAAGCTGTGGGTGAGCATTAACATTACTGGTAAGTATATTCATTTTCTCCTGGACACAAGAGCCTACTATTTGGTCCTAAAAGCCTTCTGAGGTCCCAACTCTTCTCACTATTTCTTAGTTGTTGGAATTGATGGAAAACCTCATAAGCAGTTCCTTACTTCACCTCTGTCTTGCATGCTGCGGACTTCCAAGTTGTAAAACAACCCAGTGGTAGATGGAATTTGCTCCAGGACTTAAGAACAATAAATGACATAGTTGAGCCTCTACATCTTGTGTTTCCTAACCTTTATACTATAATAGACAAAGTGGTAGTCAATAAGCCTTTTATTTTAAGAACTACCTTCCCTCTTTAACTTGATTTGTGCCACTATTAGAACCTCTACTTGGAATATTATTGCTTTTTAATTTTTTACTCATGTACTTTTAACTTGTTAAATTCGTGTCTTCTAGGCTGCAACACATCCATGATACATCTTCAAGGATCTGAACATGTATGGCTAAGCACAACTGATAACAGTGCATCTAAATTCCAAAATCAATCTCCACAATAGTCTGTGTGTTTCATATTGCCAAAGGGGCCGTTTAGAGTAGTGAGAGAAGATCTTCACCCTGAAACCTACAGTGTCCCTTTTCCGCAGGAAGTAGCTAATAGAATACACCATCCCCTTTTCCTTATCAATCAGGCTGAAGTCTCTCTCGGGAAGGAGTGATAGGGAATGGCAAAGGACACACTGACAAAGGATATTAATCAGAACTGGCTTTGATAAGCACTGTGGCAATGGGACAATTAAAACAGACTTTCGAGGGGGGGAAGAGGATCGAATTGGGGGGAGGGTAGAGAAAATAGTGCAACAATGAATGAATGGAAATCCAAAATATCTGTAAATATTCATTAAAATTAATAAAATTTAATTAACATCATAAATCACCATTTAAAAAAAACAAACCTGGATTTGCATTGGATGGTATTCTTTGCCTCCTCCACTCTTCAACTTACTTCCCTAATAAGCCCCATTTTCAAAAACCAGGACTGTGAGTCTGTAAATCAACAATGAATAAACAAAGCTCTTGCTGCTAGTAGAGGCACTATGGGGCTGGGATATGGGCTTTCTTCTTTTTTACCTGCTTTCTGCTCTGGGGTGGTAAAGGGCTGTGCTAGTGTCACTCCCTCTGACCCTTTTAGAGAGATCTTCATGGCTCTGTGCCCCTGTGTCTTATTTTCTGCTCTCCAGGTGACTGGTGCCAGAAGTGGGATTTGTTGTTTCAGAATCACAGAAACATGGTTTGGTTGTGTGAATGTGGGACTTGGCAAGATGTACAGTTGAAATGGTTATTATTTGTTTCTACAAAGGGGGGAGAAAACCTAAAGGGTTACTGTTGCTATTACTAAAGCAGAAAGAAAAGTTGAGAAGCTGCTTTGTGACCTGAAGCAAAAGGGTACGAAGATGAATAAAGATGATTCTGAGAATTTCATTAAAAGTCTATGCATGATGCTTGTTTTCCTCTTTATCTGTCATAATGCTATTTTGAGATATATGGTAAAAGTGATTAAGCTTTTTGATAGGCCATATTGTAATTAGAGGGGAAATTAAGCCAGTTGGATATTAATTGGACATTCAAAAAGGGAAAATCTGTGCTTGCTTCAGTAGCACATATGCTAAAATAGGAATGATACAGAGAAGATTATACCAAGAGTCTTTTATGGTCTTGTGCTGTAGGAAAGCTCTCCCTTCCTAAAATCCTACTACTTCTCTCTGGTTTGCAGTGCACCCCTTTACAGACTCTCACCTGAATGCTGCCCATCTCTTCTAAAGTTTGTAATTGTCTTCAGTGATTTGGGTGCACGGTAGGACTAGAGACCAATTTCTCCCTGATAGCTGCACTCAGTTAACTGAGGGATTAGGATGGATGCAATGTCAGGTACCTCAAGGGGTAAATGAAGTCCAAGGAATGCTACCAGAGGTTTTGTTTACCTTGGGAAAACATTGTTTTATTATGACAGAAGCGACTGAGATCTAGCAGTGTAACCCTTATATCTCAGTTGGTGCTCTTGGTTAACCCTCCGACTGTTCTCCTCTTCTATGTCTGGTCAGGAGGGAGTCACTCCTGCTTGAACAGACAGAGGCCCAGTGAAGCAGGTAGGACCACCTGTGCTGTCTCCAAGTCTCACCTGCTGCTAATGACTGCCCCATGATACCTGACTCCTCTCCTGCAGCTGGTTTTGACGAGGCTGCTCCCATCTGAGCAACACAGATCCAACCAAGTAAGAATGTCCATACAGTGCAGTGCCTAAGTCTTAGATGGTGCTAACAGCCGACCCATGCACCCTTCTCTCCTGTGGCTGGTCAGAAGGAAGCCACTCTAGCCAGAGCATATATTGGCCCAGAAAGTGTGAATGTCCACACAGGGCAGTCATCAAGTCTCAGTTGGTGTTAGTGCCCAATCAATGAACTCATCTACTTTGAGGCTCTTCAGAGGAGAGTTGCTCAGAGAATCTCATAAGTGGCTGATGCTATTAGTCACCCCTTATGCCTGTTTTCTCTCATGAATCTGCTTGGAAAAGAGTTGTTCCTACTTGATCTAAGTCCAAGAGAATCAGCAAGATCTAAGAGGTGAAATCCACAATTCCCAGTTGTTGGTAGTAGCCTACCTACTCAATTCTCTCCTCTGCTGCAGCTGGTCATGATGGAGCCACTCCAACCTGTTTCTTTTGGTGGTAGTGGCTCAGAGCTCTATCACGTTTTAGGAAAGTGAACAAATCTTGTCAGAAGGCAGGATTCCATGGGGAGCAGGAGGAGAAGGAGCAAGAGGGAAAATTATCCCCATAGAACAGGGGTCCTGTGGTGGGGGAGCAAGAAAAGGTGCAAGAGTGCACTGCAAGTGGGAGCCTGGGAGTGAGGGAGCAAGTGAAGGTGCTGGACTGTGCTGCGAGGTGGTGGTGCTGGGGTAGTCTAGGAAGGCTATCCTTTTTTTTAACCGACCTTCTATCTTTCAAGCATGAAATTTTTTTCCAAGAACTGGGTCAAGCTAATAGAATTGTACAACACAAAAGTAAACCCATTTTAAAGAACAAACGAGTTATGTGTGTGGTTTATTGCTATTGTTGTTTTAATTTTTGTTTTTTATTGGTTTGCTTTACAAAGTTTTATGCATTGTGTTTCACACTATTCTTCATTCACTTTGTGTTTCATACAATCATTCCTATTCATTATGTTTTATAAAAGTAATCACCATTGATCTATACCCACGATATTCCTGTATTTTCAGGTTCCTGTTGGATTTTTCCCATTTCCTTTATCATCTCCCCTCTCCACCACTAAATAGTACAATTTTGTGATTTTTCTCCTAATCGTCATCACATCTCTGCTTCCACCCCTTCCAGCCTTGGATTCTTATACATGTTTTACTAGTTGTCTATTTTTATAATAAAGGTCTTATGCAGTATTTGTCCTTATGGGGCTGAGTTAATTCGCTCAGCACAATGCTCTCCAGTCCTCCAGTACTTCCCAAGTTATGTAGTATTTTTTTAAATAGTTGCTCCTCAGCGCTGCATAGTATTCCTTAATGCAATTGTAGCACAATTTCTCAATCCATTCAGCTGCACCATTTCTCAATCCGTTCAGCTATAGTTGGGCATTTGGGCTGTTTCTATGTTCTTGTGAATGTGAATAATGTTGCTATGAACATTTGTGTACAGTTAGTATATACTTAACATCTGCATTTACACTTTGTTTCAATATTAATCTAGCACTAGTAGCAAATGTACTATGTTAAGGGAAGAAGTTAAAAAGAAGAGAAACTATATGGGGGGGGAGGAGATACATAGTATTTTATACTTTCTGAACCATTTTTCTGTAAGCCTTCAATGATTTTTTTTTCATAATATATAGTGTTTTCAGGGATGGGGGAGCATTTACAATCAAAACATCTCTCTAGAGACTTCATTTGCATCAGCAGAAATATAGGGGTTGTAGTAATGTCTACACCACCTGTCTGACAGTTTTTCATAATGTGTGGCTTATGTGTTCCTGTAATGCGGAAACTATGCTTCTAGTATATAAAATACAAGCAGAGTCATTGTCTAAAGGGCAAAAAATGGAACATGCAGGCACAGGGCCATAAACACCTCTCTGAAAGGGCCAGAGGAACTGAGAATAGCACAGCAGAAAGCAGATAAAGAGCCCAGCCCCATGGTGCCTCTAGAGCGACACCATCAGCAAGAGATTCATTTATTCATTGCTGACTCACAGCCTCACAGTTATGGTACTGCGAATGAGGTTTGTCAGTGAAGTAAGCTGGAGAGTAGGGGAAGCAAAAATTATCACCCAAAACAACTCCAAATTTTAGCCCCACTTACAAGGTGTAAATTTTCAATTAGTCCAGACTCTGATTTCAGTTCAACAGTTAAATCCAAATCATTTAGCAAGGTTTGCCTCAGAGCAATTAAAAGTCAGCTTCTCCTTCAAACATCGACAAGAACATCAAAAACCTTCAATTTTGACCAACGCAAATGCAAGAAGCCTCAAGTCACACCTTGTCACAGTTTATCAAGGACAATCTCTCCATCACCATCACCGAAGACTCACTCCTACCAGGATCTGGCTCCAGTCTCCTCAAGTCTTGCTGCCCAGTATGGAAAGCATATGCTGTCTCTTATCCTAGTCCCATAGATTTTGGTGATTTGCAAGACCATGTGCCTTCAAGAAAGGTAGCTGGAGACCAGAAAGAGGAGGCTACCTGTAATGACTAGGAAAAGATTAACACCACAGCTATTTATGGTGGATAAGCTTTAGCAGTATCCAAACTAAGACAGACCAGAAAGGCCTGCAATATACTTTTAAAAAGCATACAATGGATTATCTAGACAAAAATGACTTGGCCTGTGCATCAGAAGAATAAAACAATGTAAGAATGCAAAAAAATTAAAAGGTATACAATGAAAACCCTAAAAATTACAATAAGATATTTTCAAATACAGCATGAGAAGATGCGTTCCTAGGTTGGAAGACCTTCAAAATGCACAGTTATCAAATCAGTGAACTCAAATATACCAATGATCATGAAGATGATGGAACCAGATGACATAAAGTTTCTTTCTGTTATACTTGGAATTGCCATTGAGTCAAAACCAGCTCCACAGCAACTAATGTAACACCATGGAACCCTGTTGTTGTTGTTAGGTGCCATCAAGTCTATTACAACTCATAACAACCCTGTGAGTAACAGATATAAATCTTGTTTGATTTTAGGCCCTCCTCACCATCTCTGATATTCCTGAGCACATTGCTGCAAACCTTATGTCAGTTTATCATGTTGAAGGTTTCCCATCTTTATCTGAATCTCCACCTTTCTCAGCATGAAGTCACAGTATTCTAGAGAATATAAAATGAGAAAGCATATGTAAAAGCATTTTAAAAACTGTTTGGCAAATAGCCAGACTCCTCTCTTAACTTCCATGAGTGCTTCATATAGTTAAAAAATCCTGTTTTCAAACAAATACATTGAAATTGCCACTCATCCAGTCATTTTCATCCATAGACAAATTGTGTTGCTTATTAATAACTTGAAATTTTTAATATGCATTTCTATTTAAAACTGACTAGTAAACATCTGTTGAAGTGCCTGGAAAATGGATTTTTTAAAATGAACTGGTGACTTAATTTAATAACATACAGGGAGTCATCTAACTATCAAATCTCAATCTTGACATAAATAATTGTTGTGACATTTGTGTTTTTCTATTTTACTTTTTCATTAAAATAATCTATATTTGTGCTTTATGAAATATGGAACAAAAATACCAATGTTGCAGTTCTATGCTGTCTTTTCTACTTCTAATAATTTTCCTAAAATTATGTTTACTATATACCTTTTCTCCTTGCTTTGTAAAAAGCAGAAGTGCCAAAGAAGAAAAAGTTCCTAATAATTTTGGGGAGCTAAAAATAGCTTCCATTCACTAATGTGTATGCCATCAACATACATTCTGAAAGACTGTGTGTTAGTATATTTTTATAATTTTTTAACACATTTTAATTGTTGGTTCAGTGGAAGTTGGCTTTTGTTTCTTTGTTTTATTTTAGTATATCAACAAGCTTTCCATAATTTGAAGGAAAAATAACATACCTGGTCAGTTTAAATATAAAAATCATTGTAATACAAATGTTGCAAATATATGAATGAACTACAATTTGGTGATTTACAATTAGGTGTCTGGAGAGTTTGTGAGGATGGCACAGGATCGACCAAGCCTCTGATCCATTATTCTTAGAGTCACTATGAGTCATAGTCCACTCAATGGCACATAATGGAAACAACAACATCTAGGAGTTTGTCATAGGAAGTGCGATTAAGGTGCTCCTTAGAGGCAAGGATGTTGAAACTTTATCTTATTTTATAACTTTGGGACAGTCTTTGAAGAAAAGACACCACACTGGGATTTATAGAGGATCGGGGAAAGAGAAGACATCCTTAATAAGATGGATTGACAAAAGACTACAGCTATGTGCATGGAGGAGATTTTGATAATGGTGCAGGATAGAGCAAGGTTCTGATTTGCTCATGTGATTACTCTAATTCATGGTTGACTTTCTGTCACATAACAACATCTAAGACATGCTTAAGCAAATAAAGGTAGAAGAATTAGCATAGTGATTAATTTTAGAACACATACCCTGTGGTTTTAAATTTCTTTCTCTTCTTTCCCCATTGCTTCTGAATATGTGTTCATCATATTGATACAATTAATTAAAAGACAAAATAAACAATACAATGGCACTTATTTAAAGCACTTTTAATGCAAATATCAATTAATCCCTACTTAATCCTTACTGCATGAATAAACAACAATAATTCTTAGAGTTTTTTCTTATATCCCTATCTTTACCAATGTCTCAATATTATAATCATTATCCAGGAAGAGTGTAAATGGTCATTGCAAAGACAGAAGAGGAAGAAAAGACCAAAATGGATGTCAGAAGAGACTCTGAAAATTGCACTGGAGCGCAGAGAAGCCAAAGCACAAGGAAGAAGTCAAAATACTAAAGAGTTGAATA
>NW_006399835.1:5879496-5880031 GCF_000299155.1 Elephantulus edwardii | reverse complement strand
AAAAAAGGGAGCAATAACAAAATGGACAATGAGGGCAAGGCCAAGTCCAACCTCTACCTACTCCACAAAGGGATACTGACCCCATCAACAACATACACAGTATAAAGCTGACCCTTGTATGATCAAACATACACACACCCCTCTTTTTCTACTAATCTCTGAATCCAAACTTCATTGCCAGTGACTCACAGACTTGATTTTAACTACAGTTGTGGTATTTATTAAGGAAATAGGTTGAGAGGTAGAGGACCCAAAAGATACTACAAAGTGAAATTCCAAGCTAGTAAATAACAATCTCAAGCCAAGTTAGCAGCAAGACACAATTCCTCAATGAGTTGAGACAGCTTCTCAGTCGAAAAGTGAAAGTCCAGATTTAGTCCAGTAGCACAATTGCAAAAAGCCTCTGGTTCTCTCAATTGTTCAGCTAGTTCCTCTCATGATGTTGTTGTTGTTGTTATGTGCCCTCGAGTCGTTTCCGACTCATAGCGACCCTATGCACAACAGCCCTAAACCCTGCTCTATCCTGCGCCAACCG
>NW_006399835.1:5875997-5877226 GCF_000299155.1 Elephantulus edwardii | reverse complement strand
ATTCTATCTCCAGCCTCATTCCTGTCACCAAGCCCATGTTTTCCGACTACTGATTCTTCTTCACTATTTCCAACTTTTGCATTCCAGTCACCCATTATTATCAATGCATAAATCAGCACTTCCTTCAATCACCCAGTGAGCAAACCTTTAACCCTAGCTCCTCCATAGCTCCATCAGGCTACGCCTTGCAGCAATCTCCCTATAATCTGTTCTGCACTCTCTTCCCTGTTAAACTCACAGTTGTTGATAATGTAGAAGATGCTGATTAAAGGCAAACTACGTATTTGCAGTTGAGGCAGATCAAGGTCATGCTCCTAGCAAAGAGGGAAGTGCTAAGCCCTTTTGAGAAGGCCTAACTGCACCTTCCATCAAGTTTTTCAAGGATGTATGTCTTTATGCGAAGAGATTTTCTTCCTCCCTATTGCAGCTGGTGAATTCAACCCACCGAATTTTTAGTTAGTAGTCTGACAAGTTACACACCATGCCACCAGCGTTCTTTGGATATAGTATGGTTTCTATAATCATTGCTATAAAAGTTAGAAGAGTTCTGAATTTCTTTTTCTTTTTTGAGGTTTTAATGTTTTTATTTAGGAAAAGATCAAATCTGAAGCTATAATGGCTCGCTCACCCTAAAGCATCCCTTTCAGTCTAAGAAAAAAGTTTTCTTTGTCCCTAAAAAATAAACAGCATTTTTATTAAAAGAAAACACAATATGCACTTTAAACTAGTCAATCTGCACCATCATAAAAGCAACAGGATGTTCTGACCCTTTCTCTTCCCCTTTCTCAAGCATTCAAATCAGAGGGGAAATACTGCAAACTTTAAGAACCCCACTGGCTGCCCTCAGAGTAACCACTGAACAGGGGCAGTGCAAGGATAAAACTATATATCTACTTCTAGAAGGCAGAAGCTTGGGTGCTCTAAGTTTTACAAGTTAAAGTAGCACAGACAGGCAAAAGCTCACAGTAAATGCACACCAAAACAGGAGCCTTGGTGAAGTCACCTCACTGGGTTACTGCTTTTACAGAGGAGGGGAGACATATCTGAAATGGAGTAGAAAAAAAAACTCAAACAAAAATCTAAACTTTTGTCACATTAACAGGAATCTCAAACCTTTTGTATCCCCATGCTCATAGGTAGTTTGGACACACATTATAACTAGCTTCAGTATTCAGGAAGAAGAGTGCTGTTGACAAAGGACATAAGAATTCTTCATGCTTCTGATATCT
>NW_006399835.1:5874926-5875602 GCF_000299155.1 Elephantulus edwardii | reverse complement strand
ACTGGCAGTGGTAGTAGTAGAAGTAGTGAATGGATCGCAAAACATATCAGGATCTTTTTCTTTGGGAATATCATTGCCTGGGAAAGGCTGAAATGGATCTTTCCGTTTAAAAGGATCAGAAGAATCCAATTTGTTGATGGGTGAGTTCTGAATTTCTACAGTAATCTATATTGAATGACCTTTGTCTTATGTTCAGTCATTTGCTCTAAATTTCTTTCTTTTGCTATAGATTTTTTTTAAATATGCTAGGGATGGTTTTCAACTATCTTTTCCTTTCAAAACTTGAAGAGTATAAGGATAGTTCAATTAATTACACCATACATTTTTGTTTTGAATATAACTGTCCTATTCTATCATTTAACAACTGTGTGACTCCAAATTCTTTTACCTCCCACTTGGATTTTTCATCAATAAAATGAGAAAAAAATAAATCTAACTCCTAGAGTAAGTGTAAAGATGAAATAAGATTTGGTATAAATTAACTTTCATAGTACCTAGCACAAATCACATTCATATACTTTTAAACAACATCACTATTCTTCAAATATGTATACCAAGCTTCCATATTATCATAATGGACATGTTGTTGTTGTTATGTGCCGTCGAGTCGCCTGCGACTCATAGCGACCCGATGTACAACAGCCCTAAACTCCGCTCTGTCCTGTGCCAATCGCAC
>NW_006399835.1:5841093-5872671 GCF_000299155.1 Elephantulus edwardii | reverse complement strand
AAATCTTCTATCTCCTCTTCCTTGGCTCTGGTTGTTGGTGCATATATTTGAATGATAGTGGTATTCACTGGACTTCCTTATATGCGTATAGATATTATCCTGTCACTGACAATATTGTACTACAAGCCGGATCTAGCAATGACTTTTTTAACTATGAAAGCAACTCCAAAATGGACATAGGAAGTCCAATATAATTCATTAGAAAAACAGAAAGTAAATGGTGTTTCAAAATAAAATGCTGAAATATAAATCCAAGTAGAAGGACTTTGACTCAATGGCATATAATAACAATAACATATTATGACAGGTTTGGAAGCAAGAGTGGCATCTACTTCCTAAATAACATACCTCCGGAAACTCTATGCACTTTGAAAAATGTTGATGATTGTAGAGGGTCTTCAAGCCTTCTGTTCATAGGGTCGCTATGAGTCATGCTCGACTCAAAGGCAATCAAAAACAACAGAAAGAACTTAATATAATAGTAGGTACTAATGGATTTCAAACTTTAAGTTACAACATTGAAGCACTCTGTGCAAAATGAGTTCTGGGGGCAGAGTTCATAAGGAGTTGCACTGTTAACCCAAAGGAAGAACTTCTATGCTAGTTCAAATCCACTAGCTACTCCAAGGGAAAAAGATTAGCAATCTCTTAGCGTGTGATCTGAAAACTCATGAGTGAGCAGCTCTATTCTGACTGTAGGGCAATGAGTCAGAGTTGATTACACAGGAAGCATCAAAAGATCAAATACACAGGATCATTTTACCAGAAAGATTGGGTTGGCTTTTGGCCATTTTAGGAGGTAAGATATAATCAAGAACCAATGATACTGAAGAATAAGTTGAAGCTGCACTGGTGAGAAATTAAAAAAAAAAAAATCAACACAACACACCAAAACTAGAAAAACAATGTTTAAGGAATTGATAGGATAATAACTGAGATATTTGAATGAGTAGTTGCATAGTTGCAACATTAGAAGTATTGATACATGTACCCCAAGAAACTCTCAATGTTAATTAATTATCATTAACTTAATTGAGAAAAATAGTTTTAATTTGGCTTATACCTCAACATTTAAAAAAATGTGTAATGAACAACATCATGATGAATGGAGAAAAGGTTGACATTGTCAATATCTTACTTTTCTTGGATCTAAAATCACCACTAATGGAAGTAGCAGTCACCAAATCAATGGGCAAATTTCCAAGAAAATCTTTAATGTACTAATGAGCAAAATATTTACCTTAAAAACTAAAGGGTGCCCAGTCTAAGCCATGGTGTTTTAAAATTGTTTAATATGCATGTAAGGGATAGAAACTTAATAAGAAAGAGTAAAAAAGAAATGATACCTTTGGGTTGTGGTTTTGCAGCAAAATTTGAATAAATGATAAATTTCCAAAGGACCAAAATAACTCTCTTGGAAAAAAAAATTTTAAAGAGTATTTCTTAGAAGCAAATCTTACTAATTTTTAGTCACCCTCACTTACTTTGGGCCTGTTGTAAGGAAGAACCAATCCCTGAAGTAGGAATTACTTGCAAAACTAGATGGTAAGTGATAAAGAGGAAATACCTTCAGTACGATAGATTTCACACAATGCCTGCAACAATGGTTGTCTGCACAGCAGAAATGTTGAGGATAACACAGGATCAAGCGGTGTTTTATTCTGTTACACAGAGTTTATATGAGTCAGAGCTGGTGGCATCTATCAACAACAGCAATAAAACTTAAGGTCACTGAAAAAAAGGAAGAATTTCATTGAGATGGGTTGACACAATGACTACAACAATGGATGTAAGCATAATTTAATGACTATGAGGATGACAAAGAATTGGAGAATGGCTCATTCTTTTGTACATAGGATCACTATGATTCAGAACCAACTCAATAGCACATAACAATTTTCTTTTAAAAAAGGTTTTGGGGGGGGGGGTTTCTTCTTTTTTAAAAAAAAGGATCCAAGCTCCAGCTTCCTTTTGGTAGGTACATAATTGAGAGCAGAGCCCAAGAAACCACATTAGAGAACATAAGCAGTCTAACACAATTGCTTTGATAGAAATCATAGCAATACACTGGAACACATATTTCTATTTTAATATATTAGATGCATCTAAATGGCATGATTTGACTTTCAAACCATGTTGTTGTTATTATTAATCTTTAACTAAGAAATAGAGTCAAGTTACCAGTGATTCAAAACAATTGTCGGTAACTGAATTCTCTCTTTATATCTACCTGGTTCACTATCATCAGTAAAAAAAAAAAAAAAAAAAAAAAAAAAGACCCTGAAGAGAAAAGAAGTAAATAAATCAACAAGCAGCTGTTTTCACTGTAGTAAAGCAGTTTGTTATGATTACTGCAAACCCTCAGTAGCAATGAGTTGAAGCAATCGCACTTATTAGTCTGCCCTTTGAGCGTTACTACTGCTGTTGTTAGATGCCTTCAAGTCTACCAATAAGAGCAACTCTGTGAACAAGAAATTGAATCCTTATCCTATACATCCTCAATATGTACCATGCTGAAGCATGGTACAGTCATTGTGTCAACCCATTGTATTATCCACTGTGCCAATTCATTTAGCTATGGATTGTTTTCTTTTTTTTTCAGACTCTCTACTTCCCCCAGAGATCTCTGATAAGGAAGCTTAATGTTAAGGAAGTGCTCTGCCAACACAAAGTTATACTTTTTGAATCCACTAGCTGCTCTACATAAGAATAACGACCAGTCTCTTCCCATGAGATTTACCACTTTTGAAAACCCACTGGAGGGTCAGCAATGGATCTGTTCTGACTCGACAATATACAGCTTCTACCAGCATAATGTCTTTTTGCCATGACTGATGACACTTAACAACATGCTTAATGTATGTAAGGCAAAGTTTCTCTATCTTTAACTCTAAGGAACACTCTGAATATGATTCCTCCAAGAAAGATTCGTGGGGAGTTTTTGCAATCAATGAAATAATAGTCAATAATCTGTGATAACAACACCATAACTCAAAAATATCAATTCTTCTTTGGTCTTTTTTATTGTTTGACTTTCACATGCATATGAAACTATGGAAAATATCATGGCTTTGATCAAGTGTACCTTAGGCGTTTAACTGACATACTTCCTCTTTAACACTTTAAAAATGTTCTTGACAGCAGCTTTGCCAAAAAAAGAATACTTTTTGTTTCTTGACTACTGATTTCTTGGGTGTTGATTGTCAATCTAAGCAAAATTAAATAATTGACAACTTCAGTATTTTCTGTGGTTGACATTGAGAAGCATGGGACTCCCAGAGCACTTGACTGTGTTCATGAGGAACCTATACCTGGATCAAGAAGCTGTGGTGTGAATGGAGCAGGGGAGAACCGCATGATTTGGAATTGGGAAGGAAGTACATCAGGGATATATCTCCATACCTGCTCAATCTACATGCTGAGCAAATTATCTGAGAAGCTGGACTCTATGAAAATGAATATGGCATCAGGATTGGAGTGAGACATTCATAACCTGTGTTAAACGTATGACACAACCTTGCTTGCTGAAAGTGGGGAGGACATGAAGTATTTG
This sequence comes from Elephantulus edwardii, assembly GCF_000299155.1. NCBI lineage: Eukaryota > Metazoa > Chordata > Mammalia > Macroscelidea > Macroscelididae > Elephantulus > Elephantulus edwardii. The sequence continues at coordinate 5,869,118 of NW_006399835.1, read as the reverse complement.
TTGCAGAAGATCAAGGAATGCAACCTTCAGTATGGATTTCATGTCATTATCAAGAATACAAAGACTTTTACCACTTGATCAATAGACAGTGTCATGATTGATGGAGAGGAGATTGAAACCGTGAACAGCTTCAACTTGCTTGGATCAACAATTACCACCCTTTGTACGAGCAATCAGGAAATAAGGAGACACATTGCATGGAGAAAGTTAAAGATATTTTCAAATATTGAGGAGTAGTGATTTTAGTTTGAGTACCAAGGTGTGTCTGATTCTGATTACTAGCTATACATCCAAGACCAGGACAATAAATAAGGATGACAGCAAAATTATTGATGTTATCAAGCTATGGTGTTGAAGAAGAGCACTGAACATTTCATGGACAGCCAAGAGAACGAATAGATTTGTCATGGAGAGAGTACAGCCAGAATGGTCTTTGGAGGCAAGAATGATGAGGCTTCAGTTCACACACTGGACATATTGCTAGGAGGTGATATCCCTTGGAGAGGGACAGGATGTTGGGAAGTGTGGAGGGTTGATGAAAGAGAGGAAGACCCTCAACTAGGTGGATTGACACAATGAAAGCTGCAAATGACTCTTGTGTATCAGAAAGTGTGAGGATGGCGCAGGACAGGACTAAGTTCAAATCTTTTATTCATAGGGTTACTATGAGTTGTGCTTGACTTGATGGCACCTAACAACAACAACATCATGATTTTGTCCATCAGTTCAGTTGAATGGATTTTTGTTTACTTGAGGTTGAGATGTAATCCTTATGGAAGGCTTTGGTCTTTGATCTTCTTTAGTAAGTACTTTGAATCTCCACTTTCTACAATGTTGTATCTTCTACTTAACATAGGTTATTGATGAATCTTCCTTCAACTCTAATGCCATATTCTACTTCATACAATCCAACCACCGCAATTATTTTCTCAGCATACAGGTAAGTATGGAGAACGCATAAAAACTTGATTCATACCTTTTCTGACTTTAAACTATGAAATGGCCCCTTGTTCACTTCAAACCACTGCTTCTTCTGTTGTGTATAGGTTTCTTACGAGCATATTTAAGTGTTTTGGAATTTCCATTCTTCTCAATGCTGTCAACAAATTTTTAGGATCCACACACTCAGATACCTTTGTATAGACAGTAAAACAAATGCTTTATATTCTCTATTTTTAGCCAAGATCCATCTGACATAGTCATGATATCCCTATCTCCAAAGTCTTCTCTGAATTCAACTTGATTATATGTCTTTTTCCTGCCAATGTACTGTTCCGGTAATTTTTAATAATCTTCAGTAAAATTTTATTTGTTTGACATTAATGACATTGTTTTATTATTTCCTCACTCTGATCAGTCACCTTTTACTGAAATGGAAACAACTGTGAATCTCTTCCAATTGTGTAGTCAGACAGCTAATTTCCAGATTTCTTTACACAGGCCAGTGAGCACATCCAGGGCTGTATCTATTTGATGAAACATCTCAATAGGCATTTCCTGGGGTCTTATATTTTGCCAATGCCTTCAATGTACCTTAGACTTCTTCCTTCAGTGTCATTGGTTCATGACCATATACTACTTTCTAAAACCGTTCTCTGTCAATCAATTCTGATACCAAGACACTGTATTTCTTCCGTTTTCTTTTAATGATTCTTACATCATTCAATAATTTGCTATTAGAGTGCTTCAGTATTGCAACTAAAGGCATCTCTTTTTCATAAATGTTTTCAGCTTGAGAATTATTGAACATGTTCTTATCTTTTGGTTTTCTGACTCTAAGGATTTATTTCATTATACTTCATACTTTGTTATAATACTTTGCTTTGTCCTTTTGACTCGTCATTTAAATATTCTGCTCGTCTTTTTTATTTAAACATTTCTCTCTTTTGTTTTAGCTCCTCTCCATTCAAAACCTTCCAGCAACATAGCAAGTCACTACAGGATGGAAAATTAAGAGATGAATGGTGAAACATCATTATTAGAACAAAGTACAGCTATGGCTGACTCTGAGAAGAATGAGAATCCCAGAACACCTGATTGTGCTTGTGCAAAACTTACACTTGGACCAGGAGGCAGTCGTCAGAACAAAGCAAAGAAACACTGCATGGTTCAAAAATGGGAAGGATGTGCATCAAGGATGTGTCCTATCTCCATATATTTTCAATCTAAGTGCAGAACAGATTATCCAAGAGGCTAGGCTCTATGAGGAAAAGTTTGATATCAGGATTGGAGGTAGACTCATCAACACTCTGCATTATGCAGATGACATAACCCTGCTTGCTGAAACTGAGGAGGACCTGAAGTACTTGCTATTGAGGGTCAAGTACTGCAGCCTTCATTATGAATTGAAGCTCAACATCAAGAAAACAAAGATTCTGACCACTGGGCTGATTGGCAGCATGATGATGGATGATGAAGAGATTCAGATTGTTGACAGCTTCAGTTTTCTTAGCTCTACAATCAACACTCTTGGTTCCAGAATGCAGGATTAAAAGATTAATTGCATTGGGAAAGTGTGCTGTCAGAGACCTCCCCAAGGTACTGAGGAGCAATCATGTCAGGCTGTAGACTATGGTGCACCTGATACAGGCCATGGCCTTTGAAATTACTTGCTATGCATCAGAGAGCTAGACAATGACTAGGCATAATAGAAGAAAAGTTGATATCTGTGAGCTTTGGTGCTGTAGAGGAGTATGGAATATACCATAAACTGCTAGGAGAACAAACGAGTTCATCCTGGAGAGGGTCAAGCCAGGCTGCTCCTTGGAAGTAAGGATTCTGAAGCTTCATCTGACATACTTTGGACATGTTTCAAGGCAGGATCAGTCCTTAGAGAGAGGGATAGCATGCTTGGGAGGATGGAGGGACAGTGCAGGAGAGAAAGACCCTCAATGAAATGAATTGATTTCATCACTGGGATAATGGAGATAGGAGTTTCAGAGACAATAAGATTGGCAAGGGATAGAGCAGGATTTAGGGTTTAGGGCTGTTGTACATAGGGTCACTATGAGTCGCAGGCAACTCAACGGCACATAACAACAACAATTTTAGGTAGCTATGTTTCAAGAATGTGAAAAGAAATTGCTCAGGAAACTACAAAAGTAATATACAAAACCAAAAATCACCTGAAAGATAGATAAAAAAAAACTATGGCAAAAGTTTTATCATACCTAGTAAAGAATGTATGACTATTAAAAGGTGGTGGTTACTTTTAAAAGGAAAGGGGAGAGAAGCAAAATTCTTGAAGTAAGCAGTGTTTATACCCAACTTTTTACTACCCTTGTGAGAGAAAATCAAGGAACCTAACTTGAGGTTGCAAGTTTGTTTAGAGTCAAGTATTTCCAGTTTGTACAAGTGGATGCATGAAAGTATAAAAGCTAATAATATTATGAATTCAAGGCATGTACCTCCCTTGCCTCTCCTGCTTGATTACTGTGGTAATTATTACAGATGTTCACCAAATAGCTCTGCTCTCCTCCTGGGAAATCATGCAGAATTGTGTTTCCCAAACCACTTTGAAAATTGATATGTGTCAGGTCCAGGTTGAAGCCTCACTAGTTAATGTGTGATTCACCATATTCCTTTACCCTGACCTGGAAATCACTGAAACATAAGACTGATTTATTGCCAATCTAATTAGACTTGAGCTTTAGGCACTTCCATTTGCATGGGGCCATTTCAAGGCTCTATATACAACTATATTTGGAGTTTTTAATTATTTTTCTTTAAAAGAGCATCCAAAAATATATATATTCCCTGGGCCCCATAAACCCTACCTTGGGAGGATGTTATAACACAGAATCTGCTTCAGCCTAGTTTCCTGACATATTGCAATGTTCAGAAGGAAGACACAAAGCCTTATTCTCCCGTTGAAATTTTAAAGTTGTCATAGCTACACACCCAGATTATCCTGAGTGATATGACTAAACAAATACTTCCCTGCAGAGAGAAAAATGCGTTAATCTAGTGAAAGCAAAGACCTAATTCAATAATTATTAAATTTTATATTATTAAGTACCTAGAATGTGATTTGTCTGTCAATTATCATGATTTTAATATTGCAAGTGAGTTTGATGCTGTTAGTGCCATCAAGGCAACTGTGACTCATAAGAACTTTATGAGCAGCAGAGCTGAACATTGCCCTATCCTATGCCATCCTCACCAATTCTGATACACTTGCACCATTGTTACGGTCACCATATCACTCCACCTTGTTGAGGATCTTCTTTTTCTCTGATTGTCCGTATTTCCAAACATCATGTCCCTCTCCATGGACTGGCCTATCTGAACTACATGTTCAACGTATGCGAGGAGTTTCACTATCTATGTCTCCAAGAACACCCTAGATTCACTTTCTCCAGGACAAACCTATTTATTCTCTTGGTAGTCCATGGGATATTCAATACTCTTCTCCAACAGCACAACTTAAAGGCATCAATTGTTCTTCTGTTAACCTTAATCATAGTCTAACTTTCAGGTGCACAGCAAGCAACTTAGAAGATGATGGCTTGGATCAGGTACATCTTAGTCTTTAAGCTGACATAATTACTTTTAAAATTTTTAGAGAGGTCCCTGACAGTAGATTTTTTCCCCAATGCAATATGTCTCTTGATTTCTTAAATGGTACCAAGGATGTCTTCATAACTTCTTGATGTCTTCCCTCTGCTTGGGCTTTTTTGGAGCTCTAGAACAATATTCAGAGTCTCTTCTGATATCTATCTTGGTATTTTCGTCCTTCTCTGTCTTGTAAAGACCTTTTGCATTCTTCATGTGTGATATTCTTAAAATCCTCCCAAAGGGGTCGTCGCTCATTAATGTTCAATACCTCAAACCTATTCCTGAGATACTTTTTAAATTCAAGGGGGAGAGACTCAAAGAGTAACTTTGGTTCTTGTGGTTTTGTTTTAATTTTCTATAGTTTCAGTTTGAACTTTCATATGAATCCTTGATGATTAGTGTCACAGTCAGCACCTGGCCTAGTTTTCACAGCTGATATTAAGTTTCTCCAATGATCTTTTTCACAAATGTAATTAAGCTTATTCCTGTGTAGACCACCAGTGAAGACCATTTATATAGTCATCACTTGTGGGTTTATTTTATTTGAAGTTAATCATTGGTTATAAAAATTCTATCATTGTATCTCCAACTTCATATCTGTCATCAAATCTTTGTTTCCCAACTACCAATCCTCCTTCTCTGTTCCTAACTTTTGCATTGCAGTCACCTGTTATCATTAATGCATTTTGGTTGCATGTTCAATCAATTTCCAGCTGCAAAAGTTGGTAGAAGTCATCTATTTTCTCCTCTTTGGCTATGGTGGTTGGTGTATATATTTGAATTATAGTGGTATTAACAGGTCTTCCATGTATGTGTATAGATATTAGCCTGTCACTCACAAGATTGTATTTCAAGATGAATCTAGCAGTATGGCACTTTCTCTAAAAGATGCAAATAGAAATACCATTTGACACAGCAATTTCACTACTGGGAATATATCTCAAAGAAACCATAACAGCCACCCAAGCAGACAGCTTTGTTCACAATAGTAAAGAGTTGGAAACAATCTAAGTGACCATCAACAAACAAATGGATGGAGAAGCTGTGGTATATTCACACACCGGAATACTATGCTGCATTGAAAAACAAAGAACTCATGAAATATTATTCAAAATGGATGATCCTGGAGGACATTACACTGAGTGAACTATCTCAGTCACAAAAGGACAAATAATGCATAGTACCACACTGTTGTAAAACAGGACTGATATCAGGGTTGGGGGGAGACTGAGAAAGATGGGATAAATAATGTATACTCCATTGAAACAGATGAAGGAGAGAACTGTTTAAAAGGGATATATGATTAGGTATTATTGTCATGACAGGAGTCCAGAATAAAGGCTGCATAGTGGAGTGGACTTGGGGGGAGGGATTGTATAACAATGAAAGAATTTTTCTTTCACTTTTTCAAAGTGAAGAACAATGTGGGGGAGAGAGGGGTGGACAGGAGAAAAGTGCAACAATGAATAAATGGAAATACTCAGTTTCTGTAAACTTTCATTAAAATTGATAATAATAAAAAATTAAAAACAAAACAAAACAGTACTAATGTGGACAGTGCAAAAGAAGAAAACCCTGGATACGATGGTAATTGGGGTAAGTGTGACAGGGACAGTAAGACTGCCTCAGGATAGGGCAGGGATCAGAGTTGTTGTACATAAGGTTGCTGTGAGTTACAGGCAACTTGATGGCACATAACAACAACAACTAACCCAAAAGCTTGTTTTAATCCAACAGCAGTTTTATGGAAGAAAAATAGAAACTTCCTCAAGTGCAATTTTCAGCTTCAGGAAGCGTCAGCTATGAATTGATTCTTAATCAAGGCATCAAGTCATTGTTGATGACTAGCAATCTCCCCTCAAACCCTGTTTTAACTATTTGGCCATGTCCATTTAATTAGTTGGTACCACTGTCATTCAATTTACTAATTATTTTCCTTTGTATTCCTGTCCACAAGCACAGTGTAGTGTTTTACCAGCAATGTCATGGCCTTGACAATGAATTGGCTGTTTAGGTATCAGGACCACACTGTCTTTCTTAAAATGATGAAAACAGAAAATTTGTAGTTCTTTGGAGTAACTGATCCCATTCACAATGATTTCCGTAATCATATCCTGCAAGCATCAGATTAAGACTTCAGATATGTCTCCCATCAACAAGCAGATGCTTTCGTACTGTTTGTATGTAGTACAGACAGGAAAAGATCCTGAGTACTTCTGGACTTGTTCCAACATCCTGCTAGATGTTAAGGCATAATTAATTCCACTGATGATTATTTCATGGGGTTCCTAGGTATGCTAAAATACAAAGAATTAATTCTTGGCTTCCTATAAAGCAGATAGTATAAATCAATCAAATCTAGAGATATAGTAGAGAGATCTTTAAAAATCAATTTAGGAATTTATAGTTGGTCTGTTTTCACAATTGTCAGGCATTCCCCATTGTGTACCCTTCATTGATATTTTTCTTGGCCACAACATGATGATTATTTCAATTTTGTCATAAAACTACTATTATATTGGCAATTTTCTATCAGGTGTTAATTAGGCATTAATTATAATTGCCAGGTATTGACACCATGTGATCACACATCCAGGTTACTTCAGCCATTTACTGGTTTTAATCCTCATAAACTAGTAGAGCAAAGTGCGTATATGGTTACAAAAGTAAATTACAGCTTTTTTCCTTTGATGTGTTTCTTTATATTATTTTAAAGTAGCTCAAATTTATCCTTTTCCTGTCCTTTCAGTTTTGCAAGAGAGTAAAACCAAATCACACACAAAAAAAACCCCAGGGGAAAATAGATGCAAATAGCCTTAAGATTGCCAAAGCCTCCAGTACCTGACATGGTGTCTAGCATATAAAGGCATTAAATCAATATCTAGTGAATGGAAAACTCCATAGTCACAGAAATTGTATACTCAAGAATTTTCATCAGTTATAATTTTAAAACACTTGGCTGTAGAGCCAATGCTGGCCTGCCAAGAATGGGGAGGCAGCCAGGCCTCCCCTCAAACTTTCATTTATTTTCTCAACTTGATAGAATTGGATGGTAGAAAATATGCAAGGAGTTTCTAGGATGTGATGATGTCAAAAACCTTCTCATTTTGAGGAAAGAAGTTTTTTTGGTTTTGGGTTTTTGGGGTTTTTTTATAAGCTATGACATTAAACAAATGCCAAAGTCTAGACTGCTACATGTTTACTTCAATGTGAGGTTTGAAATATCTAGTGAAGGCTCATGAAGCAAGGTGAAGGAAATTAAATAGAAATTTTATTTTATGTTCTTTGTCAAAATTGCGAAAATGTTGTTTTGGCTTGAGATCTTCATTAGTGAGATCTGTTCCAAGGGATTATCAATTCAGTAGTAAATTGAAATTATATTACATATTGCACAAATTCTTTATTCCCTTCTTTATGGATACTCATTTAATACTTTCTTTTAACACATTGTTGCAAATGACAGTAATACATGGGGGATGGGTGGGGGGTGGAATGTGTTTCTAAGCACGGTCTCAATTTAAAAGTGTGCGACAACGTGTTAAAGTTGTTATGATTTGTACCTGGGGAAAAATTAAAGTCATACATCAGTTATCTATTGCTATATAACAAATCACCCTAACACACAAAACACACACCCTATTCAACAAAAGTTGTTCTTACTGTGTCTAAAACTATGAATGTCAGAACAGACTTAGAAGGTTGCACTAGAACATAAAGAAGCCTCTCAAAAGGCAAGAAATGCTGAAATAAGAGAGCTAAACAGACACACTCCAAAGGGAACCTCAAGGAGACAAACAAAATATTACCATGAAGTAACCTGGTATTCAAAAACTTCATGTTACTTGGATCCACAATAAACACCCTTGGAACCAGCAGTCATGAAATCTGAAGATGTATGGCACTGGGAAACTCTGCAGTTGGAGATCTTTGCAAATTATTCAGAAGTAATGACATCAGTTTGAGGACTAAGGTGCATCTGGATCAGGCCATGGTCTTTCGGAGCACTTGCTATGCGTCTGAAAACTTGACAATGAACAAGGATGACAGAAGAATTGAAGTCTTTGATTTGAGGTGTTGGAGAAAAGTAGTGAACTTTTCAGAACCAATGAACTGCCAAAAGAACCAACAAATATGAGTTGGAGAAAGAGCAACTGGAGTGCTCTTTGGAGACAAAGATGATAAAGCTTTACCTCACATACTTCAGGCACGTTGTTAGGAGGGACCATTCCTGGGAGAGGGACATGATTCTCAGAAAGGTAGAAGATTTGTAAAGGAGAAGAATATGCCTGACCAAGTGGATTGACAAAGTGATTACTGTAATGAGTTCTAATGTGTCCGGAGATGTGAGGATGACACAGGATAGGACAGTTTTCAGATCTGCTACAAGTCGTACTCAACTGCACCTAAGAAAAACAGTGTGGAGTTAGAAAACCTAAAGATAAGATCAAGCTAAGCATTCTACAAGCTGGAAAAGAAAAAATGGGGGAAACCCTCATTTAATTATGCTCACATAAACCCTATACCTAGACCAAGACAGAGGCTATTGTCCCACGAGAATGAAACAGTATTTAACCTGTATGATAGACAAATCATTCATGTGCCTGGACTTTATAAAGAATAATATAGCATCAAGATTTTTAAAAAGTTATCAACAGCTTATGAAGATGACCTAACTGAAACAGAATTGAAGCACTTGTTGCTGAAGATCGAGGACTATAGCCTTCAGTATGGATTACATTTCAACACCAAGAAAACAAAATTATTCACCACTAGACTAGTAAGTAACCTCATGATAGATGAAGAAAATATGGAAGTTATCAACAATTTCCTCTTACTTAGATCCACAATCAACATCGCTGGTTGTTGTCTTTATTGTTATGTGTCTCACAGCAAACTTAGGCACAACAGCTCTGAACTCTGCCCAATCCTGAGCCAGTCTCACTGTTTCCGATACTCCTAACCCCATTACTCCAATCACTGTGTCAATCCATCTAATCTGATCCATCTGTCGAAATCCATCTGATAATCTGTCAATCCATCTAATGAATGCATATCAATTAATTGTGAAGATCATTCCCTAGAACAGGCACACTTTAGTCTCTAGACTGACATTATTGCTCTTCAGCACGCTGAAGAGGTCCCAGACAGCAGATTTTCCCAAAGCAGTTCGTCTTTTGATTTCCTGACTGCTGGTGCCATGAGTATTGATTATGAGATCTAGCAAGCTGAAATTGTTTACAATCTCAATCTTTTCCCTATCTATCACGCTGTTGTCAATTGGTCCAGTGGTGAAAAATCTTTATTTTCCTGATGTTGAGCTTTAATCCCATATGGAAGACTGTAATCGCTAATCTTCAGCAAACTACCTCAAGTCCTCCTCAGTTTCAGCAAGCAAGGTTGTGTCATCTGCATAACACAGGCTGTTGATGAGTATTCTTCCAATTCTGATACCTCATTCTTCCTCATAAAGTCAAGCCTCCTGAAGGATCTGTTCTTCATATGGATTGAAAAAGTATGGAGAAAGTATAAATCCCTGATGCACTCCTTTCCTAATTTTGAGCCAAACAGTGTTCCTTGTTCTGTTCTGATTACTGCTTCCTGGTCCAAGTATAGGTTTTTCATGAGCACTATCAAGTATTCTGGGATTCCCATTCCTCTCAAGTTTAATCAGTATGCTGTGGTCCACACAGTCGTCAAATATCATTGCATAGTCAATGAAGCACAGATAGACATTCCTCTGGTGCTCTCTGCTCCCTGCCAAGATCCATCTCACACTGACAATAATGTCACTAGTGCCATGCCTTCTTCTCAATACAGCCTGCACTTCTGGCAGTTCTCTGTCGATGTACTGGTCCAGTCATTTTTGGATAATCTTTAGCAGGATCTTGCTTGCATATGATATTAGTGATATTGCTTGATAATTTTTGCACTCTGTTGAATTACTTTTTTTTTTTTAATTGGAGTAAATTATGTATCTCTTCCAGTCAGTTGGCCAGGTAGTTGTCCTTCAGATTTCTTAGCACAATATGTCTAAATGTCTAGACACAATGTGTATATGTCTAGAGCTGCATCTGTTGAAATATGTCTATTGGTTTGTCATCAATTCACACTTTTTTTTGCCAGTTCTTTCAGAAGAGCTTGAATGTCCTCCTTTATCTTCAGTGCCTCTTGGTTATATGCTATTTCATTAAATTCTTCTGTGTCAACCAATTCTTTTTGGTATAGTGACTCTGTGTACTCCTTTAGTCTTCTGATGTTTCCTGGATCGTTCCATATTCTGCCCATAGCGTCTTCAAGAATATTGTTATTTAGTACCGTTGAATCAGAACCAGCCCATAGCTGACCCTTGGGTGGGGAGAGGGGGCCAGGATTCAGAGGCAGTTATTCACACTAGAGAAGATTTCGCATCTTTCTCCTACAGAGCAGTGGTGGATTTGAACTATGTGCTTTTTAGACTACAGCACAGCTTCTTGCCACTAGGCCACCAGAAATCCCTTCTTATAAACCAAGAGAGCTCTGGTAGCCTAGTGGTGAGGAGCTATAGTGTCAACCCAAAGGCACAGAGTTCTAAGCCACCAATCTCCTCCCATGTGAATTACTGCTTCTGAAAGACTAACAGATGGTCAGCTGTGAGTTGGTTCCTACTCAAAGGAACTTACACAACATCTTTACGTATGTTGTTGTTGTTAAGTGCCATTGAGTTGGGCATGACTCATAGCAACCCTATAAACAAAAGATCTAAACCTTATTCTATTCTGCTTCATCCTTACACTTCCTGACACACAAGAGCCATTGTAGCAGTCACTGTATCCACCTTCTTGAGAGTCTTTCTATCATTCATTCAACCTCCACCTTTTCCTGCCTCATGTCCTTCTCCAAGGAATATACTTGCTAACAGACTTCCTAACATGTCCTAAGTATGTGAGGCAGAGCCTCATCATTCTTGCCTCCAAAGAGCACTCCAGTTGCACCCTCTCCAAGACATATTTGTTCGCTCTCTTGGCTGTCCATGGGATTTTCAGTGCTCTTCTCCAATACCACAGCTCAAATGTGTCAATTTTTTTCTGTCATCCTTATTCCTTTTCCAGCTCTCAGATGCATAACTAATAATCAGGAGAACTGTGGCCTGAATTAGACATCCCTTAGTCTTCAATCTGACATCACTACTCTTCAATTACTTGGAAAGGTTCCTAACTGCAGATTTTCCCAGTGCAATGCATCTCCTTATTTCCTGACTGCTGTTACCAAGGGTGTTAATTGTGGATCCAAGCTATTCACAGTTTCAATCTCCTATCCATAGATCATGATGATGCCTATTGGTCCAGTGGTAAGAATCTTAGTTTTCTTGACATTGAGATACAACCCATACCAAAGACTGCATCCCTTGATTTTGCAACAAGTACTTCAAGTCCTCTTCACTTTCAGCAAGCAAGGTTGTGTCATCTGCATAACACAGGTTATTAATGAGTCTCCCTTCAACCCTAATCTGACACTCCTCCTCATAGTGTCCAGCTTCTCAGATAATTTGCTCAGCATACAGACTGAATAGGTACACAGAGAAAATGCAACCCTGGTGCACTTCCTTTTTAATTCCAAACCATGCAATGCTCCCATGGTCCATTCACACAATAGCCTCCTGGTCCAGGTATAAGGTCCTCATGAGCACAATCAAGTGCTCTGGGATTCTCATTCTTCTCAATGTCAGCCACAACTTGTCATGACCCATACAGTCAAATGCCTTTGCATAGTCAAAAAAGCACAAAAAACAAACAAACAAACAAACAAACAAACAAACAAACAAAAAACCCCAAAAACAGTTTTCTGAAATCTTTAGATAAAGCACAACTAAATGCTTCAATATTTTTATAAATAATATGATTGTACCAGTGCATATAGCTGATGTCACCATGGTTTGATGAGATGAAAAAAAGAGGCTTTAAAATTGCTCCAAAGGTATTATAACTGCCTTGTGGAACTCCTTTTTGGAATTGTGTTTAAAGTCCGTTTTCAAGCTGTCCAATTAAAAAAAAATCACATTAATTTCCTAAATCTTTTTTTTTTACCAAAAATAGTATTGCACAACTTATTCACTCACATTATTCACACTTGGCTCTCAATGACTTTTAGCTATTTCCAAAACAAAGATATCTAAGGATATATTTGCCAGTATTTAGATGCTATAAAAATAGCATTTAAAGGCAAATCCAAATAAGGACAAGAAAACTTAAGTGTACTTAATGCTTATTAAGTGTCACTGCAGTATAGGAACCTTGAATAAAGTTCTCTCACATAATTTTACATTATTTTACCATGTATCATTGACCACTAGATTGACATCTAGACAAAAGCTACATTTTCAAAACAAAAATGTACAATACTATTAAAAATTAACTGTCTTTGAGTGATATTATGTCTCTTAATTACAACTTCTGACTCTAATTAGTAGATTCATGGATACTAACATATTGAAGAAACAGGACAACATTTCCAAATACTTTTAAGTAAAAAGAAGCTAAGATTTATTGAGTACTCATTTAATGCTACAGTTGTAACATGTCAAGACTAGCTTTTGTATATATTTAAACCAATTCAGGAAGACTACATTTTAGGAAGCGTTGTATTATATTTTTAAATATCTTGATATAAACAATAACTGACTGAAAAAAAATTATATTATTATTTTTTTAAGTGCTGGAGAAGAGTACTGAATGTACCATGGACTGCCAAGAAAACAAACAGATTCATCTTAGAGAGGGTTAAACCAGGCTGCTCCTTGGAGGCAAGGATTCTGGGGCTTCGTCTGACATACTTTGGACATGTTGTAAGGAGAGACAGGTCTTTAGAGAGGGACATCATGCTGGGTAGAGTAGAGGGACAGCGTAGGAGGGGAAGACCCTCTATGAGGTGGATTGATTCAGTGACTGAGGTAATCGGGATGGGTGTGTCAGAGGCAATGAGATTGGCACAGGATAGAGCACGGTTTAGGGCTGTTGTACATAGGGTCGCTATGAGTCGCAAACGACTCGACGGCACATAACAACAACAACAACAACAACTACATAAAAGCATCTGTAAAATTACTGTGTGTAATATTATTTAATATTTATAATGATTCTCTAAAGAAACTACTAATCCAATTGCTATGTTATAGAAGAAGAAATGGAGGCTTGGTAATGTTACAAAAGATTGTCTTTAGTTTCAGGAGTAGTAAAGTACTGAGGCAGAATCTTTATCAAGCAATCAAATGATTCCAAAATCATGCTTTCATCACAGTGATGCATGGAACATGTTGGGGGATAATATTACTACCAATTTGCTACTTTCAGAAATTAGAGCTGTCCTTTAGAATGAGATTATGTTTTGTTATCTGATTTGCATGTGAATAGGCACGGAGTCAGAGATGACCTACTAAAAGTCGAAATAGAGAAAGAAGGCATCTACATTATGTGATAGAAGGAATATTTATCTCCCAATACTCCCTAAATACTTTCTCTAACATATAGTCCCAGAGTGACTGGAGTTCTCAGTATAAACATGTCTTTGGGGGGTGGGGGGGAAGCAGTGATTATGTTGTCTTAATATGTGTTTTGTACATCTCAGGCAACTCAATGGCACATAACAACAATAACATACTATGACAAGTTTGGAAGCAGAAGTAGCATCCACTTCCTAAATAATATGCCTCTGGAAAATTCTATGAACTTTGATGCCTCTGGAAAACTCTATGAACTTTGATAATTGTTGATAGTTTTAGAGAGGCTTAGGGTCTTTTGTTCATAGGGTCGCTATGAGTCATGTTCGACTTGAAGGCAATTAACAACATTAAAACCTTACGGATCAGCCTTTCTACAAAGATGGCACCGAAAGCAAAGAAGGAAGCCCCTGCCTCACTCAAAACTGAAGCCAAAGCAAAGGCTTTAAAGGCCAGGAAGGCATCCTGAAGGGCATCTATAGCCACACACAAAAAAAGAAGATCCATATGTCACCCACCTTCGGATGGCTTAAGATGTTGAGCTTCCAAAGGCAACTCAAATACACCCAAAAGAACAGCCCCCGGAGAAACAAGCTTGACTAATATGCTGTAAAGTTTCCCCTGACCACTGAAGCAGCCATGAAGAAGATAGAAGATAACAACACACTTGTGTTCATTGTGGATGTCAAGGCCAACAAACACAAAATCAAACAAGCTGTAAAGAAGCTGTATGACATTGATGTGGCTAAGGTCAACACCTTAATTAGGCCTGATGGAGAGAAGAAGGCCTATGTCCGACTTGCCCCTGACTATGACGCTTTCTTTGGATGTTGCCCACAAAATTGGGATCCTCCGAACTGAGTTCTGCTGGCTGCTTCTAAATACAAATTTTTCTCCTGGACAAAACAAACAAACAAAAACAAACACAACCTTTCAGATAATTAATAAATAAATAATAAAAACATACATACCTTATAGATCACAGAACAGCTCCCAACTCACTTTCTTTAAAACCAGGATTACCATAGAGAACATCATATTTGGTTATGTAGAAGATAAGAATGGGCAAAGAACACTCTTTGTGAGGTGATTTGGCACACAAGATGCGACAATAGTTTATGTCAGTTATTACGAAGGTGATGAAGAAATAGCCAACATTTTGTTTTATGTGTGATCTGTAGAGTCACTATGGATTGGGTTATATGTAGGGTGATCTCAACGGGAGCTATCTGTTCGTATCTTTTAGAAAAAAATAAAGATGTTCAAAATATACAAATAATGTATAGCAAGTGTGTGAAGTTTAAAGAATAAAATGCATTTTTATATAATCATCATCATTTAAGAAATAGATAATTTCAAATACTATTGTGTACCTTTCTCAATCTCATTCTTTCTTTGAGTAGTTATCCTTTTTACTATAACAATCTACATTCCTCTACAACACGGTTTTCAGAGGCCTGTTATTTAAAAAGTGGATGGCTAATCCTCCTTCCTCATCTGTTTTAATCTGGGAGCTTTACTAAAACCTGTCCACCATGTGTAACCCTTGTGACATTAGACATACCAGTGACATAGCTTTCAGTACTACAGCAAGCCACATATTATCTCAGTACAGAAAACTGACAGCCAAGTGCTGTACCAATTAGAGCAGTGTTCTTTACAAACATAACAAACTGACAATTTAGTTTATAAGTTTTATAGCAAATCAAATCGGTCTTCATCAACAAACTTTCAACCTCAACGTCCACCTACTGTATTCTAATTGGTTTAAATAAGAGGATTCCAGCTCACAACTGATTGTTAATTAAACAAAACTAACAGTTTACACCGGATTGTTCATTAAGTCAAAATTATCAAAGAGTTTATACCTGATTGTAAATTAAATAAAATTAACAATGAATAAGGATAAAAATTAATAAGGATATAAGAGTAAGGACAATGAATAAAAATGACAGAAGAAGAATTTATACTTTTCAAGGTGTAATATTGGAGAAGAGTTCTGACTGCCAAAAGACTAAACAAATATATCTTGGAGAGGGAGCAGCCAGAATACTCTTAGGAAGCAAAGATGATCAGGCTTCAGCTTACATATTTTGGGGAAGTTTCTAGGAGGGGCTATTCCTTGGAGAAAGACGTGATGCTTAGAAAGGTAGAGGTTTGACAAAGAACTGGAAGACCCTCGACCAGGTGGATTGACATGGAGACTGATGCAACGGTCTCTAATGCAGCAGAAAATGTGAGGATAGGACAGGGTTCAGATATGTAATTAATAGGGTCACTATGGGTCGTACTCAACTTGATGGAACCTAAAAACAACAACAATACATTATGCTAATTTGGAGATGCTGCTGTTGTTATTAAGTGCACCAAGTCAACTATGACTTATAATGACCCTATCTATAAACAACAGATTGGAACCTTGCCCTAACCTCAATATTCCTAGATATCTCTGATATACTTGAGCCTACTGTTACTGTCACTGTGTCCTTTCATCTTGTTAGGGGTCTTACTCTATTTCTTTGACTCTCCATTTTTCTCAGTGTGATGTTCTTTTCCAAAGACTGGCCCCTCCTGTTAGATAATTTACTGAAAGTATTTGAGATGAAGTTTCATGATCCTTGCCTGTAAGGAACATCCTGCTTGCACTTCCTCTAAGACCAATTTGTTCTTTTGGCAGTCCACGGGATATTCAATACTCTTCTCCAACACCATAACTCAAGTCTTCTTCTGTTATTGTTATTCATTGTATAACTTCCAGATATATCAGAAGTAATAGAAAAGACAACAGTTTCAATCAGGAGTAAGTCTTTAAATTGACATCTTTCTCTTGGAATGTAATTAACTAAGAATTTAACTTGAGTTTTTTATATGACTGGTGGAAATTCCACTTCCTTCCTACAATTCTTGTATCTAATAGTTACTCTGATTATTGATGCTAATTATTTTACATTTTTGTTAAAGGTTTTTTCTTTTCTTAAAAAAACACAAAAAGATAATAAATTATAATAAATTAATTATTTTTTTCCTTTTCTGAGGTACTTATTTAAGTCTTATACTCATATTTTCTATTTGACTATATTTTTCTTACTGCGCTATGCAGATAACACAACCCTGCTTGCCGAAACTGAAGATGACCTGAAGCACTTGGTTCAGAAGATCAAGGACTGCAGCCTTCAATATGGATTGAAGCTCAACGTCAAGAAAACAAAAATTCTCACCACTGGGCCAAGTGGCAACATCATGACAGATGATGAAGAGAGTGAGTTTGTTAACAGTTTTAGTTTACTTATTGGCTCCACAGTCAACACTCTTTGTACCAGCAGCCAGAAACTCAAAAGGCGAATTTCATTGGGAAAGTCAGTTGTCAGGCATCTCTCCAAAGTACTAAAGAGCAACAGTATCACACTGGAGACTAAGGTGTGTCTGATCCAAACTATAGTCTTTGCAATTGTATGCTATGCATCAGAGAGCTGGATAGTGACTAGGGATGATAGAAAGAGAATTGATGCCTTTGAGTTGTGGTGCTGGAGAAGACTGTTGAATATACCATGGACTGCTAGGAGAACAAACAGGTTTGTCCTGGAGAAGGTGAAGCCGGAATGCTCCTTGGAGTCAAGGATTCTGAAGCTTCGTCTGACATACTTTGGGCATGTTGCAAGGAGGGATCAGTCCTTGGAGAGGGACATCATGTTTGGGAGAGTGGAGGGAAAGTGCAGGGGAGGAACACCTTAGATGAGATGGATCGATTCAGTGATTGAGGTGGCGGGTGTAGTTGTGTCAGAGACAGTGAGTTTAGCACAGGATAGATTAAGATCTAGGGCTCTTGTACATAGGGTTGCTGTGAGTCACAAGTGACTCAATGGCACCTAACAACAGACAACAAGGTGCTTCTGATATAGGTCATAGACTTTGCAATTACTTGCTATGCATCAGAATGCTGGACAATGACTAGAGAGGATAGAAATAGAACAGAGACCTTTGAACTGTGGTGCTGGAGAAGAGTATTGAATATACCATGTACTGCCAGGAGAAAAAACAAGTCCGTCCTAGAGAGGGTGAAACCAGCCTGCTCCTTGGAGGCAAGGGTTCTGAGGCTTGATCTGACTTAATTTGCACATGTTACAAGGAGGAACCAGTCCTTGGAGAGGTACATCATGCTTGGAAGGGTGGGGGGACAGCACAAGAAAGGAAGACCGTCAACAAGATGAATTGATTCAGTGACTGCGGTAATGAGGGCAAGTGTGTCAGAAACAATAAGGCTGGTGGCACAGGACAGAGCAGGTTTCTGGGTTGTTGTATATAGGGTGGCTGAATTGCAAGCAACTCAACAGCACATAACAACAGCAATAACAAATATTTTTCTTATTAATATGTAAGTTCTTCACAATTCTGGGAGGTAAGTTAATCTTTTGTTGCATATATATATATATGATGTAGTTATAGATACAGTTATAGATTAGATAGAGATAGAGATTTAGATATAGATTAGATATAAAGTAGATATATAGAGTATAGATAGAGATATAGAGATATATATTGCAAATAGTTTCAATTGTCATTATAGTGATTTAATGGTTTTTGTTTTAATGAAGCCAGATGTTTCTACTTTTTCCTTTGTATTTACTATTACTTCCTCTTTTCAGAGGAAGAAGTAGGAGCTTTCTATAAAATTTTTCTTGTTCCTAATATCATGAACTCTGGTGGCTTAGTAGTAAGGATGTTGTTACATAATAACAATAACAATAACAATATAATGAAGGTATTAATTATGTAATTTTCTAAAACCTTAGCCTTTTTTTCACATTCAAGTCTTTAGTTTCATCTGATACAAAATCAAAATTATTAATTTGTAAAAAATGAGTTTATACATATTATTGCTATAGGATCTCCTTTTACTTTTAGCTCACTTAACTTCTAGTATGCTATTTTGAATAGAAAAATAAAAGTTGGAGTTGCAACTGGCAGATGGGAATGGTAAATAAATCATGGGTGTTCCCATGAGTATTTGTATTTCATGTGAATGCCGTGATTCACGTGTACTGAAAGGGAAAATATGTTTGGGAATAGCAACTTAAATTCACTGTATTCAGAAGTTCCTTTAGTATCATTTCATTATTGTTAGATACTCTTAAGTAGACTACGAATCCTAGAAACATTGGAATACTTTTAATATACTGTAAGATATACTTTTAGTTATGCATCCAATGAATAGTCTAGAACAGGCTTATCAGTACTACAGGTCAAAAACACATGGAGTACTTATTGAAATCTGTGGTTGACAAAGCTTGACATACTCTCATCTATGTGACATGGTTGCTAAGAAATATAACAATAGCTCATCTTCCATTCAGAATGGAATGTTCAGCTTATGAGAGATATTATCTCTGACCTTACATTAACTCTAAGTAGGACTGCTGATCTTACCCCAGTTCCACTCTTGAAGGAACACATAGGTAAACTATAGCAAGAAAGCCAGAGGTATTGGAAGCTTGGTGACCTAGTGATAAGGAGCTGCACTGCCAGCCCAGAGGCATGAGGTTTGAATCTCCAGCTGTTCCGTGGGAGAAAGATGAGCAATCTCCTTGCATATCATTTACTGCCTCTGAAAACTCACTTGCGAGTCAGGTGTGAGTTGGCTCAGACTCCATGGCACACAAGAACAATTCAATACAGAGTTGTAAATGAGCCACAACAACTATATTTAACAATATTAATGTTGAAAGAAAAGACACACATACACTCTTATTTTCTATAAGAAAGACCAGAGACCAATGGAAGGAAGTTAAAAGAATCTGATTTCAGCTAATTATGAACAATCTTTACTGCAATAAGACAGCCAGTCTTCAAAAAGAACATATTAACTCAAAATGTAGTGTTCTTCCCCAACACTGATGGCAATGAAATGTAAGCTAGGAGACTATTTATCAGGGATGTTGCCAGTAATCGCTAATATTTATTAATGCTTACTGCTAGCAAGGAATTATCCTATGCATTCTGCCAGCATCTTCCCATTTAGTTCTCATAGCAGCCTTAGGAGATGGAAACTATTTTGTCATTATTCTCTAAATGAAGGGCCTGATGCTTAGAGACATTAAACAATTTGCCCAAAGCCACACAATTAGTAAAAGACAGAAAGCACATCTGTCTTGTCTCCAGAGACAGACTTCTCCCTTCCCCCCTTTGCTGTACTGGAAAAGGGGATGTGCTAGATAGCTTTCCAATTCTAAGACTACTTTATTGAAACAAAACAAAAATATATAACTTCAGAAGCACCAAACATTATAGAACGCACACACCAGAGGGAACGGAAAAGTTATTGTTGTGTACCGGGGAGTCAGAACTGACTTATAGCTTACCCTCCAGTGGGTTTTTAAGGCAGTAATAACACAAACAGAGATTGTACATCTTTGTATCTTGCAAAAGTACCCTGTGGATCCAAATTGTGAGCCTTTGGGTTGGCAGTGTAACTCCTTACCACTAAGCCACTTGAGTTCCCCATATACCAGGTAGAATGGAAAAGGATGTCCATTGGTAAAATCCATCAAAGGACTAAAAAAGTCTAGAAGGTTCCTAAATGAAGGAAACGGTTCCAGTTGTGTGTGGGGGAACACCTCACATTTCTAGCAAATATACAGAGAGCATGCATTTTCGAAAGGTAGAGAATACATGAAAAATAAATTGAATGGGGTATAAATGCAAATTCTTAACCCTAGATTCAATTTTTACTCATAGTGATTCTATAAGACAGAATGGAACTACCCTATACAAGGCAATATCTTAACAGAAACAGTACTGCCACCTCTTTCTCCAAGAGTGATGATGACTATATATAGTTCAGACTATATATTGTTCAGCTAGCCATTGAGTGCTTAATCATTGTGCCTTAAGGGCTACAAGTATGGGAAGAAAGAGGCAGCAAAGGCATGAAATATGTTCACTGTCTTGGCAAAAACATGATTTGATGATATAAAATGCATCTCAAACACAACATTTTGCTAATTGCGGAAAAGGGGCAAAGGAAATAAGAAACTAATATTATCTCCGTGTCAAATGTAGAGGATCCTGCTGTGAACTTACTTTCATTACACTTTTTACAAATAATTAAGTAGCATCCCTGTCTTAGGGAAAAAGTAATAGCATAAAAAAGCATGATGATTAGATCCAATGAACTGTTTTCATTGGTTCATTCATGCTTTCATATAACATATACTGAGTATCTGTTCTGAGCACATATCATATTTTTCATATCAGTTGAAAAATAAAGAAGGTAGTTTGCTCCCATTTCTAAAATGTCTTATCTTCATTTCATTTAGTATCTTCTCTGGAGGGAAAATACTTGCACATACTACATATATACAATGAATGTGTAAGAATTTTTTTAATATGTAAGATTGTGATGAAAATTATTTAGAAGGGGTAGGAAGAAGACTAAAGAAGGGACGATGAATATAAAATGACAGTAGATAGAATATGCAGAAACATTTTAATAGGCTTTCAAGTAAATAGTCAAATTTAAAAAAAGAAAGAAAAAGAAAGGCAAAATGGCCAAGAAAAGAGGATCTGTTGACCACCACTTGCATTCATTTCATGCTTATGAGTCACAAATACCAGGAAAGGTCTTGTGGCAAAGAGAAAAGGCCGATGTGGAAGCGCACTTCCCTCCTCTGATCCTCATTTCCTCATCTGTAGCTTGGGACTCCTGACATTAGCCTCACCTCCCACACAAGGAGGGTGTATGTTGCAAATGAATCACTAAGCGTGAGTGTAACATTCACAATGTTATGCAACATATACATGCAGCATCATTTTCCAAATAAACAATTTAAGTTTGTTAAAATTCTTCTCTTTCTCTCCTTATGTGTCTGTGTGTGCGTCTTTCAGAGACAAAAATTTTCCCTTGAACATGAGAATAGCACATATCACAGTCCACAAACTACATGTATGTATATTGAATCCAGTCCATTTTACACAACTCAACTAGTACAAATATTCCATATACATGGAACTGTGGTGGCTTAATGGTAGGGACTTGCACTGCCAACCTAAAGGCATATGGTTCAAATCAACCAGTTGCTCTGTGGAAAAAAGATGGACAATCTCCTCTGATGTGATTTACTGCCTCTGAAAACCCTCTGGAGCATCAGCTATGTGTTAATCCTGACCCAATGGTAAATAATAACAGCAACAACTCTAAAATGGGATCCGTTGCTTTTCCAGGAGTCTTTAGGAAGACTAGGGGCAACATTTTCCACTCTTCAGCCTTTCCTGCACTACTAGAAACTTAGCCAAGCTCTTCTAATGACTTCCTAAAATGCTAGCTTCCTTTTTTCAACCAAGAAATTTGACATAAAGAAACCTGTCAAGTGTGCTTATCCCTTTCATAACCAAGGGGCCATTTCTGGCACACTTCAATTTTTTCCCCCTATTTTGTGTCAAGTGCCATTGAGCTATTTACCTAAAGCCTGGCTGTTTCTCCTCATGATCAGAAAAGACTTACACCTTGAGAAAACCTATGAAATCTACTCTCTGTCCTGTAAAGCTGTAAATAGGTGAAATGTTTTTTCTTTATTTTTGTACAGCAAGATAAGCCTTGTAATCTTATGCAGACAGTTTCTTGTGTAAAATTTGGAAGTTGTGGTTTTGGTGCTGATCTAATTTTAAAGTATTTTTGTAACATCTTGACCAGATGTGACCAACTTCTCTTCAGTTTAGTAGAAGTTTAGAAATCAAGAGAATAGAAAAATCTTTCTTTCAATGATGAACAAGCCAGGAGTAAGTGTTTGCCAGATGGCACACTGCTATGCAAGTTGGAAAGTGCTTACCTGTGAAGAGTTCTTGAAGGTGATGAGAGGAGGCTGTTGTTGTACTTACAAGGCTGTTGTTGTTAGATGCTATTGAGTCAACTATGACTCACAATGACCTTATGAACAACAGATCTGAATCTTGCCCTATCTTGCACCATCCTCACAATCTCTGATACACTTGAGTTCATTGTTACAGTCAGCGTGTCAGTGTATCGTGTTAAAGATCTTTTCTTTTTTCTGGCTCTTTGATACCTTTTTTGATATATTTTTTTAACAGCTTGTTTAAAAATGCCTTTTTCAAGGACTGGCTTCTTCTGACAAAATATGTGCTGACAAAATATCTGACAAAGTTTCAGTTTTGTTGCCTCCAACAAGAACCTGGTTGCACTTCCTCCATATTAAATTTATCTGTCCTTTTGAAAGTGCGTAGAATATTCAGTACCCTTCTCTAATATCACAATACAAAGGCATCAAGTCTTCTTATGTCATCCCTATTAGCTCTCCAACTTTTAGACACGTAAGAAGGAATTGGAAAAAAATCATGAGTTGGATCAGGCACACGCCTTAGTCTTCAAACTAACATCCTTACTTTTGCACACTTTGCAGAGGGCCTTAACAGCAGTTTTTCCCAATGTAATACATTTTGATTTCTTGACTGCTGTGATGGTGGGTTTTGATTGTGCATCCAAGCAAAATAAGATCTTTAAGTTGACAACTTCAGTTTTTTTCCACATCTCTTATGTTGTTGCCTATTGGTACAATGGTGAGGATTCCCCCCCCCCCCCCGCCTTCATATTGAGTTGTAATCCAGGCTATAATATTTTATTTTCTCCACAAGTACTTCAAGTCTTCTTTAAGTTCTACAACACGGTTGTTTCATGTATAATATAGGTTGTTATTGACTCTTCCTCCAATTCTGAAATCATATTCTTCATCATATAGTCCAGTTTCTCCAATGATTTGCTCAGCCAACATTTTTTTATTAGGTATGGAGAAATGATGCAGTTTTGATGCACACCTTTCTTGAAACAGAGTTTTCCCTTGCTTTTGTCAGGCAACATTTTGGCCTAGGTATAGCTTTCACATGAGCACAGGTTAGAGTTCTGGGATTCCTATTGTTTTCAGTGTTAGCCACTAGTTGTTGTGATCCACATAGCTATGTTTTTGCATAGTCAATAAAACACAGATAGACATAATCCTGGTTTGTTCTGCATTCAACCAAGAGACATCTGAGATCAGCAATGATGTATCTAGTGCCACAGCCTCTTCTAAATCCATCTTAAATTTCTGACAGTTCTGTATCAATGTGGGAATGATTGTATAAAATACAATGTGAATGAAAGAAAGTGTGAAACACAGTGTATATTAAATTTTTGTGCAAACCAATTAAAAATTAAAAAAATTAAAAATAGAGAAGATAAAAAATCTTCAGCAAGGTTTTGCTTGCAATGAAAAACAATGAACTTTTAACACACTACACAAAATGGGTCAGTCTGGAAGACATTATGCTGAGTGAAATACCTCAGTTATAAAAGAACAAATACTTTTTTTATTGTATAAAAGATCACTTTTATGCAATAGGATTGACATAGAGGATGAGAGTAGAGCAGAAAAAGACTGGATAGATAATGAACATTGTGCTGAAACAGATGAAGAAAAACACTTTCTGAAAGGAATATACGATTAAGCGTTATGCATATGACATTTAGCAATATAGAACAAGTGTACTACATAGTGAATTGGAGGGGGACCGGAAGGCGAAGGAGGAAAATGTATCTCAATGAATGAATGGAAACCGAATTTTTCTGTAAACTTTCATTAAAATCACAATTTAAAAAAAATTGCTTGCATGTGATAATAAGATATATGATAATTTCCATTTTGTTGAATCACTTTTTGGGGAGAATGGGAACAATATGAATCTTTCCAGTCAATTGGCCATGCAATTGTCTTCCAGATTTCTTGGTATAGCTTATTGAGCAATAGGGCTGCGTCTGTTGAAACATGTCAACTGGTTTCTCATTTATTCATAGGGACTTTTATTTTGCCAGTATGTTTAATTTAGCTTGATTCTCTTCTGTTACCATTGATTCTTGATCATATGCTACTTCTAGCATTGACCACTTCTTTTTGGCACAGTGACTCTGTGTTCTTTCTATTGTCTTTTGATCCTTCCTGTGTAAGACAATATTTTGCCCAAAGATTCCTTTAGTATTGCAACTTGAGCCTTGAATTTGTTATACAATTCTTTCCTCTTTAAGATGCTGAGCATATCCTTTCCTTTTGGTTTTCTAACTCCACATCTTGGCACATTTCATTATAATACCTTGCTTTGTCTTCTTGAGAAGCCCTTCAAAATCTTCTGTCCATCTCTCTTACTTCCTTTAGCATGTCTTTCCTTTGTTTTGACCTCTCTATATATCATTTCAAATGTACCAGCTACCAGATACTCCGAGGTATAAAGATGAGCTGTCTCTGCCCATGCAATTAACTGTGTTTAAAAAAAACACACCACTGGAGTGTCAGTTATTAGTTGGTTCTGTTTTGATGATATATAAGAACAACAATGTGTTAGTATAAATTTCAGTCTCTTCTAACATCCAAGTTGATCTTTATACCCTGTCTTTGTAATTACCTTTTTCTTTTTCATTTCCTCATGCTAAGATGTTTTCTCACAACTAACCTGCTCTTTGTTCACTAAACTATATTTTGGTTCTTGAGAATTTGTTTTCATTTTCTTCAACCTCAGTTTGATTTTCATGTGAGTCAACCCCAATTCCTTTCACAGATGTTGTCAGTCTGACTTTTAAGCAGTCTATCTAGTGAGCTCCATGGGTAGAGTTGCTATTTGTTTTCTAAAAAAAATATTCACCATGAATAAGCCACTGAACACAAAGAATTCTATAATTTTATTTCTGGTCTTGTCTCTGTCACCAAGTCCATACTTTCTCAATTCCATTCCTTCATCATTATTTCCAACATTTATGTTCTATTCACCAATTATCAATAACACGTCTTAATTGCATGGTTGGTCAATTTTCAACCTTGGCTCTCCAGAGTGCAGCCAGAGTGCTCCTTAGAGGCAATGATGATAAAGTGCCATTTCACGTATTTTGGGCATGTTATTAAGAGAGGATAGTCCTTGGAGGGGGATATCATGCTTGGAAAGGTGGAGGGATATTGAAAAAGAGGAAGACCCTCAACCAGGTGGATTGAAACAGTAACTGCAGCATTGGGCTGAAGTCTGTCAGAGATAGTAAGGAAGGAACAGGAGTTAGGCAGGCTTCTGATCTGTTGTTCGTGAGGTTGCTATGAGTTGTATTTGACTTCAAGGCAACTAACAGCAACAATGATTGATGCTCTATAGTCAACCACTGGTCTTGTTTTGACTGCCTGATACTGAGCTTCCTCATCAACACTTTCCACAGATGAAGTCAATCTGGTTCCTGTGCAATTCATCAGGTAAAGTTCATTTATACTGTTGCCACTTAAGTGATTTTATAAAATATAAATATATTTACAAATATATTTATACTTTTCATAAAATATAAATATATTCATAAATATATTTATACTTTTCATAAAATATAAATATATTCATAAATATATTTATACTTTTCATAAAATATAAATATAAATATTTGCAATGAATAAATTATTTACTATACAAATGCTATATTGAATTCCATTCAATCTCTGCCTTATTGCTATTACCAAGTTCGTCTTTCCCAACTGCCAGTACTTCTGTGTTTCCAGCTTTTGCTTTGGTTGCAAGGTCAACTCAAACAACTGTCATGTGTAGCCATCGCAGGGTGTATTTATGTATTATCCTATGTTTCCAAAAGTTTAACACAAAAAAAAATAAATTTGCATGCCTCATAACTCTTATCCTAGTTCCAGTCAAAGGGCACATATGTCTTCCACATACTATTTATCAAACCTGTGGTGGTCTGGGGGTAAGGAGTTGGACTGTAATTTCAGAGGCATACAGTTCAAATCCACATGCTGTTCATTGGGAGGAGGATGGACAATCTCCTCTGGAGCTATTTCTTTCCTCTCTCAGCATAAGGCCCACAATATCACATCAGAGCCAGCTCCGGTGGTTTGGAGGCAAAGAACTGCACTATGAACCCAAAAGCTCAAGCTGCAGAATCCACCAGCTGCTTCCAGGAAGAAAGGTGAGCAATCTCTTCCTAGTGGTTTACTGCCTCTGAAAACTCACTGGGAGGTGCTGAGTCAGTTCCAACTCAATGGTACATAATAACAACAACACAACAACACATTTTTAATAAGATCCAATTACCTAGCATGCATTCCTTGGTGGTGGTGTAGTCATGTGCATTAGAGTCAAAATCGACTCATAGCCAACCCTCCAGGAGGTTTTTCACAGGCAGTAAATCACTGAGAGAAGACTGCCTGTCCTTCTCCCTTGGGGCATTTGGTACCTTCAAACCAAGCTTCTTAGGGAGTTATAGCACAGTTTCTTAACACTAGACCAACACAGATCCCAGTGTATTCCACTCGCGGGGAGAAAAAATCCCCAAATTTTATAAACCAAGTCTAATAAACATAAAATAATTTGGTCTTGAAAAAATTTTGATAATAAATCTTTCCAGCATTTTTGTGACATTCTAATTACTTCCTGAACGTAATAAAAAGGTCATTTTCCACCTGAATTCATCTTCCCCACACTGCCTTGTATGTATGTCTGCAAATCCAAGTTTCAACAAGTTTGATCTCATGCTTTCTACAGTGTTTTATTTGCTTTAGCCAAGCTAAAAAATCCCAACTGCCACTCCACACTATTCCTGAACAGGGATTTTGTTTCATTGGGTGGCTGAAAATGCAGATATATTTGAAAGCTGTATTTTTCCTATTTATTGAGGGACAGAGAATTACATGATCGTGGATTTCATATTACTTTGTCTCTCCCATCAATTCAATCACTTTCTATGTATCAATTAAGACAAGATCAGCACTCTTCCCTAAATAGAAAACATTCCCCCGACCAATTCAGCAGTATAGTCTCGTGTTTCACTATCATCTCTGCTGGTTCCTGGAGGGCCAATTCCAGCAATAGTCTTCAAGTTACAGATTCTTAGTTTCTGAGGAATTGTTTGCAGTAAAAATGTGTACCAATGAGGGAGTTTTTCTTTTGCTTTTCAAGGAGAGGAGCAAATGGGGGGGGGGGG
>NW_006399835.1:5747074-5839090 GCF_000299155.1 Elephantulus edwardii | reverse complement strand
TTCACCTAAGGAAACGGAATCCCAGGGCAATTTACAGGGAGCGCACGTTAACCGTGATCCCTTTGATGCAGGCAGAGGCCTCCAAAACCCAGGAAGAAGCTGCCCCAATTGGGCGCCTGCAAAAGGGGCCTGAGGGTTCCAGCCCCGCGAGCACCAAGCCCAGGACTGAGCGCGGCCTGTCAAATCACTTTCCACTCTTAGGGACAGGAATTTGTTGCACAGCAAAGGCGTGGGTGCAGAGACACTTTAGGACCCAGCCAGTTTCTCGAACATGATCAGTGACTTGGACGCCTCGCCTTCGGCAGGGGAGTGGACCTGGTTAAAGCAGAGGGGGAAGGGGAAGGAGCGCGGAGCACCACGAGGGCGCAGGGCCTCCTGCTCCTAGCGGCCTTAGGGACAACCTTAACTGTAATTGCGAGGATGGAAGCGGCCAATGGGGAGGTGGGGGAGGTGGGTGATACACGCTTATTTGAATACCGACATTGTGCGCATTCTAAAGAATTGTTTGGTGAAAGTAAGAGAGGAGAAAAGAGTAGATGAAACCACTCCTCTTTTCAGGGTGCATTTGGTTGGTTGGCTGGTTCACTTAAATTTTTCCACCCAGCGCAAAAGGAAATTAGCTTCGACTCCAGGGAGCATCTATTGTATAATTTTAAACAATAACATTATTTTTCGTTCTTCTAGTTTGAAATAAACGCAGCAGCACTTCTCGTTCGGTTCTTAATGTAAAAAAAAATAAATAAATCTGCCCCAATACATACCTTAGTAACACTAGTCCTACAACCCTCTCTGCCTAATTCCCAGTTGGTCTTTAGCACTAATGGAAAGAATTTGTCTGTTTTTATGTTTTAGCTATAGAGATTTTTTTTTTTTTTAATCTGTTTATGTCCTCCGGAACATACCATTTCGTTAATTTGCATTTTTAACTCCCAAAGATCCAGTCCTTTCTATTATTCCAAGGTTGTCATTAATAGGTGAAGCCTGTCCCTTCATCACCTCACGCCCACCTCTGCACAAGAACACATATTTTCATTTCTACCAACTTACATTCCAGTCCCTAAATTGCTATTTTGCCTGCAGGCTCTATGAACACATCAAAGGTGTTTTCTTTGATTACCCTTAGATCCTAAAGTTAGGGTAGTTCTTAGACTTGTAAGTTTCTGCATATTTCCAGCTTTCCACTCCTTCTCTTATCCTTCCTTCTTTCTGCCCTTTACTTTCCTTTCCCCCCACCTTCCTTTTACTTTCCTCTGCTACTTCATCCTCCTCCAACTTCTTCATTTTCCCTCCCTCCCTTCCCCCATCTCTTTTTTTCTCCTTCAGTCTTGTTTGCTTGATTCCTTCAGTTGCTCATAATAAAATCAATTAAAATATTTATACAACACTTATATCCCAAGACTGTTAAACTATCTTTTTCTTCATTTACTTTCCCCCTTCCATAACAGTGTTCAGCTTTTTCTTCTGGCTTTTCAAAAGTTAGTGTATGAGGGTGGGATTAATCATGGGGTTGTAAAATCTGATGTGGGGGTAGGGGTGGAAAATTGGAAGAATCAGGCTTGGAAAACAGTGTATTCAAATTTTGTAAAAACCTTGTATAAAGAAATTAAAAATGTAAAAAATTTAATGTATGAGTATGAGCAAGATTTATATATCATTATATCCTTGGATGGTAGAAATAGTTAACTAACTTGACACAACCAATGCCCCATGAGTCAGCTGTGAAAAGATGTTCCATACCCTCCACATTATCTTGCTGAAGGGATGGCAGAGCTTGTCCTAGAAGTGACATACTTAGGAGTTCTTTAACATCCACATTGATTAAAAAATGGCATTTATTTAAACAACTCCTGTTAAGGATATATATCCGAATTAAAAATTAAATTCCATCTAATCTTTTCATAAAAAAAGAAAAATAAATAGTTAACTAACTCTAGGAAAAAGGATGGCGGTTCAAATCTAACAGACATGTGGAGGAAGTAAGCCCTGATTCTCTGCTGCCGTTAGTTGGTCTTTGAAAGTGGAGCACAGTTCTACTCTCATACCTGTGAGGTAGCCATGAATTTTATTATACTTGGGAGCAACAACATAGCTGGACTCTCTTTCCAATCTATGTTCTTCTTTTTAATCAAATAAGATTAATCAAGTAAAGAACAAACAAAGTATTTAAGGAATTTATTAGGGAAATAAATTTACCAGATAGGAGTGTTGCCAGGTGGGACCAGTCCCTGGAAGAGGACACCATGATTGGGAAGATGGAAGATCAGCAAAAAAGAAGACATTTATGAGATGGATTGACACAGTGTCTGCAGCAATGGGCTGAAGTATATCAGGGTTGGTGAGAATGGCACAGGACAAGGTAGTAAACATATGTCCACAGGATGGCTATGAGCCTTAGTTTATTCTATGGTACCTATCAACAGAAATCTGTCCTTAGTAGAAGGAAATAGAAGCAGCGAAACAATGAATGAAATGATTTTTTTTTTAACTCTGGAGATTTGAAGATAATGTTTACATAAGGATATAATGTTTATTCATGGAATAGATAGGGTTCTTTTAGAGTTAACCTCTCAAATAACATGAATTATTGTGTTATTCACAGTAGGAAAAGGGGATTATTTGGGGTTGGCTTTTGTGGAAGAGATTAGAATAATTAAACACATGCATATATGATCAAGAACCAATATAATGAAGGAAGAAGTTCAAGCTGAAATAAAGGAATTGGCAAAAAATAAGGACCCAGGTACTGATGGAGTAAAAGCCAATCTGTTTTCAACAAACAAAGGTAGCCCTGGATGTCTCCCTAGTATATGCCAAGAAATTTGGAAGTCGGGTAGCTAGCTACCTAGCCAACTGACTTGAAATAATCTAGAATAGAATGTGGAAATCTTTTAACATTATCTTTACTATGACATACAAGTAAAATCTTGCTGAAGAATCTTTAAAAGTAAACCAGTATAAGGGATCTCTTGATGGTCTCATGGCAAGAAGCTGCATTGAAATCCCAAAGGTCTACAGTTCTAATCCACCAGATTCTCTCTGCTGGAGAAGGAGGGGCAATCTCCTCCTGTGCCAATCAGATCTGATTTGACTGTACACAACAAACAAGCAAAATGTAAACCAGTATAAAATATATATATAATTTAGAAAGATTGGAAAAATCAGCAGGAAATCGCCAAAAATTCAACCTGGATTCAAAAGAGGTATTGGCACCAGAGAAACCACTACTATTGTCAGATGAATCTTAGCTGAAAGTAGAGACTACAAGGAAGATGTTTCTTTGTGTTTTATTGACTATGCAAAGGCATTTGATTTTGTAGATTGTATCAAATTATGGCTAACATTGAGAAGAATGGTAATCCCAGAATGCTTACCTGTGCTCCTGTGAAACGTACATAGACCAAGAAGCAGTTGTTCTAACATAACAAGGAAATACTGCTGGGTTTAAAATCAGGAAAGTTGTGTTTTAAGGTTATATTCTTTCTCAATACACTGCAATGTGTTTGCTGAGCAAATAATTATATGTATAGCAAGTAATGGGGAGGGGGGGAATTAGCTTGGATCATGTTCTCCTTTAAACTGACATGCTTGCTTCAGCACTTTGGAGAGCTTTTCCTTGAAAGTAGATTTTCCAAATGCAACATGTCTTGGTTTCTCGGTTGCTATACTACCATGCTGCTGAGAGCTGAGCAGGGAATAAAGATGACAGAAGAACTGATGCCTTTGAACTATGATTTTGGAGGAGAATATTGAAATCCCATTGATTGCCCAAAGAATAAACAGATAAGCCTTGGAAAGGGTGCAGTCAGAATGCTCCTTAGAGGCAAGGAAGGTAAAACATCTCGTATGTATGGATATTATGGATATTTTGTCAGAAGAAATCAGTCCGTGGAAAAAATACATCATGCTGGAAAAGGTGAAGGTTCGGTAAAGAAAGGAAGATCTTCAATGAGTTAGGGTAAGGTTCTGATTTGTTGTACATAAGGTCACAATGAGTGTAATGTACTTGAAGGCCTATGATAACAAATAACAAACACTTGGACAGTTGTCCTTTCCAGCTGGCTGCCACCAGAAGTACTTTCTCATCTTGTGGGGAGGGGGGCATGCACAGATGATCAAGATAGCTGAACAGGCATGGCTTAGAAAATTTCAGAAAACATGTTGACTTAAAGATGAGAGTCTCCAAGTGTGATGTTTTGTCATCAGGGAACACCTTCTAGAAATTCATAGAGATCACTCACATAGTACTTGAAAACTCTTAGGAGAGTTGAAGTTTGTTAAGAGGGATCGGAGGTGCCTCCATCTTGTTGTTATGTGCCATTGAGTCAACAACTACTCATAGCAACTATGAACAACAGATGTGAATCTTACTTTATCTTGCACCATCTTCACAATCCCTGATTGTCATTCTATCTTGTTGAGAGACTTTCTTCTCTCTTGTATTGCCCCTCCACCTTTCCAAGCATTGTGTCCATTTTCAAGGACTGGCCCCTTACTTTTCAAGGAGAAGAGTGAATTGGGGGAGGGAGGTGGTGGGCATGGAGAAAAGTGCAACAACGAATGGATGGAACCCCTAAGTCTCTGTAAACTTTCATTAAAATTGTTTAAAAAAGAATATATTAAAGTATTTCTAGTATGGGGGGTGGTGGAAATCCATGCACAAACATGTGAGACAAAGTTTCATCATCCTTGCCTCCATGGAAAACCCTGGTTGCACTTTCTATAAGACATATTTAGTGGATTCCCCACCCCCTTACTCCACGGAATATGTAGTACTCTTCTCCAACACCACAACTCAAAGGCATCAGTTCTTCTGGCATCCTTATTCATTGTCCAATTGTCAGATGCATAACAAGCAACAGAAAAGATCATGGCTTAGAACAGGTGCACCTTATTCTTCAGGCTGATATCATTACTCTTTAGCACTTTGGAGAGAGATTCTTGAAAGCAAATTTTGCCAGTGAATTTTCTCTTTTGGTCTTCTGACTGCTGGTAATAAGGGTGTTGCTTGTGACTACAATCCCAAAGGTATGCAGTTCAAATCCACCAAATGATTTGCTGGAGAAGGAGGGGAAATCTCCTCCAGTGCCACATGAATCTGATCTGTCAGCACACAATAAGTAAAAAAAAAATAAAAAAAAATAAAAAATTTAAAAAATTTAAATTTTAAAAAAGGTGTTATTGTGGATCCAAGCAAGATGAAATCATTGACAAATTCACTATTTTCTCTATCTATCATGAGGTTATCTATTAGTACAGTACTTGGGATTTTTATTTTCTTGATGTTGAGATGTAATCCAGGCTGTAGGCTTTGATCTTCAGCAAGAAGTAAATCTTGCTGCAGAAGTAAGTTCTCCTTACTTTCAGCAAGCAAGGTTGTGTCATCTGCATAACACAGACTGTTGATAAGACTTCCTCTGATCCTGATGTCACATTCTTCTTCATAAAATCTAGCTTCTCAAAATATTTGCTCAGTACACAAAGTTAATAGATACAGAGAAAGGATATATCCCTGACACTCACTTTTCTTGATTTTAAACCATTCAATGTTCCTTTGCTCATTCACCCAACAGCTTCTATATCTAGATGTAGGTTTCATGTAAGCACAATTTAGTGTCCTGGCATTCTCCTCAATGATAGCCGTAGTTTGTTATAACTCACACAAATGCTTTTCATAGTAAATAAAATACGGATAGACATCCTTTTGGTATTTCTATTTCTACTTGCTTCCAAAATCCATCTGTCATCAGGAATGATATCTCTGGTGCCACAGGCTCTTCTAAATGCAACTTGAATTTCTTTGTCAACATACTCCTCTAGCTGTGTTTTTTGTCTTTTTTAAATAATCTTCAGCAAGGTTTTGAATATATTTGATATTAATAATATCTGATAATTTCCACATTCAGTTGGATCACTTTTTTGGGAATGATAACAAGTGTCTTTATGATGTAGAACATGTCTTGTAACTGTTTGTTGGAAATGTCAATTGATATTCCGTCAATTCCTGGGGCTGTATATTTTTGTCAATGCCTTCAATACATCTTGAATGTTTTCCTTTATACCTTTGGTTCTTGATCATGTGCTATTTCCTGAAATGGTTCCTTGTTTACCAAAACTGAATTTAAAAAATGAGCTTTAGATTTCTCAATTATTGTGTTCCTGCCAGCGTTAGCTGAATATTGACCTTCCTGATCTGAACTATCTGGGGCGCAGGGAGGGGAATCATTCATTTCAGAGCATCATGTAAAAAGAGAAATTAAAAAAAAAATCTCATTGAGAGTAAACTTAGAAGTAATTAAGTTAAAGTTTAAAGCTGTTAAAGTTCACCTTCACATTCATTGTAAATAAAGGTCATTTTTGAAGCAGAGTCAAATGTTCCTACTATAATGTGAACAACAGGGAGTTATCTTTCTGCTTCCACTCCTTCCCCTCCATCTCCACTTGGATCACCATACATGTTTTACTAGTTATCTTTCTAATTTTACAATAATGGTCTTAAGTAGTATTTGTCCTTATGAGATTGAGTTAGTTCACTCAGCATAATTCTCTCCGGTCTTTTCCACGTTATGTAGTATTTTTCAAAATCATTGCTCCTGAGTGCTGCTTATTATGTCATTGTGTGAATGTACCACAATTTTTCAACCCAGTCACGTGTGGTTGAACATTTTGGCTGTTTCCGTGTTCTTGTGATGATGAATAAGGCTACTATGAATATTGACGTACATCTCTGTTTGTGTCTCAGTTATAATTTCCTTGGGATATATATCTAGTAGTAGAATACAGAATATCTATGTTCAACTTTTTGAGGAAACACCAAAGAAACTTCCGGAGCAGTTAAAGAGACATCCTTGATAGCCTTTTGGAGTAACCAATGGATTTGATCTTCCTGTCTTCAACCCACCAGAACTTCTTATAAGACTTTATTCTGTTGTTTGTTGTTCTTGTTATGTGCCATTGGGTTGCCTGCAACTCATCCAGACTCTATGTACAAAAACTCGGAACCCCGCCCTATCCTGAGCCATTTTCATTGACACTGACACACCTACCCCCGGGAAACCAGTTACTGTGTCAATTCATCTCCTACAGGGTCTTCCTCTTCTGCATTATCCTTCCACCCTTCTGAGCATGGTGTCCTTCTTCAAGGACCTGTCCTTCCTGACCATGTGCCCAAAGTATGTGAGAAGGAGCTTCAAAATCCTAACCTCCAAGGAGAAAACTGGTTTCACCCTCTCCAAGACAGACCTGTTTGTTCTCTTGGCAGTCCATGGTATGTTCAATACTCTTCTCTCACTCTGCAATTCAAAGACATGGATTTTTCTTCTGTCATCCTTAGACATTGTCCAGCTTTCTGATGCATAACAAGTGATTGAGAAGACCATGGCCTGTGTCAAGTGTACCTTAGTCTCTAAACTGACCTCGTTGCTCCTCAGTACTCTGGAGAGGTCCCTGATCACAATTTGTCTTTTGATTTCCTGACAGTTGATACTGAGCATGTTGACTGTAGAGCCAAGTAAGCCAAAATTGTTAACAACCTCAAGGGTTTATCCTAGAAGACAATTATTCTTTTCCAATTTTAATGTCTAGAGGGGATATTGGAAACTTTCTGAAATAGCTCTTAGACCAATTTGAAAGACTGAAGAAAAAAATTAAGATGACATCAGAATTCATCTAACTCAAAATACGGAAAATACCAGTGCTGTGGTTGTTTTTACATGTCATCAGCTGGAAATGACTTATAGAAAACACTCCAGTGAGTTTTCAAAGGTTGTAAATCACAGTGGTGATAATAGCCCATCTTTCTTCCTCAGAATAGTTGGTGGATTTGAAATGCCTGTCTTTGGGTTGTCAGTGCAATTGTTTGACACCTAGGCTTCCAGAACTCATTGGCAGTGTTTCTAGCAAGTTCTAATAGCCTAGTGGCAAAAAGCTGAACTGAAATGTTGAAAACATGCAGTTCGAATCCATTAGACTCTCTGCTGGAGAAGGAAGGGCAATCTCCTCCTGTGCTAGTGGGATCTGATTTGATGGTACAAAATAAGAAAGGGAAAAAAAGCAACAAATAAACAAACAAAAAAGGAGTGTTTTCTAAATTTTAAAGCAAAACCTAGACTATCTCAACAAGTATCTGTTAATTTGATTTTGCTGTAAAGTTAAAACTGTGTAATATCAATTATTTATTAAAAAATCAAACATTGAGCACAGAAACATGTGCGAAGCACTGTGACAAGGAAAATGAGGTTACTTTTTATTTGCTTTCTCACTTTCTGATTTACCTACTGATAGGGAATGGCAAAGGAAACTCTAACAAAGTAAACAGATCAGAATCTTTTCTGGACAATGATGTGAAACTGTGGCAAAACAACAAAGGAAGAAAGATTGATCTACAAAAAGGTACCTGCAGCAGAAGAGATCCCAAAGGGCCACCACAAATCTAGCAGAAGCTGTGTTCTTGACCCTCACTGGAAAGGATATATATACTCATATATAGGATAAAGATTGGTCAAGACTTTCCTAACCCGTTCATAGCGTGTTATGAGCGTCTGATAAACCTGCTTCTTTCGCTTGCTCCTGCCCTAAATCAGTCTTTCTTGTAGCAGTGTGCTGCTATCAAAGTCTTACATCCAAGTCAGAACTTTCTAGCTATTACTCGAAGAAGCTCCTGGACCTCTTTGGAAATCATCCCTTTAACACATACTACCTCCATCATCATCTTCATCAACATAATCTTTTATAATATTTATTGAACCTTTAGTATAAGTTAGGCACAGGGTTAGGAGCTTTATATGTATTTCTCATTCAATTATTAGAAGGATTTTATGAGATCAGCACTACATAAACTCCGTTTAATTGCTGAGAAAAGAGAGGATGAAAGAAGTGGTATAGCTTCCCCAAGATCATACATCTAGTATGTGGTAATGCAGAGGGTTTTAAACCAGACATTCTGACTCCAGTGTTATGGCATGCCACTAAGGAGTTCACTGTTTCTATGGAGGAACCAGACTTGTAAAGAGATACATATAATCCAAAGTGGTAAATTCTAGAACTTGTGGAAATAAAGAAGCTGTAGTGACTAACACTGCCTGGGAGAATCAGGAAAGGCTTAACAGACAATTAGACATATGAAGTGGGTCATGGAAATGTGTGTAGGAGTTATCTAAGAAAACCAAGACGGTGGGGGTGGAAGGTGTATTTCAGGCTGAGGGAACCATGTGTATAATGAAGCTAGTTGGGAAAGGCCACTATTGTATGCTTAGGTAACAGTGTGTTCAATGTGACTGAAGCATAAGGTTCATGACAGCGTGTTGTGAAATGAAGCTAAAGAGAAGCAAATATGAAACTAGGGGTAAAAAAAATATCAAGGACTTCAGAGATCTTCCTAGGAAGTTTATCTTTCATATTGAATGTACAAACGTTCAGCATATCTCTTGAGAGACAGTGATAAAATCAAGTTTATATGTGTGTGTTACTATTGGCTTCTTTAAGGTAATGGGGTGGGGCTGGGGGAGCAAGTTAACAGAGTGGGAGTAAACCAGATGGTAGGGAAAGGGTTGGTTGTTAGTTGTCATCTAATTAATTCTGACTCATAGAGTCCCTTTATATAAAATAAATAGAATTTAGTCCTGAGGGTTTCCCAGCCTGTAGCCTTTTAGAAGTGCATTGCTAAGCCTGTCTTCCAAGTTACCTTTGCATAGGTTTTGATCATCAACATTGTGGATAATGCTGCTTGCTTCACCACTTACTGTTAAATTTTCTTAATTTTAGGAATACTAAACCTATGTGATCAACAGTCAAGGGACTAAGAATAGTAATTATTTATGCAGAGCCTTATATTAAGACACTTAACACTTTTCAGTATGTTACATCTTCATAACTAATTTCAGACTAATACAAGTCTATTCTTAAGTTTATGAATTGGAAGAGGAAATTGAGAATCAGCAACATGATGAAGACCATACGTATAATTAGATATAGAACTGATCCCAAAGTCATAGAGTTTTCATGTGCTAAGATAGACACTCCCTCTGCTCTAACATTCTCATTAGTAATATCTGATGTCTTTATTTTGTTTTAAAAATATTTAAGACCTCAATGGTCACCTATTTTGACTGTCTGGATTTCTACTC
Organism: Elephantulus edwardii; assembly: GCF_000299155.1. Classification (NCBI taxonomy): domain Eukaryota; kingdom Metazoa; phylum Chordata; class Mammalia; order Macroscelidea; family Macroscelididae; genus Elephantulus; species Elephantulus edwardii. Next base: position 5,828,969 of record NW_006399835.1, on the reverse strand, counting down.
CATCAATACACCACAAGATAGCATTTATTGGGAAATTATTGTCTAATGATTACTTGCTATGCATCAGAAATCTGGACAATGACTAGGGATGATAGAAGGAGAATTGATGCTTTTGAGCAGTGGTGCTGGAGAAGAGTATTGAATAGACCATGGGCTGCCAGGAAAACAAACAGGCTCGTCCTGGAGAGGGTGAAGTTAGGCTACTCCTTGGAGGCAAGGATTCTGGGGCTTTGTCTGACATACTTTGGACATGTTGCAAGGATGGACTGGTCCTTGGATAGGGACATCATGCTTGGGAGGGTGGAGGGACAGCACAAGAGGGGAAGACCCTTTATGAGATGGATTGATTCAGTGACTGAGGTGATGGGAGTAAATGTGTCAGAAACAAAGGAACTGGCACGGGATAGAGCAGGGTTTAGGGCTGTTGTACATAGGGTCACTATGAGTTGTCAGCAACTCGATGGCACATAACAACAACACAATATTAAAAAATACTAAGCAAGAGACTGTCATGGTCTTTTCTAAGAACTAGACGTTTAACAGTAAAAGAGAAAGTAAAAGTGACATTAACATACAACCAAGAAAAAAAAAGCTACTCACAATCTTATATGTATAGTGATAGCAGATCAAGAGTTATTAGAGAAAAAGAAGGAAAAGAACTATTAGAGAAACAGAAACATTAATGCTATTCAGCACTTTTCTGTGGCACATGCTTCTCACATATTATTTACTTATGACTATCAGTCATAAGTATTTAGGTGTAGATTCTTATAACCATTATATTAAGAAAACTGATTTGGAAAAGTGAAATAATTTTTCTCAGTGTGACACAAGTTAAGCAGATGAGCCAGAATTCACACAGCATTTTATCTGGCACCAAATTTTGGTTTTGAAGCATTATGTATGTGTTCCTGCTGGAAGAATAGTTACTGAAGACTAGAATCAGTTTTACAGATCTGCTGTGATGCTGGGGTGTGTGTGTGTGTGTGTGTGTGTGTGTGTGTGTGTGTGTGTTCCTGACTGCCAACTGGGTTGTAATCTGCCATCTGCTCTGCTAGAAAAGAATGGGCAATCTCCTCCTGTGCAATTTACTGCCTCTGAAAACCCTCTGGAGGATCAGCTGTGGATCAATTCTGACTCAAAGGCGCAAAACGCCTGGCTAAGAGGAGTGGAGTTCTGATTGTTGTGACTACAACTCCTACCAGTTCTATGAACAACAAATCTGAACTATGCTAACCCAGACATGGTGCCTCTCTGGGGGTATGAACCCACCTGGAACTCTGAAAGAGAAAGATGGACAATCTCCTGAGCAATTTATGACTTATATGACCTTGTGGTCCAAGGATAAAGAACTCCAATCTGATAAGGAGTCCTAAAGGGAAGAGATGTTAGTTTTCTAATGCTTTCTTGATGAAGTCTCACCCTCCTTGTTTCTCAGGTGACATTCTGGTTGCCCGTTTACCAAGTCAGATTTGTTTCTATTTATTTATTCATTCATTCATTTATTTATTTTAGTAGTCCATAGTATGCATAATCAGTATTCTTCCTCAACAGCACAATTCAAAAGTGTCAATACTTTCTTATTTCATCCAACTTTCATATGGTATGTTTGTGAATGTGTCATAAACATCTCTGAAGAAGGGTGAGGGGAGTGCTCTGATTTTATAGTATTTGAGAATTTCAGATTCCCTGGAGATTAAATAATCTCAACATGACCAATTTTAAGCTGCCAACTTGACGTCCCTGACTGTAGTGTTGGGAAATGATGTACATGCTCAGCTCTGGACAATTTCCAGCTCACAGCTTTACCAAGAAGAAATGTTTAGACAGAATTTTAGAGAATAAGAAGAAGATATTTGAGAGAGAAAAACTAAAAAGTTCAAGGAGGAGAAAATGGTGAGATGGGTGAAGGTGAGTGTGAGGATTTCATTAATTTTATTCAAGAGAGATTATAGATTGAGTTGCCTTTGGATGAAAAGACTAAGATTGATTGAAGTATATACTTGGTGAAGAGTATAATCCTTAAGAAATAGCAATTTACTTTGAGGGGAAAAAACCTAACCATGACCTGTTTTATCTGAAATGTTTGAAGACCATTATCTTAATTACAGTTACTTAAACTCTCTTCCATTGCCCTCAAGTACAAACCAATTCATAGCTAATCCTTCAAGGCTAAATGAATCAAAAAGATAGGTCAATATAGTTTTCTGGCTATTCATCTACTTTTATCTTCTTGTATTGAAACATCAAGAGCAGACTGATAAAATCATTTCCCAATGGAAAGCTAAGATTCAACAAGAAACGTCAAGTCAGAACCAACTCATTGCTGACCATCCAGTGGATTCTCAGTGGCCATAAATCTCACAGGAGTTGATTTCCCATCTTTCTCCCCCTATAAGTGAACCTTAGAAAAATAAGGTTGATAATATTACAGTTACTTAGCATTAATCCAAAAGAAACTCTTGCTTATTTTAAGGATATTTTCTTTTGACCTTGTATCTGTTGTTGTGTACTGTCTTGTCAAAACCAACCTGACCTATAGCTGACACTCTGGCAGGTTTTCTGAGGCGGTTAATTGCAAGGAGAAGATTGCCCATCCTTCTCCTTGGAGCAGCTGGTGGATTCAAACCCCATGCCATCAGAATTGCAGTACAGCTTCTTTCCAAGTAACTCAAATACTTACTTTATCGCTATGTTTTACATCCTTCAAAGCATAAAGCTTGAACTCCTCCTTCATCGCCATTGCCTCTTGATCATTTGCTGTTTCAAGAAATTCTTCTGTGTCAGCAAGCTCCTTCTGTACTGTGTATAAACCTTTCATCTTTCGATGTTCCCTGGATCATTCAATATTCTGCCCGTGTAATCCATAAGCCACTCAAGACTTGAATTTGTTCTTGAGTTTCTTCAATTTAAGAAATGTCAAGTGAGTTAATACCTTTTTATTTTTCTGACTCCAGCCCTTTGCATATTACATTATAATACTTTGGAGGGGGAAAAAGTAAAACTTTGCTTTGTCTTTCAGCTGCACTTTGAAATCTTCTGTTCAGCTGCTCAACTTCCTGATTTCTTCTCTTTGCGTTGGCTTCTTGGCATTCTAGTACAATAATCAGAGTCTCTTCTGACATCCATCTCTGTCTTTTCTTCCTCCTTTGTCTTTGTAATAATTACCTTTTGCATTCTTCATAGATAATATTCTTGATATCCTCCCACAGCTTGTCTGAGCTTCATTCCTTAGGGTTCAAAGCCTCAAACCTGTTCCCGAGATGGTTTTTAATTCAGGTAGGATAGACTTAAGGTCCAATTTTGGTTCTTGTGGATTTGTTTTCATTTTTTTAGCTTCAGTTTGAACTTGCATATTAGTAGTTGATGAGAGTATACCAACTTTGCTTTACACTCACTTTTCCTCTGTGCCAATACACTAGTCCTCTAAGAAGAGAAAGGGCAAAAATAATTTATTAGGCTTCATATTTGAAAAAAAATATTTATATCCCTTTCTCCTTACCAACAATAAGGTTATACTGTAAACAATTTAGATACAAAATCATATTCATCCTAAGCCTCAATAAAAGGCATAGGAGGAAATGAAGATGATGCCTGATATTTTTATATGTCTTTTGGGGAACTACTACCCATACTTTTTGAGTTACTGAGTTCTTATCAAACACGATGCCCCATCTGCTTCAGGCCTAATTGATCATGGTACTTGTTCATAATGAATCGCTCAAGAAGTAGGGAGAGCCAATCAAACATTTATGAGGGAGAGAGAATTTCTTCATTTGGAATTTTGTTCTCTTTGGTGACCTGTTAAGATCTTCAAGTAGCCATCTTTTCAATGTAGAAGGACATGAAATGAAGAAATGAAACCATTGAAGACAAGCAAAGGAATATATAAAAGAGGGATAAGAAGACTGACTCGACAACAGATCAAATGCCTGGATCCAGCTATGCATAAGTACAGACATGCTTTTAGAATTCCTACTCACTAAAATCTGGGGGTCTAAAGAGTAAAGAGTGGTAATTTGAACCTAAAGGCAGACAATTTGAATCTACCAGCTATTTCACAGAAGAAAGATCTCTTCTATCATGATTTTCAACCTCTGAAAACCCACTGGAGGGTAAGTTACTTCTTTCTGATTCCAAGACAATAAGTTGAGATGTATGATAGGGTGTTATGGTTATCACAAGAGTCCGCAATTAAGGCTGCATAGTGGAATGTACTTGGGGAGGTGGGAGGGGTGCGGGGGGAGATTGTGTACCAAGGAGGGAGTTTTTCTTTTACTTTTCAAAGAGAGGAACGAACTTTTGGGGGGTGCTGGGCGGGGAGAGAAGTGCAGCAATGAATGAATGGAAATCCAAAATCTCTGTAAATGTTCATTAAAATTATTAAAATTTAAAAAATTTAAAAAACCCAAAACAAAATACCAGTAAGTCATCCTCTTTTCTCTCCCGACCCCTTTTAGCACCTAGTTATAATTGGGATTTTTTTTCCCTTTCAGGAGGAAGTATGTTGATTAATAAAAACTTTGTAACTATCATCTGCACCTGACTCACAGACTCCTGCTGGCTGGCTGGGATTATAAAAATATCCCCTTAACTTTTTTTTCTTTTTCTTTTTTTCATTTTTATTGTATTATTTTTACATGTACCATCAAATCAGATCTGACTGGTACAGGAGGAGATTGCCCCCTTCTTCTCCAGCAGAGCATCTGGTGGATTTGAATCACGTACCTCTGGGATTGCACTACAGTGTCTTGCCACTAGGCCACCAGAGCTCCCTAAAAATAACCCCTTAACTTAAAGAAAGGCATTTAACTATGCAGATCACAACAAATTATGGCTAACCTTGAGAAGAATGAGAATTCCAGAACTCTTAATTATGCTCATTTGAAACCTGTACTTTAACCACTAAGCAGTCATCAGATCAAAGCAAGGAAACACTGTATGGTTCAAAATCAGGAAAGGAGTGAGTCGGGATGAGCCCTGTCTCCATATCTTTTCAATCTATATGTGGAAGACAACATTTGGGAGCCTGGATTTATGAAGAAGAATGTGACATTAAGATTGGAAGAAGACTCATCAACAACATGTGTAGATGTTACAACCTTGCTTGCTGAAACTAAGGAGGACTTGAAGTGTTCACTGCAGAAGGTCAAAGACTACACTCTTCAAAATGTATTGAAATGCAGCATCAAGAAAGCAAAGATTCTCACCACTGGGCTGATTGGCAGCACCATGCTAGATAAAGAAGAGATTGAGAATATTCTCAATTTTAGGTTGCTTGGTTTCACAATCAACACTCTTGGAGCCAGCAGTCAGGAAATCAAAAGATGAACGGCATTAAGAAAATCTGTTGTCAGAGATCTCTCCAGAATGCTGAAGTACAATAATGTCAGTCTAGAGACTGAGGCATGCCCGATCCAGGCCATGGTATAGGCAATTACTTGCTACGCATCAGAGAGTTGGACAATGACTAAGGATAATAAAAGAAGAATCAAGGCCTTCAAGTTGTGGTGCTGGAGAAGAGCAATGAACATACCACAGACTTGTCCTAGACAAGGTGAAACCAAGTTTCTCTTTGAAGGCAAGGATTTTGAAGCTCCATCTGACATATTTTGGGGCTTGTTGCCAGGAAAGACCATTCCTGAAAAAGGACATCATGCTTGAAAGGATGGAAGGACAGTGCAGGAGAGGAAGACCCTGGATGGAATGTATTGACAGTAATTGGAGTAACAGAGGTAGGTGATTGGAGACAGGGAGATTATCTCAGGATAGGGAGGGGTTCAGAACTATGATATAAGGTTGCTGTGATTTGCAGGTGACTTGATGGCACATAACAATTTTAGGGAGCTTTGATGGACTATTGATAAGGAGTTGCACTGCCAATCCAAAGGCATGCAGTTCAAATCCAGCAGCTGTTCTTCAGAAGAAGTCTCCTCCATTGTGATTTACTACCTCTGGAGAGTCAGCTATGAGTCAGTTCCAACTCAATGATATACAATAACAACTCAAAAATGGTATAAGCTAGGAAAAGGTTCAGATCTATTGTTCATAGCATGGCTATAAGTTGCAGTCTACTTGATAGTATCAAACAACACTACAAAGAAGGAATCTTGGTGGTATAGATATATGTAACATTGGACTGCTAATTGAATAAATAGGTGGCAGTTTTAATCCACCAGCCTATTAAAACAAAGATTTGAAGTCTCCTCCCATAAAGACAGAGTGTTGCAATTAGTTGAGACCAATTGGAGCACAGTGGTTTTGGATTCATTTAAACAATCTGAGGAGAGGGTATGAAGAAACAGCAAGAGTTAATTCTTTCTTGGCTTGTGTTGCAAGATATGCTAATTTGTTCTATTTTGTTTCTCTCATGTATGACTCATTTATCTTTGGGCAATTCTTCTCATTCATTGGCACACAGACCACAATTCTCTCATTTCTCATTCCTTCATTCATAAATTATCATGGCTTTGTTATTTAAGACAACATGCTAAGCCTTCAGAATAGGCAAAAGGGAAGACATTAAGGATAGAAGAAAAAAAGGGGGGGATGATAATCATCTTAGGACTGGAAACACAAATCAGCATCTGCACTAGAAAGGTTATTCTCATGTTAGATTTGCTGTTGTCATTAGGTACTATAAGATTGGCTCCTTCACAGCTACTTTATAAACACATATGAACTTTGCCCTGTCCTGAGCCATTTTCAAGGTCTTGGATATACTTGAGTCCATTGTTAATTCATCTTGTTAATGGTCTTCCTCTCTTTCTCTGACCTTCCACCTTTCCTAGACTGATTTTCCAAGGATTGGTCCTTTCCTGACAAGATAAAATAAAACCCTTGGGAAAACCCACTAGAAGGTTAGCTATGAGTCTATTCTCACTCTACAGTAATGAGAATTTGAGAGAATGATAAAGATTTTGAGCATATGGTGAAGTGTCAACTGGTTTTTTTAATCTCCATACCCACCCTCAGTCCTTCTGGGAAGATACTAATATCTGGAGATAGTAAAAAAGGAGAATAAGAATATGACTCAATGTTACCACTTATCAAGTTACCACTTATCAAGTTACCACTTAGTAAGGTGCACTATAAATATATATACAGGTTGAGTTTAGTGCTTGCTTGATTGTGGACTCAGTGACTAGTATCAGGTCTGAGTAAACTAAGGATTAATCCTTGAACTGTAACTTTTCTGAAATGTTTTTGGAAAAAATAATTGAGAATTTGCTCTTTGGAGACTCTTCTAATTTGATATGTTAATTACTCTTGGACAGGATGTTTCCTTCTGTCATTCTTCATAAAAAGGCAAGTCATTTTTCCGTATGAGATGTATCAATTAACTAGTTTAACAGAATTATAGAACTGGAAGCAAAAGCTAAAAAAATTATTTAACACACTTTTCTGTCAGCCAGAAAACATACAGATTCTGGTGATTTCAAGGAAAGCACGTGCATATTTACGACACTTTTTATGCACTGGCTTATAAAGCTGTTTAATGTGCATTATACATATTCCCCCCAACCCCAAGCCTCACCTCAGGGTACAATTATAAAGTGATTTCTTGCTCTTACCAGAAAAAATAAATATGATAAATACCAAATTAAAACAATTAAACCCCTCCACATATTATAAAGTGATGCTGGACATTAAATATTTGTCCAATGGCTCTGTTAGCATAATAGGTAATGAATCATCTATCTATGTTTGTGGAATATATTGCTTAGAATTTTAACTTTGCAAAATTCACCCTGTAAAGAACAAAGTATAAAGAACATTGAGATTTAAAAATCTTAAATAATTCTGTACCCACTCTGTAGACTTTGCAATATTGGTACTGCATCCATAATGATGTCTTAGTGAAATGTTATACAGAATATTATTCAGAACATTTGCTCTGAAAAGAGTTTATATAAACACACTATATTTGAAATTGATAAATGCTGTCTGACATGCATTATGATTTTTCATTGTATGAAGAATTTAACTTAAAAATTACAAGATACCTGGTGTATTTGCTCAACTTGAAGATGGTGTACTTGTATTTCAACCAATGTGGTCCCAGGACTGTGTGACTTTTTGGGAAGTCTTCTGACTGCTGGGACTTCTATTACCTAATTTTTCATGAGTAGTTTGATTTGTCTGGTAGTTTATATTTTTATTTATTTCATTATTAAACTCTGATTAAAGCTTTAAAGAAGGATGAAGTGAGGCCTCAGGCTATTTAGCAAAATTACCTCAACTGCCAATACATTAATTATTTTATATGATAATTATTCATTTATACAAATATTTATTCATGAGAGAGTAGTGTGTGCCTACTATGTGCTCATTTATTCTACGCGTCTAGAATAATTAAACAAAACCTATTCCAAGTTCATAACCATGTTACTAATAACAGTCTATTTATTCCAACTGTGGTGACTCCATGTGTGTCAAAAGTACAGTTCTTGACAGCGGAATTTTCAGAAGTTCATCTTCAGGCCATTCTTCCAAAGTATCTTTGGATGCAATGAAACCATTAATCTTTTAGCTGTCTAATTCTAGTTAATAACTTAAAAATTTGTACCACCCGGGATATTATTAATAGGGAACAAAACAGACACAAATCTCATTGAGATTTCATTTTTGTAAGGAATAATTGACACTTACCAAGCTATATAAGATAGATATAGATATATAGATAAAGATAGATAGAGATATAGAGATAGAGATATTGTTGTTGTTAAGTGCCATGAGTCGTAGGTGACTCATAGTGACCCTGTGAACAAAGTCCTCAACACTTGTGTGACTTTCATCCTTTCTCCAGGTTCATAGGGTTTCTGGAGGAGAGCTATTTATGGAAGTGGATGCCACTCCTGCTTCCAAGTTTGTTTTAACCAGGGAGCGCCACCAAAAGCTATCCACCATGGGTAACTGTTATCGCATATGACACATCAGTGTCACAGTGTTCAGCTTCACAGCAACAAGTTACCTCTGTATGGCAAGTGGACACACCGGGGCTATACAACCTAGAAGAATGTTTGAACAAAAATAATGAAAAACAGGCCTGAGGGCCGCGGATTAAAAGTCACCCACCTTTGGCTTGGTAGCATCACTTTCAGTGCAGTAGGCCAGCTGATCTAGATATAGATAATATGTGTATGGACAAAGTCGGGGGTCTTCTTTTTCATTGACCTTCTACCTTTCCTTGTATGGTTTCTTTTCCCAAAAAGTAGCACCTCCTATTCACATGCCCAAAGTGTATGTGATGAAGTTTCACAATCCTTGCTTCTTAGGAATACTGGGTTTGCACTTTCTCTGAGATAGACTTGGTTGTTCCTTTTGCAGTTCATGGGATATCCAATACTTTTCTCCACCACCATAGTTCAAAGGCACTGAATTTTTTTTTTTACTTTCTTTATTCATTGTCCAACTTTCAGATATGTAGGAAACATTTGAGAAATATCATGGCATGGATCAGGCTCACCAATAGTCTTTAAATTGACATTCTTGCTCATTAGTGCTTTTAAGAGGTCCTTGACAGTGCATTTACCATTGACCTTCATCTACATAGATTAATGTAATTACTACAAAAATAGGCCTGAGCTTGGTGCAGAACAGAGAAAGGTTTTGATCTGCTGTACATAGGGTTGTTAAGAGTTGTGGTTGACTCCAGGCCACCTAACATCAACAACAACCTAGAGAAAAGTGAAATTGGAAAGGGAAATAAGGAGCATTGGGGTTGGAGATTGAAATTTAAAACAGTTGTTCAAGGAAGACTTTAATGAGAAGGTAACATTGAGCAGATGCCTTTAAGGAAATGAAAAGTATGCATACTAATAACAGGAGAAAGGAGAAACAGCAAGAGTCAAGGCCCTGAGGTGAGAGTAAGAGTAAGTCTAGGAATATGGGGGAAATAGCCTTGTTAGACTGGTTAGAACAAGAGGGAAATAGGAAATTGGTTTTTAGCATCAGCCCACTTTAGAAGAAAATGGTTTGAATATAAAAATTGCAAAATATTTGCAAAGGGACAAGCCTCAATGAGATGGATTGACACAGTGACTGCAATGGTGGCCTTAAGTGTGCCAGAGATGGTGATAATGGTACGGTAAGGGCAGGGTTCAAGTCTCTGTTCATATGGTCGTTATGACTTTTGCTTGACTTGATGGCCCTTAATAACAACAATTTATTTTTTAGACCTTGGCAAATATTAAAATTCTTTTTCATATTCAATAATTCATGAGCATTGGCCCACTTTTCCCCCTTTTCAGACTAATAAGAGAAGAATTTTTTTGGTCTTCAATGATTTTTTATGGTTTCTGTAAATTAAACTATCTCACTTGTTTTAAGAAGAGTAAAATGAATAACATGGATCTAGCATTTAGTTAATTTGGTTTTCTAGTTCATGAAATCCATGCTTTCCATGTTTGTTTTAGAAAATCAAGTATACATTAATTTTATATTTCTACAGATTGTCTACCTCATGTTTCTGAATGAAATTTACAGTGGAACAAAATGGTTAATAGATGTATGACTAAGCAAATAGCAGTAACTCTGAGGGACTTCTTCAGAATATATAATCTAGTTGAAACTTCTTTTAAAGGTATTACACATCTGAATAACCTCATTCTGAGTCACTTTATACTTTATCAAAACTAGATGAGTAACATCTTTGAGATGAAACATGCAACCATATAGCAACCTTTGAAGTAAAACTCCCAAGTAGTGGGGTAAATCCAAACTGTTAATTTTTTTCTTATTAAAATATATGCTTCCATTGAAATAATCTATGAAATATGAGTTTCTAATATACCAAGAGTTTCTGACATTCATTACATAAGTATAATAAAAGCTTCATAGTCAAATAGCTCAGCTACATTTTTTCTCTCCATTCTTTATGACAAAAGTAGGCAAGAATATGACTTTTAGTAGATTTTTAGTTTGTCTGAAAAGCCACGTGTTTTTTACTGAACCCTACCTTTGAGCCCTCTACGATCTGAAATAAGAACATAATGTTTACCATGTTGTTTTTGGTGTTATGTGCAGTCAAGTTGCGTGTGACTCATAACAACCCTATGTACAACAGCTCTGAACCTTGCTCTTTCCTATGCCAATCACATTGTCTCTGACACATCTACCCCCCCTCCTCAGTCACTGAATCAATCCACCTAATCGAGGGTCTTTCTCTCCTGTGCTGTCCCTCCACCCTCGCAAGCATGATGTCTATTTCCAAGGACTGGTCCCTCTTTGTAACATGTCCAAAGTATGTCAGACAAAGCTTCAGAATCCTTGCCTCCAAAGAGCAACCTGATTTCACCCTCTCTAGTATGAACCTGTATGTTCTCCTAGCTGTCCATGGTATATTCAATACTCTTCTCCATCACTATAGCTCAAAGGCATCAATTATCTTTCTATCCTTTGAAAAGTTTTACTCTTCTCAACACTAACTATATCATTATTAACTAACAATATCAAATATGTGTTATAATTATTAATATTGTTACTGAAATAAACAATAAAGTTCAAAGGAACATTTTTTTAGAGGATATTTGCCCTGTAACTCATATCTACAGTAATTGTAGGAATCATTTACATCAAGAATCTTAGCAGCAGAAATCAGCCTTTCATGTGTTTCATTAATTTTATCTTTTTAAATTTAATAGAAATCCAGCTTAGCCCTTTATTTCAACCATTGCCATTGCTATCATGTAGTTGGGTACTGTTATGTTGCTTTTTTAATTGTAGAGACTCCATATGGCTAGCTTGTCATTTTTACTGAAGCAAATCTCCAGATCTTTTCTCATGACGCTACTGTGTACTATGTGGGCTCAAACTGCCCACTCTTCTGCCAGAAGCTAAGAGTTTGATTACTGCATCACCAGGGCTCTCTCTCAGCATACTATCCCAGGTTGCTGCCCATTCCTTGCGTGGTCACTTGGAACCATTAACCAGGCCTCTTGTTCTCAGAATCAGCCTTTTCTTTTGATTCTTACTGATGGCAAATTTATTTTCAGAGATTTTGCAAATCTCTTATGGATTGATTTTCTTCAAGAAATTGTTCAAAGTTTCCACGGTCGTGACTAATTAGGATTTGACACATTTATTTTCACCCTTTCCTAAAGCTTAATTTCACTATTGCAATTATTGAAGACCCAGTGGAAACCCCTTTCATCTCTTTATGTAATTTTCCTATATTAGTTAGTTCCATTTGTCTTTTAAGAATGCTTTTCTTCTTAGTGCTCACTTGTAAATTTATCCTGATATAGTCACAAAATATTGGCCCAAAATAAGCAATCATTTGATGGGAGGCAAAAGTATGTCATATCTGCTGCATATTCTTGACTTGTATGCATTTTTGTTCAAAAACAAGGAAGGCACACACACAATTCCATGATTTAAGATGATAAATAACAAATCTTTGGTGAAATTTCATCTCCAGTGGTGAATTTTTAAAACTTTATTAGGAGAGAAACAAACAACAATTAAACACACAAAATCACACACACAAGAAGTCTACTGTATCATGTCACTGCTTTCAGCATACTGTCCGGATTAATGATTATTTTTTTTTATACTTACGATTCAAAGTTATTTTCTTATTTCAGATAACATATTTTTCCCTTGGTTGAATGTTATTAATTTTATTTCTTGCAAAAAGAAATGTCACAGTAATACCACATATTTTCAGTTGTAACAAGCCCGTTGTGATTCGAATGCAGCTGAAATCACTCTTCTTAAGCATTAAGGTGTATCAGACTCTTTTACTCTGGATTTTGATAGATAAGCATTCTCTTACATCTGTATAATTTACATACTTATAGTTATTTCTTTATCTGAGCTTTGCTTATGGTGAATACTTTCAGGTTAGAAATTGTCTTGTTTTCTTGTATGCACTGTACTTGACCCACACAGATTGTGTACACTGCCCTATTAACAAATTTTCTCAAAGAAAATGTCATTAAAGTTTTGGGAAGATGCAAGAATTTATATTCAACTGAGGCCAAAAATGTTTTAAAGAGTCATAAATTTATTTTTAGACATTTTGATGAGCAAAATGGATAGGAATGCAGGTCTGGAATCAGATTGCCTGGAGCAGAATCCTACTTCACTACTACTATTAATCATTGTGGGAACTTGGGAAAGTTCCTTTATGTCTCTGTGCTTTAATTTCTCTGTGAGTAAAGCAGAGATGATATTAGCTCCTATAACAAAAGATATTTTTGAAAGGAAAAATTCTACCCATTATTTCCTGTGAATTGCATGGGATAGCCTAATAGCACATATTTAAAAAGTGTCTTTAAGTAAATGAAAGACTTTTGATCCTTTTCAAGTCCATATTTGTGTGCATTAGCCCCTGTCTACATCTCTGAAGCATCCCCTTATCACTTGCTACCAAATTTCTATCTTTGTTATTATTTGATTTAATAGAAAGCAATTTAGCCATCACTTTTGTTGTTTTAACATATTTATGAACAATGTCTCTTGCAGTTACTGCTCCAAGTGGTTTATCAAGGCATTTTCCTAGAACATGTGTCTCTCTAGATAAAATTCTGGAATCAATTGACTGTATATATTTGCATGTGTTTATGTCTAATAACATCATCATTTTTTTATACTGTATATTGGTCCAAATTAGCCACAAACCTTTGAAGGGGGTATTTAAGTATCACCACACTTTGCGTTCAAGAGACTTTTTGCTCAAGGTCAGTTGCTGAGTTAATGTAGAGATTTACAACATTGTCTACTCCCTAAACGGGAGCTCCTTCTACCATATACTTGGTCAGTTATCTGTTCAATGTCATTTAATCCTCACAGCAATCTCACACCTATTGCTATCACTTTTTACAAGTAAGGAAACCAAGGCTTTTTTGGGTGTCAAGCAGATTCTAACTCATAGTAACTCTAAAGCGTTTCCAAAGATGGAATCTTACCAAAATAAACTGCCACATCTTTCTCTGTCACTTCCAGGTACAACCTTCCAGTTTATCAGCCTAGCTTAAACACTGAGCCACCACAGCTCCTTAGCTTGCATACAGGTGGTAAATATCAAAGCCCAAATCAGACAGCCTGCCTTTGCAGGGTTCCTTCTTACAATTATCCCAAATTAAAGGGGACTAGATAGAGAGACAGCATAGGGGTATCCAGGTTAAATATATATTTAAGAAGGTTTCTTCTAATGTGCTCCACTCAGAGCTGGTGTTGAAAGAAAAATAACCCCCTAAAGGAATCCTATGGGATTGCTTTGGAATGCTAGCAATTCAGCCAAACTGAGTTCAGGCAGTACTGTTAAAAGGCATTATTAGCCTCTCAGGTTGGTTCACAAGATGCAAATGAAATGTTAATGCTAAAACCAAGTGGGAGAAACTACTAATTTTGAGAGGAAAAAGACATAAGAGCTCTACTCTAAAATACTATCACTGTCGAGATAACCCGGAGGACAAGATCAGCAGGCTTTTGACAAAAAACCGCAGATGAAAATAGAGTTTAATAGTCCTCAAGCCCGAAAGAAGAAGAAGAAAAAAAATAATCAAGCACTCTTACTCAGTGTATGCTTTTTTGGGATGAGCTTCTCTTGCTCATCTAGTTGGTGCTTTCTGATGAAAGCACAGTACGTGACAATTGCTAGTTGGCATTCTGTGCTGGAGACCAGCTTCCCACTGGGGTGACCCTGTGATGCGCGAAAGGCTATTTTATGCCCCAGCGAAGTGGTTCAGGGACCAAGATTTTATTATGCTTCAGGGATGTGAATTGCGATCCCTCATTCCCTGATTTAGAGCCACTTAAGGCTCCGACAGCTCCATCCCGGTGTTCTAGAGGAAAATATTCCTTCATGCTCTCTGCCTGATCTGAAAGCAACACAGCTTCCCGATGTTCCGCCTGGGAGGTGGTTCAATCTTTGGAAATTGTCAGAGAAGCTTGTCCATCTGCTTTCTGGAATAGACCAGGAGGAGTTTGTCTTTTAATCTAAGTAACTTGAGGATTTTCTGCTTTTGGCTCTAATTTCGTCGCTTAATTTAAATTACAAGAGACACACGCTTGGGTTTTTGTAGACAGTGGGAAAATCCGTATGACGAAATGTGGTCTAGAAATTCCTGATTTAATTTCCCCTGGGCAAAAGCAAGTATCTTCGTATTTGCTACTGGACAGTCAGTCGATCCTAGTGGTGCGCCTCCAACAGAAAATGGTGGTACAGGAAGAGGGGGGAAATTAAACTGGTACTCGGATTAATTTAACCTCTCCTTTCCCTGCGCGTCCTCCAGCTCTCCACCCTTGGTCAACCAGGAGATCGTTCTGACAACTTCCAGGAGGCGAATCCCCAGATTTGCCAGCCCTTCAGCTCCCTCTTCCTCCACAGCCTTTCCTGCCCTAGGACCCAAGGTGCCAGTCCCCGGGGAGCTCTTGCAGTTTCCCATCACATTCTTTATGAAGGGGCACCCTGCAATATCACCACCGAGCAAGTCCGGGAGACGCAGAAGCCACGGGCATCTGGGGGCGAGGAGAGGACAGTGTGCCTATTTGCACCGCAGCGAGGCTAAGCGGGCTGGAGAAGCGGGAGCTGATGTCACTAGGGTGCTAGGAGCGCCCTGGGGGGACAGGAAAACCGGGGGTGGTGGTGGTGTTGGTGGCGCCCTCCTTAGCGCGCGTTCGCGCGCGGCTCCAGAGCCGGCTGCCATTGGTGGGGGCGGATCAGGGGGCGGAGCCTGTAGGAAGGTCCGCCAGCCGGTAGCTCCCAGTGTTGAGCTCAGGCCCGGACTCGGTCCTGCAGCGCCTCTAGGCTGCCGATCGGCGCTCCAACCACCTGCTCGGTGCAGCGGCCAGGGGGAGCTGGGAGAGGAGAGGAGGGCGGGACGAGGCAGAGGGAGGAGGAGAAAGGCAGCTTACACGCCTTCCAGTCCCTCCACTCAGAACAGCCCGGACCGAGACTGCCGCCGCTGCCGCTGCCGCTCCACTGCAATCACTGTTGCTGCTCTAGCTGCCGCCGCCGCCACTGCCACCTGAGGAGACTTCCTGGACCCACCGCCTCCTGCACAGCTCCCTGAGGTTCCTTCCCAGCACCTGGGCTTTTCACGTGCACTGCCCCTGCCATTACCATTATTTTTACTATTGCAAGAGGACGAAAAGCTGAAAGCAACCCCCAAAAACCACGTACACTTTTCCAAAATCACTCAAGTGTCTCCCGGGAAGAGAGAGAGGGGTCGCCTGGTCCGGGGAGGAGCTGCTTGCCAGGGGCCCCGAAGCAGGGTGTTAAGAGGACGGGAGAAGGAGTTGGAGGACACCGCCTGCCTGGTGGAAAGTTGCGTGCGCCGGGAAGCCAAAGGCGCAGCGCCCCAGCCCGGGGGTGGGGGCGCGGTGTGTTGGCGAGAAGCCGCTGCCCCCTGCGTCCTGTCCCGTGAGCGAGCGCGCAGCGCGGGGCCCGGAACGACGCCCCCTCCTGCGGCGCGGACTCTGTCGGTGGCCTGGGAGGAGGAGGAGGAGGAATATGGCTTCGAAGGCGATCCCCTCCTGCCGTCTGGTCTTCTGCCTCCTGTTCTCTGCGGTTGTCCTCAGACCAGGTGAGTAGAGGGGGACCGCGAGGGAGCTGCCCAGGCTGGCGCGCACCCGGGGCAGTTTCCTTGGTCCCCCCGCCCGGGGCCTTGTACCCTCGGGGCTGTGCGTCCTGGGTAGGTGTTGGAGGAAAGATGGGGTCATTTCCCCTCCCTACCGCCCTAAAACTGACCCTGGGCTCGGTCATCTGTACCTTACATTTGGGCTCGGCTGTTTGGCTCAAGTTTGGGCAGCGAGAGGGGGGCAATGGGTGAACCTCCAGGAACTTTGGGTGCGGCCGAGGTTGGGGTTGCAGGGGCCCGAGCGCGCGCAGGATTCATCAGTGTCCTCGTCCCCCAGCGGCTTTCTGGCTTTGGCAGCCTCATCTCACTCTCTGAACAACCCTCCTATCTCTGGGTATCAAAGTCCACCTCTCTGCGTGCGCCCCAGGCAATTTTTCTTTCGCTTAGTTCCCAGAGGAAATAACTGCCCGCACTTTTTTTCATAATGAATCCCGCCAGCAACTTCCTCTTGGTAGGAGGTGAGGAAGGCATGGGTTGAAAGAAAGGACTTCATTCACCCCAAACCTTGCTGCTTACAGTCTTGGTTTTAATGCCTGCTCCCCGGTTGCAGGGAGGTGATTAGTAACTGTGGGGTTGACAGTAAGGGAAAGACCACAGCCTGCGCTGGAGTTAGCCCGCTCTTGAGACCTGAGTAAGCGCCTGTGAATTTCCAGGACCTGCGGTTCAGTTCTCAGTTCTTGAGACTGAGTGTGTGGAGGGGGGAGATAAAACCCTCACCAACTAAAATATCTCGCGGGAATTCCCTCGTTTGCCCCCAGGGATGTCCCCTGGCCCAGCCATCCTGGTGTCCGGGCGCCTGACCTGAATTGGTGCTAACAGGGCATTCTGTACTCTCCTGGTCACTTGACCGAGCAGCAGGTTCATTCCCTCCTATGACCTGAGGGCTTTTGGAAAACATTTTTTTTTCTTCTTCCTTGAAGTTTTGATCTTCAAAGACAGTTCCAAGTTGAATTTCCCCCTCCTGTTATTTGACTGCTGTTCCTACCCCCCCTTTTTTTTTAGCTTTTATCAAAGAAAGGCTCACTTCCTCTCGCTTCTTTCATTCCTACACATCACCTCAGTCCTTGGCAAGCTGAGGCCACCAAAGAGGTTTCAAAATCTCTGAATCTCTCCCAGGAATAAGGGGAAAGCGTGGCTGGAGGCCAGCTCTTGAGGGAGAGATTGCTGTGTATGTGAGCTGCTGGATTCTGTGTGTATCAGGGGAGTATCTTCTCCTGATCTCTTTATTAAAGTTACGTTTGTGGATGAGGTAATGAGCTCACCTGCTGTCCTGAGGCTGGAGCGTAAAAAGGGCTGGTGTGACGAATCACAGGGAGTGTGTGTGTTGGGTGGGTGGGTGGGTGAGTTGAACCGGATTTAAAGCAGTAGGGGGAGGGGTAAGAGCAACCATGAGGTGGAAAAGAGAGACACCCCCCCCCCCCTTAAGGTCTGGCGTACTGTCAATTTCACTTTTCCTTTATCCCAGTATTGGGTTGGGGAAGGAAGGAAGGACACTTGCGTTGGTGTGATGAGAAGGGAGAGTGGGAGCTGAGGTGATGTAGTTTGTAAAATGCAAAGATCAACACGACAGTAGTCCCATGGCAGTTTAACGCTCTTTGCTGCTTTGTTGGTGAGACTTCACCCACCTCCCACAACCGGGGCCACACGCAAGCTCTCTACTTCCCTTGCGGTTGCCCTGGAATTTATTTTTTCAGTTGGACCTCGTCTGAAGACTTTGTGTGTTGGGTGTTTGTTTTTGTGTGTGTTTTTTTTTTTTGTTTTTGTTTTTTTTTAATCACGTCTAACTGCTAGAATGTAGAGGTTCCGCCTTCAGACTTCCCTTGCAGCTCCTGTACATTTGGTTTCTCTGGCTTGGGTTTCCTGCAGGCACTGAGCTGCCTGCATTCGCCAGACCAGGAAGAAAAAGCATAGGAGCCTCGCCGCTTGGGCGGGGGTCACATGTCTTGGATGCATAATCTGGTGGTTTCCGTGACATTTACAAGCTTGCATATGCGCGAAATTCTCTGTACTGTTTCGGTGTTTTTTGAAGGAAAGAATTATGTCACCCAAAGGCTCCGTGTCCACACTCTCGACTCATATCCTGACCAGAGAATGCACCGCCTTGCTTAGCTGAGTCCATAGGCGTGCAGAGCCAGTGGTTTAATCCAGGCATCTAATTGACTTCCCCACTGGCACCTGTCATCTCAGCAGCACTTTTAATAGAATGTGTTCAGATACTGACGCCAAACAATCGCGTTTATGAAACGGCTTTCGCTCTGACCATACTTCCCCTTGTATGTGGGCTTTTGGCCTGTTGCTTATTACACATTGATACATTGTAGGCATGCGATGTTACCTGGTTATTGGGAAGCTGATACGTGTAAACTATGAAAACTAGATTTCGAGATAAAGGCAGAGAAGTATGTGCCCTGTGTCTGAGCTAGCAAGAATCTCATTATTTTTGTCGAAAGAGCGTCAGCCTGTGGTGACATTTTGTATTGCTTTATAAAAGGTTTTCTTTGATTATTTACAATGAGAAGGTGGCGCAACAGTTAACTGTTTCTTAGGTCAGCTGTGTGCATTCTTTGGAATTTGACATCAGTCTCATTTTAGGATGTAAGGACATGTAGAGCTTTGTTTTAAGATGATATGAGGTTTGAATCGCGTCAGTTTAGCTCAAGAGGCCTTGGGAAATGCTTCAACTGTCATAGTGTCCTTTTCAGACTAAGGTGGGGTTTTGAAAAAAAAAAGTTTCAAAACAGCAAACTAAATTGTAGCCTGTAAATATTGTTATATTTTTGATAATTTGGTTAATCCAATAGTAATAGGAGACTGTAACATTCTGCTTTTCTGGGCTTGTCTCAGGCCCATATACCTTCAGGCACTTGAACAAGTCATTGAACCTTTTTGGGCTAACGCTTTTTCATATGCCAAACAAAAGGATGGACTAAAGACATGTTTTCCAAGATTTCTTCTAGTTTAAAACTTGTTTTGTTTCTAGTATTTAAAGAAAAATATCTAGATATTTCTCTTTAGGTGTATGTGGAGACCAATTACTGTTTTATCAGGCTTTCTATAAACTCATTATAAATAATCTCTGCCTTCTCCTGCAGCTATGCATAGGATTTAGTAAAGGGGGTGGGGAGAAGTTACAGACGAATTAGTCACCACCCACTTGCCTAAGGAAAAAAGATTCAAGAATTGAGAGAGGTTTTTAGGTTGCAAAATATTCCATTTAATGTGTGGCCTGACTGACCTCCTGGAAGCCTGTGTCTATCTGTAGTTCATAAACACCTCATATAGTTTCAAGAATGAGGTATAAATGATGGGTTGATGCTAATAAGTTCACGTGATAATACCTTAAATGTACTCTAAAGGTACTTGTAAACAAAGTAGTTGATTTGCATCATGGTTATAGTGCTATCTAGAAGGAAAGGTAAAACACATATTTTCCTTTTGTTTAAAACCATAGGAATTCAAAAAAGTTTGCTTTTATGGATTCTAAACTTTTTCAGACTTTTTAAAAAATATTCAAGGTAGTTTACTTTTTGTAATAAAACCACTTAGCTCTTGTAAATAGTAATTTGAGTAGAGAATAGCAGTGTACTGTTGACTTACTAAAAACAGGAAATCAAATAAATCCTGCTTTGATGGTTACATTTTTTCAGAAAACTCTCCTTATGAGAGTCAGGACTCTTGAGTTCAGTCTTTAGCTGTGCCATGTAAAAAGATTATAGCCTTGGAAGGACTGTTTTTCTCTTATTTAAAATTTCTCATCAGTAAAATTCTCTCTCAGGGAAATATGATTCTGAATATACTTGACTCATAGACAGCCAGTGAGATTAGTATTTCCTTGCTCAGCATTTTGAGGTTTGTTTATTTTTTTTTCATAGGCCTAACCATATTAATAAAAACATTTACCATATTGTTAAATTGACTTACGTTGTTGTTTAATGTGGACGCACAGCTGACCCTTGGGTGGGTTTTCAGAAGCAGTGAATCCCATGGACGGAGATTGCCCATCCTTCTCCCTTAGCACAAATTGACTTCTATACTCCTTAATTCCTTCTTCTTGGCTATCACTTTGACCATTTTATTGAAAGCAGGCAGGGATATTTCTTACTCTTTATCCCTCCTAAGTTTTCATGGCCACTAAATGTGGGCCTTAGCAAGGCTCAACACTGGTTTGACAGCACGGCAGTATTTGTCCAGTAGTGTTTCAGATGTTTTTGTAATTATTTTGTCTCATTTTCTCAAACGTGCCATTTTCTGTTCCTACAGCTCTTACAGGTAGGCTCATACGGTATATATCCCAAATAATCAGGAGAGTCACATAGGGGAAATCATGCTATACGAGTACTTTGTTGACTCTGTGTGTACATTCAAACTTAAACTAAAATTATCTTAATGCAGTCATTTTGTTCATCATTGTAAGTGTCCCCAAAGGACCATCTCATTTCTCATACATGCATGAAGGTATGTGACGTGGAGAAAAGAGCTTAACTCCTTGGAATACTGTTTTCTTGGGGAAACTTTGTGATGAATTACTGTTTATTTCTCTTGGAGTTCAGCTTTTTAAAAATCAATGAGAAAACATCAGGAAAGTGTCCATTTATAGTTTTCAGAACTATTTTTTAATCATTGCAGCATTTACCCTTCTCTTAGAAGAAGATGACATCATGCTTGGTAAAGTGGAGGGTCAGGGAAAGAATAAAAGACCTTCAACAAGAGGGGTTGATACAGTACTGTAAGAAAGGGCTCAAGTATAATGGAGATGATGAGGATGGTACAGGACAGGGCAGGGTACAGACCCACTGTTCAGAGAGTCACTTGGGTCATGGTCAACTCGATGACACCTTAACAACAGCAAATATGGAGAATAAAGTCAAGACAAAAACACCTATTTAAGAAGAGAATAGTATAGGCTATTTTATAAGGATAAATTCTATAGTATTCTTACACTGTGCAAAGTAGTATATCTAAAGTTATTAATACTTTACCTAGTTAATTTCTCTATTTAACAAAATTTAAATGATTTTCCAATTTTTTTGTTATTATTGGAAGAAATACCATATATGTTTCAGAAAATGCTAGTTCCGGATATGCTGTGATATTCAGTAATTGTTTTATAGTAACCTTTTATCATAGCCCATTATTGTTGTGTGTGTTCCAAGAATGAAATTAGCTTTTAGTACTTCCTCTTTCATTTATCCAGTCAGCTCTCAATTATCTATTCCATTGAAAAGGAAATTGGGGTTGTGCACAATCCAAGCGAGATTCTAATCAAAGGATTACTTAATTTGACTTTGAGGTGAGATACTTCAATGAGCATGCTTGGGTTTAGACTTCTAAGAATGATTAATATTTCAATATAATGAACTTTTGAGTGTAGGCAGGAGTAAGATCGATTTTAAAAAAAAAGGGCCTTTTTCTCTGGCTTTCTCATATCTCTCCATTCCCCTGCCCCAAACTTAACAAAATCCTGACCAAAGACTAAAAGCATCCTTAAGATGAAGATACAAAGTAAGATTTGACTTCTTGTTATGTGCTGTTGAGTGGGAACCAATGCAGACCTTCCAGGTTTTCAGAGGCAGTAAATCACACTGGAGGAGATTACCCACACCTTTCCCATGGAGCAGTTAGTTGTTGGATTCAAACCATGTGCTTTTGGGATTGCTGTGGGGTTTCTTACCACTAGGCCAATAATCATACAAATACTTTGATGTTCATAATGAATTTTGTAAGAGAAATTTCCTATGACCTGTTTTTGACATATTACAACTTTTCTCTAGTTACATTTCCATTTAGTCTTATTTGCTTAACTATGATGGTTACATAACCAGTTTTTACTTAAGTGTTATCCTCACCTGGTGACCACTTTTCAGTGTGAACACTTTATCCACAAATGAATGGATAATGATGCAATAGACTTTTCTTGATACATACTGGTTTAACAGCCAACTGCTTTGGTTTCTCAGCAGAATATTCACATTTCTGCTTAATTTAAAAAAAAAAAACAACAAAAAAAACAACCTTGCTACTTTATAATGGATTTTGTGGTCACTATAAACAGTAGAAAACAGTAATACCCAGTATATAAACATCAGAGGCCAGATTGGAGATTTAATGAAAGAAATTTCCACAATGGCTACTTTTACTTATTAAAGTATTATAATAACTTAAATAAATTTGTATATTATAAGACCATCTAATACTCCAGTGGATCATTTTCTTGGGATAAATATCAAAGATATTTTACTTCAGAAATTGATGTAAGTAAATATATTTCTGTATTTTTCATCTATAGATCCAGTTTTAGGGAGTCTAGTTTGTTATTTTCTCTGAGAATAAAAAAAAAGAGAAGTATCCCTAACTTTACCTTAAGTGCAAAATCAGTATTGAGATGCTAATAATAGCCTGAAAATGTCTTAACTGTCATCTTTTTTTTCTTTTGGTGTACTTCATTTTTGCTTCAGTCACATTTTATTATATTTTCATTCTTTTTAAACGTTTTGCTAAATTGACCTGGAACTATTGGAAAACCTAATCTTCTAACCTTTAGTTCAGGAAAGAGCTTGTCACCTAGAGGCCGCTCCACATTTTCACCCTTTGCATCAAATTGGCTATAACCAATGTAAAGAAAGAGAATTGATTTCCTATATGTGACTTGACCTCTTGCTCATGGAATACCATGAAACTTTACCGAAGAACTTATACTGTTCCCCTGAAGAATAAACTTGAAAATAAAAACAAATAGAAGCACAGTTGTATGCAAAATTGTGTCAGTGGGGAGAAAGATTCACAGGCCACAAAGGCATGAAAACACCTCAGTTATATTCCTAACAGGGATTTACTTCTACTGAAAGATCAGCATTTTGAAACCACCAGGCACTTCACAGGAGAAAGATATGACACTGTCTGCTTCTATAAAAATTTATAGTGTAGAAACTCTAAAGGTAAATTCTATTCAGTTATAGAGGGTCCCTGTGAGTCAGCTATTTAGGGAAGGTATTGTTTTGTTTTGTTTTTTTCCCATTCTGAGCCTGAAACTCTAAGATAACTGAACACCTCCCATTCTGGTCTTTAGTATGGCCATTTAGTTCTTTTACTCAGTTTGACTCCAAAAATAAGCATCAGGGTGTAGATCTAAATGAAGAAAAAAAAACCAAACAAACAACAAAACGAAAAACCCAGAAGTATTCTGTACTTTAAGCTACAATTGTGACGATCAAAAATATTGACTTACCTAATGACTAGTTTGATATGGACAGCTGAAATCATATCTAATCTTTCCAAATAAGGCAACTGTATTATTTGGTTCTACTATCTCTGAGTGTATCAAGTACTCAGAAACTCCTCAACATAAATGTTGTAATGAAAAGTGAAAAGATAATGAGTTCTGGTGGCTTATTGATAAGGGGTTGTGCTGTCAAGGCACGAAGGTCAAATCCACTAGCTGCTCCACGGGAGAAAGACAATCAATCTCCTCTCGTGTCATTTTCATTGCCTCTGAAAACCCACTGGAGGGTCAGTTAGGAGTTGGTTCTGACTTGATGGTAGACAATAACAACAAGCAAGAGAAGACATGCCACAGTTTTTTCCTCCTTGACCAGACAACATGAAGGGGAGAGTACCTTGGCTACCCTTGGCTCTTCTCAAGTCTCAAATATCTTTCACAGGTAATTAGGAAATTGGATGTTTCAGGATATGGAATTGGCACCAAATTAGTAAAAATGGATAGGAGGATTTCTACATGCTTTTTCCCAATATTTGGGCTGTAGTGTATCAGTTCTATCAGTAACTATTGCTGCATGATAAACTACCCTTAAACTTAAGCGTTTAAAGCCATTTTTTATTTAGTTCATGGTGTTGTCAGTTGAGGGTTTAAGCTGGACTTATCTGAGTGGTATTTCTCAATTCGGCTAGACTTCCTTCTATTGTAGTCAACTATGGGTCAGCCTTGGCAACTCTAGTTCTGAGGGTTGCCCAGGACAACTTGGCTCTCCGCCATGTTTTTCATTCTCTAATAAGCTTGCCTAGGCTTGTTCTCTTGGTGGAAGCAGCTTTCTGAGAGAAAGTCCAAACGTGAAAGATTGCTTTTACTTTTTAGAACATTCTTTTAGTGCTTTAGATGAACGTTTACACAGCAAATTTGTTTTCCAACCAATAATTCATACATGTGTTATTCGTAATAGGAGATGCAACATTTCTTCCTGCGTCCCCCGTTTCCAGTCTTTAAGCTTTCCTGTTCCTTCCTGCCATCTTATCTTTGGTGTTGGGCTAATGTTGTTACACTTTTGGCCTCATGTAGTTTATTGTTCAGGAATATATTGTTGATGAGTGCTTCATTTTATAGGCCTATTATTTGACTGACAGGTGGCTTTGGGGGATGTATTAGCATTTTTAAGTCAGAAAGTTGCCTTCTGTCTTTGGGATTCCTTCAGTCTCTTCAGAGTAGTAACTCTGGTCTTATTTATATTTTTAAAATGAGAATTTTTTTCCTTTTTCACCCATTCTAGCCAAGGTCTTAAATTGGGATCCTCATTAGCATGGATTATAACGATACTTAGGTGCAATTCATTCTTCGGGTCTTATGTCAGAGGAGGCAGCAGTTCATGTGGGTCATTAGTCCTTTGAACTAATGGCTTCCTTGAGTTGTCCCATTATTGTCATTATTCTCCTAATGTCCCATTATTCTCCTTTGCTGAAGGAGAAAAGAGACCAGAGACCAATATTTGTTTCTTAGATGACTATAGGCAAGATTTAAGACCCTAGACTCAGCCGGCTAAGATATTTTAAAATTATTTTTATGAACTGTGTTTTGCCATTTGACCTGGACATTCCCTAAAACTATGGTCTTTAACTTTAGGCTCACTCTTTATGTCTACACAGTTGTAAATGTGTCCCTATGTTTTTTTTTATATCTATACATATATCTATACCTATACCTATGTTGTTGTTGTTTGATGCTGTCGAGTCATAGGCGACTCATAGCGACCCTATGAACGAACAGCCTGAGCACTGTTCGTACATAGAGTTTCCGGAGGCAAGCCATTTCGGAAGTGGATGCTGCTCCTGCTTCCAGATACCTCTACCTCTACCTCTATCTATCTATCTATCTATCTATCTATCTATCTATCTATCTATCTATCTATCTTCAAACATAGTTTAATATGTATGTGGGTGTACTCCTGCATGACCTTCTTTACCTAGTTAGTACGCGTATTTACTGATATATCTATGTGTGCAAGGCTCCTTGAGGTATGTCCTTGAACTGACAAAACTGTTCAAGTTTTGCTGCATTCTCTTGATTAGGACAAGTCACAACCACAGCTCAAATTTGAGAAGTAGAGAAATCATCTGAAGCCCATGAATGGATAGAGTTACAAAGTAACATTGCAACAGATGCCAATAGATAGAGCAACCCATCAAACACTTGTAATAATAGTGAGGGATGTTAATAGTGAGGGGTGTGATTATAGCAAGGGCCCTTAAGTAGCCTCATGGTTGCAATTTACACTGTCTTCTAGTTCCTTGAGCAAAAAACCTGACTGATTGAAAGAAGTTCAAGCTCCATCCAATAATAATACTGTTTCCTATTGCTGAAACTTAAGCTTTCCCAGAAATAAAGTTATGGAAAATTTAGTGTTTGCAGGGGCGAGAGGGGAGGGAGAGAGAGCAAGGGGGGGAGACGGAGGGAGAGGGGGAGGGGGAAAAAGGGGAAAGAGAGAGAGAAAAAGAGAGGGAGAGGGAGAGGGAGCAGGAGAGAGGGAGGGAGAGAGGGAGGGAGAGAGAAGTGTTTGAAAGATTATAGGCATGCAGCTCATGGTCAGATGCTAAAAAGTGATTGGAAAGGAGTTGTTGGAAAAATGAGTAGGTGCCCTAGCGGTTCATCTTGTTCAGAGCTCTTATCTGACAGCTGAGATAACCAAAGCCACAGGTTAAAAGATTAGCTAAAATTTAATAGGATATTAGATATAATTCTTAGAGACAACAATCTCCTTAGTGTTATTTGTGCCTGAATTTACAGATTCAAGATTTTGAGCTGTAAAGAATTAGAAAAGTACTTCTCCACCTGTCCAAGGTTAATTATTAAAAGATTAAATTCATGTGAGTTGACCATTTAGCTTATCAAACAGCATTTAGCAAATATTTATTGAGTACTTACTGTGTGCAATGCATTATGGCTTAGTGCTGAAAATACAAGGAACTAGACAGATAGCAGGGAGCTCTAGAGCCCTATTGGTAAGGAGTTGTGTTGCCAACCAAAAGGCATGAAGTTCCAATATACCAATGGCTTCATGGGAGAAAGAGGGGTAATCTCCACTGATGGGATTTACAACCTCTGAAAACCCATTGAAGGGTCAGCTGAGTTGATGGCACATAACATCAGCCACTTACCTCCTTCTAACTGAAAGAAGTTGTGTGCTCTTTCAGACACAGACAGTCAAAGACTTATATGATTTATTATTAATAGATTTGTGAAATGCTACCAGAACAAATAAAGGGGATATTAAATAAGAATGACCAGACCAAATTACAGTATAAAAATAAATAGAAATGCAGCTTAAAGCAAAAGATGTTTGAAGTATGTGCGTCTGAATCAATATTTAAGCAAAAGATGTGGATTGAAGGAATGAGATAAATGAAAATGGTGGCGAGGGAATAACATTAATGAGAATGCTGGCCTGGTTTATACTCCTGAAAATAAAAAGGTAATGTCTTTCTTAAGGAAAACTAAAGAAATTCTGGAATTTGAGGCAAAACTTAAGAGTTCATTAAAGTTGCTTAAATACAACCTTGCAATTTTCCCAGCCAGTTGTGAAGTTAAGAAAAAAAATCCCTTTGATTGTATTAAATTATAAAGAAGATAATTATGCATGCACACCTCTCCCCTCCCCACCAACATTCCCCCTTTAAAAAAAATCAAGTAAAAATATACATGCCATGTTGCGTCTTTGTGAGCATATATTGCACTTATGAGCATATATTGAAGATTCAGAGAATGTGAGTTAACATATGTATAGCTGTCTCTTTTATTTGAGTGGCTTTTCTTATTTTTTTCAAATTTTCTACAGTTTATTTACAAAATTTGAATACATTGTTTTCAAGAACAAATTCTTTCAATATCCCTCACCCCCGGCCCATCAAAGTGTACAACCCCATGATTAGTCCCTCCTCCCCCTGCACATCCTCATCCCTCTGCTTCCAGCCTCTCCCACCCCTCTTAGATCCTTATATTCATTTAAAAATAGTGGTTTTATACAATATTTATCCTTGTGGGACTGAGTTAGTTCACTTGCATAATGCTCTCCAGTCTCTCCCAAGTTAGTTTACAAAATCATTGCTCCTGTGTGGTGTATAGTATTCTATTGTGTGAATGTACCATAATTTCTCAATCCATTCATTTGTGGTTAGACATTTTGGCTGTTTCCATATTCTTGCAATGGTGAATAATGATGCTATGAACATTGCTGTACAATGAGTGGATTTTCTTATACTCCAAATAATTTAACCACTTCATTGATTCTTAGAATTGTAAATTGTTTCCAGTCTGTTGTTATTTTAAATAGTGCAGCAGTGAACAATCTCATAAATGTTACTACTTTATATGTAAATATATTGGTAGAAGTTGTCTGTACAAGTGAAATTGCTGGGTCAAAGAATATGTTCATTTTTAAATTCAAAAGAAATTTAACATTATTCTATAAAGTTTATGCAACTCTACAACATCACAGCAAAAGTATGTGGGGGGAAAAAGAAAAGAAAAAAGTATGTGTTATTGCGTCTTCTTCACACTCTTCATAAACCTGTGCTATAATATAATAGTAATAGTTTGGGTGTAATTAATTTAAAGATTTTGAGGAAATGAATGAGGATTTTTATATAACAGGAATACATTTTCACATTGAGTGCAAAAGCTATAGGTGTTTAAGTAATTTTTCAGTTGGTCATACTTTGAAAAATGTTCCAAAAAGTTTGTTTTAATAGGCTCATTAAAATGATTTACAAACTTATTAAACTATCAGTATTTGAAAAGAAAAAAGTACCATTGAATATATTTTATCGTGTAATTTTTAGACCTAGTGAAAAGTGAAAGTAGCTTCTATTTTTATAGCCACTTTTACGTGGAAAAACTTTAGCACATGTACGCATAGTATCAGGTAGAAAAATTAAACCATAAATGCAGTGTATTTTTTACTAACTTATTTACAAAATTTTAATACAAATTCAAACAAATTCTTTCAATTTCCCTCATCCCCCACCCATCAAATTGTACAAGCCAATGATTAATCCCCTCTTCCCCCTGTACATCCGCATTACTCTGCTTCCAGCCTCTTTCACCACTCATGGATACTTTTACTCATTCTACAATATGGATCTTATATAGTATTTTCCTTGTGGGGCTGAGTTAATTTACTCAGCCTGATGCTCTCCAGTCCCTCCCAAGTTAGGTAATATTTACAAAGTTATTGCTCCTGCATGCTGAAATGCAGTGTATTTTTAGAAAAAAATTATTGCTAGAGTTAATATTAGTATGTGCATATTTTAATATTATGAATAAAGGAAACTGGTGGTGTAGTCTGTAGAGTTGCTCTGTTAATGGAAAGATGGTACGTCTCTGAGGGTCTAAATGCATCAGAGACTGTGAGAGAAAGAATCTGCTGGAGGATCAGCTATGAGTAGGTTCCAACTTGACTGCAGTTAGTGAATGTGTGAGCTTTAAAGAATGTGAATTTTAGGTTTCAAAATTTTTGGTACGCATACTGTATTCTGCAAGCATTGTATCTTAGTAATGCTATGTATTAATTTATAAGAATAATGTTCTTAGGGAGCTCTCTGGTAGTCTGGTGGCAAGAAGCTGTGCTATAATTCTGAAGGCATGTGGTTTGAATCCACCAGATGCTCTGCTGGAGAAGGAGGGGCAGTTTTCTCTTGTGCCAGTAGGAAAACAACAAGAAGAAAAAAAAGAAAGATAAAAGAATGATGTTCTTGCTGATTGTAAGACACAAGCTTTATATTTTGCAGAAGGGTATATACTTCAAATATGAATAATACTTTTGCTGTCAGGTCGGAGAGTAAAATATAATACATATTCAGATTTACCTGTTAGATTAATCTCCTCCTCAACCCAACCCCAGTGGATGCTAATCTAGTTTTCGAATAGAAACTTTCTTTGAGAAATGTCTGTTCAGAATTAGAATAAATAGCTTTTCTTATCATACTAGACTTGCAAATAAGCATCTTTATTAAAGCAAACCCTGCATCTGCTCAGATGTTGTTCTCTTTTCCTGATAAGAAATATGTCTCAATGTTACAAATGAATGGGAAAACAGTATAAAAGAATAGAGTTTTAGGTAACATTTTGGAGATTATCATTATTTAGAACTATTTAGAAAGGATTTGAGAAGAGATTTTTTTTAAGAAATTATGGCAATATTTTCATGTTTGTTAAAACATTCTCTGCTTCATTTTTGTCTACTATCAATGCTCACAGATTTTGCAGAGATTGCCAGTGCACAGCATAGTCTCCATTACAGAAGAGAATGAGGGTTTACTCTCACTAATTTGATTTTTAGTTGTTGTGTGTCTCAGTTTTCATATTTGCCAAATGAAAAGAAGAACCCTCCTAAGTCCATTTTACAAGTATTCCATGAGATGCATGGTACATTCTCCTGACTGTAATTCAACAGAGGGAGCTCCACTACTTTTCAGTCATGAACATTATAGGATGCTTCTGTTAGGGTTTTTAGAAAAAAAAACCTTGTATGTTTAATATGAAGATAATTATTTTAGAAATAATTTTGAGTTAGATGTGCCTGATTCACATCATGGACTTTTCAAATGCTTGCATAAATTGAATAATGAATAAGGAAAACCAAAGAAGTTTTAAATGCTTTTAAATTAAGGTGTTGGCAAAGAATATTTGATATTATGAAGTGACAGAAGAATTAACAAATAGGTCTTAGAAGAACAGCAAAAATGCTCCATAAAAGTGAGGATGCTGAGATTTCATCTCACATAGTTTGGACATGTTATAAGGAGGGGCCTGAGCCTGGAGAAGAACATCATGCTTGGTAAATTTGAAAGTTTGTAAAAATGAAGACCCTGAAAGAGATAGACTGATACAATGACTGCAATAAGGGGCTCAATCAGGAATACACTTTCTGTTGTCATATGGATTTTTTACTAAAAGCAGAGAATACCAGAAGGATGTCTATCTGTGTGTTTGCTTTTTTTACTATGAAAAGTCATTTATTTGCCTATGGGGATCACAGAAAATTATGACTAACATTTAGAAGATTAGGAATCCTAGAACACTTATTTGTGCTCATGAAAAACCTAAACAAAGAGGTTATTACCTAAGCAGAGCAAGGGAGCAGTGAATGCTTTAAAACTAATAAAGGTGTACATCAGGACTGTATCCTTTAAACATACTCATCCAATCTGTATGGTGAGCAAATCATTCACAAAGCTTGATTTGACACTTGAATAAAACAAACTTTTATAAGTTTACTATTTGACCACCATTCTGTAAACTTTATATTTATTACTGTATTTATTTTTTACTTCAGTCCAAGGAGATAGGTAAATTTAAAACACATTGCAGTTTACATTGTGAAGTCTGAAAGGGTGTATTTCCTAAAACATAGATTTATGTAGATCCTGTCGACTCAGAGTGAAATAAGCGAACAGCAGCAGTTCATAATAATTTTAAGGAAATGGAAAAAAGAAAACATAGTTTCACTTCTGTTGACAGCATGATATTGATAGAGTCTTGTAACTGCTGTTTAACCATTATAGTCAAGATAAAATACAAATGTCTAAGCATAGCTTTTAAGGTACTTTTTACCTTTCTCAATACAGTTTTCTGTATGTTCTCACATAATCCTTGTTCCATCTGCATCTAGGGAGCTCTGTTCGTGAGGGGATTGCTAAATCAAATGTGACGCATCTCTGCCACTTTGACTCTACCAGCTGTTCTGCAGTAGAAAGAAGGGCCATCTCCTGTGTCATTTACAGCCTCTGAAAATCCTCTGGAGGGTCAGCTATGAGTTCAGTTCCAACTCAATGACAATGACTTTGAGCTTTTGTTGTTGTTTTTCTATTTTTAAAAAAACTGTGCATCTAAAACAAACAAGTTGTGCATCTATATGTGTCAAAATCTTCTCTGAGTTCTTGTTTAAATGAGTATCTCAAACCCTTCCTTGAGTTTTTGTTTAAATGACTTTTCTTATTTAGATGACTGTTTTTCACCTTCTCCATCATCCTTTTTTCTTTTTTAAATTTTTTATAATTATTATTATTATTTTGTGTGTCTACTGTCAAATCAGATCTGACTGGTACAGGAAGAGATTGTCCCTCCTTCTCCAGCAGAGCATTGGTGGATTTGAACTGCTCAGCTCTGGGATTGCAGTGCAGCTTCTTGCCACTAGGCCACCAGAGCTCGCCCCATCATCCTTTTTTTTTAATTAACTCATCTTGTCATCCATAAGAGTATGAATTAGAAGGTAAATGTTCCTGACCTTATTTCATTTATGTCAAACTTTTTGAAACTACAACTTAATACCTTCAAGTTGGTTTTGAGTGCTAAGGACCATTTGTCTGGGTGTCTAAAGCAGTGACTTTTAACAGAAGGAGACTGGCAGCTCATCTTTCTCCCTTGGCATCCCAGGTGTATTTGACCCACTGGAGACATATGGCCTCTGGCTTAGCCATAAAACTCACTATTGATTACTCTACCAAATTGCCTATTTATTTTTTGTTCTTTCTCTTATTTGATTTTTATCACTTCCTGGAAGTAGGGACTGTTCTTCTACCTGATATCTAATGATTTGTTGAATTTTCTCAATTTACATGTGGTAATGGAATATAGTAGTCAGTATTAGAATTCTTGATTTCGAATGACTCCTGTTTAAAACAGTAACATAGATTCACCCAAGAATTGCAAATGATGTTTTAAATGGAATGAAGTTAGCCTTGTTTTCTTCTTGGTGTCCATTGCTGTTTATAGAGCATAAAAACTTGAATACTGTATGCTGTTAGTGCTTATAAATACACTGAATTTCTGCCTATGAAATGTGACACTATCTAGAGAAGTTTATTTAAATGAAAAGTTGTATTTTTCTGAAGATCCTGAAGCTATTCTGTCCTATCTCAGTAGATAGAAAATAACTAGGAAAAACTTTTTTTACTTGTTTTTAAATCATAGATCAAGGTATTTTTTTTAAGAACATGGCAGTATATTATAGAAGATATTTCAGAAGCAAATTGATAAAATTGGGGTGACACTATCTAATGCATTTGTACTATAGGAAAATAGTGTTTTATGGCGATACCTTAAATGTTGTTAAGAATGAAAATATTGAAGATAATCCAGAGAAAATAGGGTGTTGTTTTGCAAAAGTGTTATCCCCAGGAGAAGGTATTGCTTAGCCACAAATTTAAGAAAAAGAAACAAAAGAAATTTTGCAAAACCGTATTTTGTTTTAAAAATACAAGCCACAGGCTCTTACTTAAGATAGAAAACACTGAATAATTACCTTTCTCAGCAGATCTCATTATTATATGGTTTGGGATAACTGAAAACAGAGTTTAATGTATCTAATATCCTTTGTAAAAAAGAATGTTAATTCTAATAACATTTTTTAAGGTCTTTTCTTTGTAAGCCTTAATTTATATCCTTTTAATACTTTTCATTTGTTCTGAATTTTAATTTCTTTGTAGTATTTTTATTTTGTCATTCCACACAGATAATTTACAAAATTTTTCTTCTGTGGTCTGATAATCGTGCTATTTCCTGAATTCCTGCTCAGAATTTTTCACTCATATTTTCTAATGTATTATGAAAGTCCTTATTTAAATAGACCAGAATAAGTCCAATACATTGTCATTAATGTAGCTGTTATTGTTCGAAACTGTTGAATTGGTCTGACTCATGGTGATCCTCCATGTCACAGAATGAAACACTGTCTGGTCCTGTGTTATCTTCACAATCTTTGCTGTGTTTGAGCCTATTGTTATAGCCATTGTGTCCATCTATCTCATTGAGGATATTCTTCTTTTCCCCCTGATTATTCTTTTAAGTTACCAAGGATGATATCCTTCTTTAGGAACTGGTTGTCTTAATAAATATGTACACAGTACATATTTTTAGTATGTTGTTATTGTTTACTGTAGGGTCAAAACTGACCCATATCTGACCCTCCAGTGGGATTTTAGAAGCAGTTAATCGCATGGGAGGAGGTTGCCCATCCTTCTGCAGAGCAGCTGGTGGCCTCGAACTGCACCCCTTTGGGACTGCAACATAGCTTCTTGCCACTAGGCCGCCAGAGCTCCCTAGTTTTAGTATAGCTTCTATCTGTAAATAAATATCTGCTATTTTCCATGTACAGTGGAACTTTGTATAAGAATGGTTAGTGTATTTGTGTAACCAATTTTAAAATAAAAGAGCTGTTTTTTTATTGCAGTCTAATCTCACAGTTTTTCAGTATACTTTTGAATGATAGCCTATGCTTTAAAATTACCTTTGAATTGTGTTGTTGGCAGAATATTAAATATCCCACAGACTCCTGAAAGAACAAATAAATCTGTCTTGAAGGAAGTGTGCATTCAGAGTGCTCATTAGAGGCAAGGATGGTACAACTTTATCTCACTTACTTTGGGCATATTTTCAGGAGGAAATAGTTCTTAGAGACATTACACTTGGGAAGATAGAGGGTCAGAAAAAGAGGGGAGCACTGTTAATAAAACGGCTTGGCCTAGTGACTAGCACAAGGGGCTCGAACATAATCCACATTGTGAGGATGGTACATGGTAGAGCAAGGTTCAGATCTGTTGGTCATAGGGTCATTGTGGGCAGTAGTTGGCTTTATAGCACCTGCATCAGAGAGTTGGACAATGACTAAGGAGGATAGAAGGAGAATTGACGCCTTTGAACTGTGGTACTGGAGGAGAGTATTGAAAACAAACAGATTCATCCTAGAGAGGGTTAAACCAGGCTGCTCCTTGGAGGCAAGGATTCTGGGGCTTCGCCTGACATACTTTGGACATGTTGTAAGGAGAGATAGGTCTTTAGAGAGGGATATCATGCTGGGTAGAGTAGAGGGACAGCACAGGAGGGGAAGACCCTCTATGAGGTGGATCGATTCATTGACTGGGGTAATCGGGATGGGTGTGTCAGAGGCAATGAGATTGGCACGGGATAGAGCACGGTTTAGGGCTGTGTACATAGGGTCTCTATGAGTCGCAAACGACAACAACAACAATAACAACATACCAAGAAATAATAGAGTATGGTGTTAGCTTAAAATTGACTTTTCTAAACATGACATTAGCTCTCTCTGGTCTCCAGCTACTTTAAATGCAGATACATAGTCTTGCAAATCATCAACAGCTGTAGGACAAGAGACAGAGACAGAGAGAGACAGAGAGAAAGAGGGGAGGAGGGAGGAGAAGGAGAAAGAGAGGAAAAGAGCCTCTCATATTGAACAGCAAAACTTGAGGGAGACTGGAGCAAGAAGCTGGTGAAAATGAGACCAATATGAGATCCTGGTGAAAAAAAGACTGTGACATTCCTGTGGAGAAACGGTGGCAAGATGTATAGCAAGAGGAGCCACAGTTAAAAAGTTTTGTTATTGCACAGTGTGCAACCATGAATGAATGGATGGAAGTCCCCCCTCCCCCCCAAAAATAAATCAAAAGATATACTGAATTGAGGAAATCTGTCAAAGACCTCTTTATATGCATGCACTTACATTTAAAATGTTATATACATTTTTATGTAACAAATGATGTTTAGTATATCACTATTCATGAAAACAATACATAAATGGAAAAAAAAAGAAAAGTTTTGCTGTTCTTGCCAGATGTTTAAAGGAGAAGCTAGCTGACTGCTGAACTGAAACCAGGGCTTTTACTAATTAAGGAATCTTGTTTTCATGTTAGTCAGTTTTGGGACTGCTGGATTAAACCTGAATTTGCATTGGGTAATATTCTTTTCCTCTCCCACTTTCCAGTTTATTTCCGTAATAAACCCTACTACTGTGAGTAAAGTCTATGAGTCACATATTGAATCTTGTGATTGGTGGAAATAGGTACAAGAGCAGGGGAGTGACGTGTCTGACCTAGCAGCTGTTTATTGCTCTCGATATTATTGATGGGGAAAACTCCCCTTTATGTAGTGGATAGAAGTCAGACTGGGCCACTGCCACCCTCATGTTGCATCTGCTTTTTTTACACAGAGCAAAGCATTTGCAAACTAAATGGGTATATGTACCGTTGAGTTGGAACCAACCCATGGCTGACCCTTTGGTGGGTTTTCAGAGACAGTTAATCGCTTGAGAGGAGATTACCCATTCCTCTTCCTCTGACTGGTGGCCTCTTAGAACCCCAGGCTTTTGGAAGTGCTGTGCAGCTTCTTGCCACCAGTTCACCAGAGCTCCCTATAATACTGAATGATCTTTATTCTGGATCAGTAGGCTTGCGACAAGACTTTGATTGAGCTTCTGTTTTACTCTATCTAAAGGATATATTAATGTTTTATCCAATGGGCCAGAGACCAGAATAAAGAGCATACCTCTTAGTTCTACAGTGGAAATTAAAATTAGAAACATAAGTATAATGAAGAGATGAGTGGGCTGGTTCATGGGTTGAAAAGGAAATAGTTGAGTCGCCAAATAGGAAACAAAAAGAACTGGGTTTGGAAGTGCAGGGTTAGGAAGATAAAAAACAAAACAGTGAAAGGCCTTTGACAAAACTTGTGTCTGTATTGTTTTCAGTCAGCTGTACGATGGTTCATGCATTTGACAACGGAAGGAGTCAAAGTCAACATGCACTATACACATGAATTTTGATACAGGTTTTCTCTTTCTCTTGTTCGCAAACTCAAGCACAATGAGATACATTCCTGTTGTCTGGGACATTATTCCTCACTTGTCGTTCTTTTATCCCCCCTTCAATTCTCTGCTCTCTATTTTCTATCACCCAACATCCTGTCAGTCAGAAAAGGCCCAGGTTATACCAGATTGATTTATATTTGTTATTGTTGTGTACCATTGAGTCATAACTAATCCAATAGGTTTTTAGAGGTAGTTAATTGAACAGAAGGAGATTGCCCATCCTTCTTTCACAGACTAGCTGGTGGATTTAAACTAGGAGTCTTTGGGACTGCAGCACAGCTTTTTACCAGTAGGCCAACAGAGTTCCAATATATCTAACAATGAATTTTGTATTTTTTCTTTTACAGAAATGAAATTATGTACAAAAAGATAACCTTCTTTTCTATCAAGTTGGACTTATTTCTAAGAAAAATGCTTTTCTCACACAAATTCCTAACCCAGAAATTACCAAATAACTAGTTTTACTGTAGTTCATTTTTAATAACAGCGCTTAATGTTTGGAAAGGCCTCTGTCCTTTCTAAATGCTTTAAAGTAAAAAAAAAAAAAAAGAAAAAATTCCATGCATAACCATTAATTTTCTAATAGTTTTAGTTTAACTGTAGTCAACATCATATTCGATGTTAATGGGGAGCTTTCATGGTATCATTGCTAAAGAGTTGCACTGCTATAACCCAAAGGCAGTGCTTTGCTGGTATTTGAATCCACCAGCTACTCTGTAGGAGCAATATGGGCAGTCTTCTCTTGGGCAATTTATAATTTTGGATATCTGCTAGATTGTCAGCTGGGTCAGAACCGACTGGACAGCAGTGAGTGAGTGAGTGAGAAGTTTTAATGACAAATTATGAATTTGCCTCTTATTTTTATATCTGGTCATTCTCTAAATAGGGATTTATAGAGAGATTTACTTCTGTAACATAAGTACTTGGAATAAATGAGGAACACTACAGTTCCTCAGATTTACAGAGTCATCTAAGAGGGTTAGCTTCCAAATGAAAAGTACTACAGAAAAGGGGAGGTGGAAATAAGAATAAAAAACCAATTTCTCTCTCTGATACACCCACACACTACGAAAGGAGAACTATCAAACAAATGCCAGAACCACTTCAAACATAAGATCATATTTTATTTTACTTTTTTTTTTTTGTTGCTAACTTTGCCTTCTGGAAATATTGCACAATCTTTTAGCTTTTTATCTTTAGGTATTTGCAGGATACAGAATGTACTATTAGCTTTTCAGAAATAATATTGATTCTCACAACAGAACCAGAGTGTACTTGTTAACCACATATAAACATTGTTAAGCATAGTTAGTTCAGGAAGAATAAAATGCAAAAAGGAGACAAACAGATCCTATGCAAACAATACATATACTCCCCTAATTTTTTTTTATTTGAAAGTTGAAGTAGAACACATCTAATAGTGAATTTTGGGTTATCGTTGTTGAGTTAGTAAGAGTCAGTTGATTGTTTTGTTCGAAATGGTCACCAGATAGGTACTAACCTTGGTGTGAGCTGACTACCAGATGATCGAGAATACTGCAGAGGAAGCAGGGGACCAAGGTTTCCATTCTTGCTTTACCGTCAGCTCCTGGAATTGCTTAAGTCACATCATGTTTCTATTCTGTTTCAGTACTTGCGCACTGCGGGCTAATTATGTATTTTGTGCGAGTTTACGTCCATTTACAACTGATATTTGTTTTGTATTGCTTGAATCTTTGTATTATTTGTGCTGCTTGTGTTATCACCCACACCCCCATTTGTTACACATGGCACATTTTGAAGACTAAGATTTCCCAATCACAGTGAAATATATATGAAATAATTGAGCAAGAGAAATTAAAAAAGAAAAAAAAAAGACAAGCATTATCAGAGTGTGAAATTATAGTAGAAGGAAGAATAAGTTTACCTTCTTTAACATGGAATACACTTTCCAAGAGAATACAGTGGTACATTTCATTTTAGATCCATATTTTAAGGAACGTTATAGAGAAATTGGATGTGGTTCATTGAAAAGCAATAGATGTGATTACGTCTCTAGAATGCAGACTCTGTGAGGAAAGATTAAAGCTGGAGAAAGAAGTAATAAGATGTGACTCAATAGCTCTGATAAAAAAGCTGACCAATGATCTCAGTCTCCACAGAGAACTGCTCAAGAATAATAACGAAGTTGGATTAAAGTGTTGAAAGATAAAACTAGGTCCTTGATTATGAAAATGTTACTTTTGGACAAGACTCAGAGACCACTATTAATACTATTTCATAATGTCATAGCTACTTGTATCTCTGGGATGGCTTACATGCAGAACATACTCTAGGCAGAGATTTTCTGAGGTCTTTTTCAATTTAGAGATCAATGTGAAAGAATATTAAATTGAGAGATAAATTTGGTGATAAGCACTCACTTCTTTGTTGTTAATTGCCATCAACTCCATTCTGGCTCATAGTGATTTCCTGTGTGCTGAGTGAGATAGAAGACACTGTCAGGATTCTTTTTTTGTTCAAATAGCCTATGACATTTTGAGTGTTGAATTGTTGGCCCCAAGTCTTAGCTTAAAGGTTTGATGATGGAAATACTCTTCCAGAAATGCTTATTGAAGTGAAATGACATTTCTGTTTCTTTTAAAATATTAAGTAGATACATTTTTAACTTAATCATCATATTCCAAAATCGCATTCTCTGTATCTTTACTTCTTGAGGGCTCAAAATTATGAAGCCTTTAAAGTTATAGTTTAGATGGGATAAATTGAATGGATGTGTTGAAGATACTGTGAAAGGTAAGAGGAACAAAGAAATTAAAATGCAACTTAAATGGGGAAAGCACATAAAATCTTAGTTTCCTGAAGGAATCTCTTTCCTTTACTGTAAAAAAAAAAGAAAAAGAAAGTTAAATGAGAGGTTTATTAAAGTAACTGAGACAATATTTTAAAGATTAATAAAGTAAATTTCACATTGTACAGGTTTCACAAATGTTTGCAATTAATATTAATGTTACTACTATTCTAAGTTGCAAATACAGTACATACTTAAATGGAAAAGAGAAAAACTTTCATGTAACGTGAAAAATTCTCACTGCACTTTTTTATCCTTATATATTAAAAATGCATAAATGAATTAACAAGAAAAATAGTGGACAGAACAATATTTGTCACTTCCTCCCTCCCTCTCCCACTCATTGGTTCTTGACTCTCAGTTTGAACTGACTCATTGCTGTTCCTCCACTGGGTTGGGTTGCCTGAAGTCTTCAATCACATAGGAAGAGATTGCTTATCTTTCTCCTTCAGAGTCTTCCGTGGATTTGAACAGGTAGAGAGGCTTGGCCTTTGAGTTAGTCACCAGAACACCCTAATGATGTTGATAATATAGTTCTCTTTACATAATAGAACATGGATATAAACACACATATTACCATCACTTACATGCTTGTGTATGTAGAGGGGTCCCTCCCCCCTTTCTGGTAAAACGCAAGCGGGAGGAGCTGCTGTAAAGCAGGAAGAAGAAGGAGCAGCTGGACTCTACAAAGGTGTGTTTTCTGTTTTGGTTGAAGCTTGGGTGTGGTCTGTTGCTCAGAATTGGCTGTGAGCTGATTGGATTTGGTCTCTATTTTAAAAAGGCATTTTAATTGACTTTAATTGTTTTCAGTCAAACATTTTCTTCTAAGTAGTGTAGCACTGGTCTGTCAATTCACTGTAACTCATGGTTGCTTTGATGCTGAACACTGAGACACTGATGTGTTAGATGTGATAATGATTGCCCATGGTGGACAATGTTTGGTGGAGCTCTCAAACGAAAACAAACTTGGAAGCAAGAGTGGCATTCACTTCAGAAGTAGCTTGCCACCAGAAGCTGTAGGAACTTAGAGAAAGGATGAAAGTTATGCCTGTTCAGGAGTTTCATTCATAGGGTTGCTATGAGTCGTCTAGGCCTCAACCACACTTACCAACAATGTTTTTAGAGAGAAGAGTGAGATTCCAAGATAGGAGCGAAACCTGCTTTATGTATGCTCTTTGCTATATACTTTATCATGTGAGTTGAATATGTGTGTACATTTTGAAATAATGACAACAGTGCCATTACCAAAACTGTAGAAGAGAATTTCCTAAGTACTATCTAATTTATTCTGAATTATGAATTTCCACATTCACTTACAGTATTTCCCTTGTTTTTAATATCTACAGCAACAATTTTGCTTATTTTTATATGTTCCTGTCATGCAAGACCATTCTGATTCATTATAATTAACTCTACCAACATCCTGGAATTAAAACAATCTTTCATTTTCAATGTTTTTTGTTTTTTTTAAGTAGTTTACGTTTAAGTTTAAATCACATTTTTTTTTTCATGATAAAGACTGCTTTATTGGTGACAGTTAGTGCAAGTCAATAAATACTGATCCCCAAAGAAGAGCTCTTTTCATCAGATTACTGGTCCATAGGGCACGGAATTAAACTGAAGCCAGAGCTGGGATGATAATTTGAAGTCAATCCTGCTTCTTGGGAAACGAAGCCACAGCCATCTGATATATGGCATATGCTGTTCTGCCAACTGTAAGAAGCATGGTGGCTCTATACAGGAGGATATCAGCTATCCCACCCTTTAGATACACTGGAATTCCATTATCCTCCTGAAACAGCTTTTGTTTTTCTCGAACTTTATTTTCAAACTGTCTGCGTGAAGTAGTACTTATGGTCCTCTGGGTAATTTGACGAAGAGCCAGCATATTCCGCAGCATCTTGGCTGTATTTTTTGCCCACCAACAGCGACAACTGAACACGCTTAACGACGTCGCCTCACATTTAAGATGAGATTGCATAGTTTACCTATAGATTGATGTTTTGATGAGATTTGCAAGAATATATAAAAACCCCCTTTCTGATGCCTACTAAAACATTGCCTAAATGTATTATACTTAATCAGAGAGCATATTTTCTTTATTGAAAAGACATTCATGCATGTAATGACATGCAAGTTAGTGTTAGAAGAAAATATATCATAGGGAAAATTTAAATTTTCTATCAGTAGTACTTTTCTGACAATAAAGATTGTTGTGAACTTCCTTTAAAAGAATGGACACTTTTTGAAGTAGTGACATATGGGTCCAGGATCATTGTTTCTCAAATGCCACTAGATCTCATTAGTCAGACTGTGATCTCATGCACCTGAGATGTGCTGTATACTTAGGCTCTCTCTTGGAATTCAGAATACCAATAGGCACTGAGAGTTCCTAAAGTGAAGATATTTAACATTGTTTACTTTGGTGTCTGATGAGACACTGGAGAACTAATGCTTAGGGAAGATTGATAATGTTTATAATTAAATTATATTATCCAAACTCAGGATTATTTGATTTCTGGTACCTTCTGGAAACAACATCATGATATTATAAGTAAATACCCACTGATAGATGAACAAACCAAATAAAACAAAGAGAAAACTGTTCATTTCAAAGAAGATGCACTTAAGGTTTTTACAGGATTTGGAAATTTTACTAGTTTCATTTTAAGATTCCCTAACTATAGATAATTTAAATTTTGGGAAGTAGCCAATAATATTCCTAATATTATTCTCACCTTGTATATTAAAGAAGTACTTTATAATAGGAAGCTAGAGGCCTCAAAACTGTCAAGGAAATAGCTACACAAAACCAGAAAATAGTTTTGCCCAATTATTCCCATTAATCCTAGGAATATTCAAAGCTCAGGTGCATTTAAAAGTAAAGCATTTTTGTTATTCTAGAAACTGCAATGTACTGTAAGATTATTAAATGTTATGACAGGTTCATTAGAAGATGTTAACAGAACTTATTTCTGTGAGACATAGAAATGATTCTTACAAATCTTTGCAGTATCAAGATTGATTCTTTATTAATATGAGTTATTGCAAAATCTATCTGTAACTTATCTTACCACTTGGTCCGGTCTCCTCATAGTTCTTGTATCTGGAACTTTTCAGAAACTTCACTCATAAAATGACT
Organism: Elephantulus edwardii; assembly: GCF_000299155.1. Lineage (NCBI taxonomy): Eukaryota > Metazoa > Chordata > Mammalia > Macroscelidea > Macroscelididae > Elephantulus > Elephantulus edwardii. The sequence continues at coordinate 5,786,528 of NW_006399835.1, read as the reverse complement.
CAGATGTTGGCAGTCCAGGCACTAATCCCTTACATTAGGATTATATTCTAAATATAATTTATATTTATAAATTTTAATTTATAAATCCAGATTGTTCCAACTTCTAGGCCATTCTTTGTATCTAACATTTTGTTACTAACTAGTAAAGAAGTAATTTAAAACAAATAGTGTTACTATTAATAGTGTTACTATTAGTTAGTATCATGATATTGTTTTAAGAAAACGTGAAAAAAACCAAAGCATGTATATATGAGAGTGTGTATATATATATATGTATATATATAAACACCTGTTTGTAAACAATGAATGATTCCATACTATTTTGATCTCAAGTATTAAAAAGAATCTGATTTCAGTGAAAAATGCTTTTATTAGTTGGGGTGAATACCAATGTCTCTGTGAATACTCTCAAATTTCAACAAAACAAAAACTCAACCTCATTGCCATAGAGTTGAAACCCATTCATAGTTGACCTGTAGATTTTCGTAGACTATAAATTGCAAGGGAGGAGACCACCTTGCCCTTAAAACAGCCTAATGGATTTGTCTTTGGGTTGATAGCTCACCTCTTTATTCTGTAGGCCACGACTTCTCCCTCAGATTTCAATAAAAATGCAAAAGCTACAGACAAACTGGAAAAAAACCCCCAAACACCAAAAAGTGTTGTAATTTCCCCCCTTAAATTGTTATTGTTATGTGCCATCCAGTTGCCTGTGACTCATAGCTACCCTATGTGCTATAGCTCTGAACCCTTCCCTTTGCTGAACCAGTCTCACTGACTCAGGCACACCTAATTGCACTGCCCCAGGTACCATGTCAATCCATCTCATCCAGGTCCTTCCTCTTCTGCACTGTCCCTCCACCCTTCCAAGCATGATGTCCTTCTCCAAGCACTGGTCCCTCTTGGCCACATGCCCAAAGTATGTAGGATGGAGCATCAAAATTCTTGCCTCCAACACGAAACTTGGTTTCACCCTCCTCAAAACAGACTTGTGTATTCTCCTGGCGATCCTTGGTATGTATGTTCAGTCCTCTTCTCTAGCACCACAACTCTGAAATAGTTCTGGTTTATGTCTTCAAGAACATTATGTAATCAGGCAGAAAGGAATGGCATTTTTTCTAAATGTGGTATTGGCCATTCACTGCATAGCAGATTCATGGGATGTATGTAATACTCAGAAAATTGGAAAGTTGCATTTGTGTAGACTTATGAAGGACTATAGTCTTTCTAATTAATAGCTATGCATCTGAGACCTGGAGAGTGAATAAGGATGACAGAAAAAGAATTGACACCTTTAAGCTGTGATGTTGGAGAGGAGCACTAAATATTCCATGGATAACCAAGAGAATAAACAGCTATGTCTTGGAGAGGGTGCTGCTGGAGAGCTCTTTGGAGGCCTCACATACTTTGGACATATTGCTAAGGAGTGCTAGTCCTTGGAGAGGGACATGATGTTGGGAAATGTGGAGTGTCCGTGTAGGAGAGGAAGACCCTTAACCAGTTGAATTAACATGGTGACTGCTGCAATGGGCTCTTGTGTTTCAGGAGGTATGAGAATGGTCCAGAAGAGATCCAAGATGGCGGCGGAGGCAGAGACAGTGTGGTGAGCTGCGGGAGCAGCGAACCACTTAAAGCAGGGCGATTATGGCCTTCCACAGACTTTGGCTTATTGATAATTGAACACTTAAACAGTTGATGACTGGCCCTCAGTGAAGATCGAGGTTCAACAACAGTAATTCAAGGATTCCCAAGGAGGAATGGGTCAGTCTCGTGGCTCCCAACTCCCCCCTGCAGAGCCCGTGCCACGCCGCTCAGCCGCTGCAGCTCTCTGAGGCTTCCACAGCCGGAACGAATGGATTCCCTCACCCAGGATGGATGCTGGGCACCAGCCCTCCTCAAGACTGGTACAGCAAAGCCACCACACTGCTGCAAGGTGGACTTGTTCTGGAGAGAATTCTTGGAGCCAGGATGGTGGCTGTGGGGGAACCGGGCAACTGCCAGCCGCCCGCACAAGAGGGGCCATGTGCACGCTAAGCAGCCTTGCAGCGGAGTGGGGTGGCGCACCCCGCTGGCCGCCTGCGTAGGAGGTGGGGGATGGGTTGCATGCGCGCTATCTGCAGGTTTGGGTTTCCTTGGACAGGCCAAAGAAGACGATTACCTATAGAATGGATTGTTGAAAGTCATTGTGAGTCTGATGACCATACCAGTGGCAGCATGCACAAGAGGACCGACATCTTAAATGCACCACATATTTTGTTCTGTTGAATGCTTCTGCCAAAAGATGATTAGACCTGGGGGGAGTCTGTTCACAATTCTCAGGTTCCCTTTATCATATATAAAGGGGGAGGGCAGTGACACCTACTTCAAAATATAGTATGACCACTTATGGGGGGATAAAAGTGGCAGTGCTGGAATGGGAGATACTATCCCTGACCACAGAGTCCTTAGTCAGGCAAGGGGACCAGACTGGGGTAGGGGCAATTGGAGGGGGAGTATACCAGCCAGCTCCTGGGGGGTGTTGCCTTGCTCGAGATGGGCTGCCCTTGGCCCCCGGTTCGGGCCAAGTCGTCGTGGCCCTCTGCCCAGGGCGGGCTGCCCCTGGCTCGGGACGAGCCGTTGCGGCCCTCTGCCCGGGGTGGGCTGCCCTCGGCCCTTGGCTCGGGGTGTGCCGTCACAGCCCTCAGGGTGAGCTCCTCAGTCCCCAGATTGTGCCATCTTACCCCTGGGTGGGGAAGGGGGAAAAAAAAAAGAATGCCTAGGGTATCCAGAGAATGTTACCTAGGCCACCTTCTGCCACCCTCCCTCTCCAGTAAACCTGAAAGCAACACCCTCAAAGCCCTTCTATTTGTAACTCACAAGTTTGTTCTCTCTAGGTTTGCTCCCTTTCCTATAGGTAACCTTAACACTTAGTTTTACTCCAGAATTGACCCTGAAACCAGTGCCAGTGACAAAAAGGAAATACAACTGACAGCTAAGGAAGCAAAGGAGGATGGAGCCTCTGGGTTCAACCAGCCATCCCCACTGGACCCACCTGGGAAAACACTTTGCGGTCCAGAGGGGAGCAAATGACAGGAAAATATCTTCTAACAGAACAAGAAGGCAAGCAGCTTTAACCCAAGACCACCAGTAAGGTGATAAAGCATCCTCCCTTCCCCCCTTTACATCTATGCCCCTGTTCAGCATGAAGAAGCCAGAGAGTCGGCATCCAATTCCCAAATCAGTAAGACAGTTGGTTTAATTACCATTGGAAAATGCTTGTCATTCCTCTGTAGTGTCTGGTCCCCTCTGGACCCTCATCATTTCCTTCACCTGCTCCCCCCACCGACCAAACTGTGCAGCTCTGCAGCTGCATCCTGGCCCGTCCTCACCCTTCTGCCCCCAACCCTCACCTCCTTGTACCCCCAATATATTTTTACCAATAAAATATATATATATAAAAGAATTGTCCAGGACAGGACTAGGTTCAGATCTTTTGTTCATAGGGTCACTATGAGTCATAATTGACTTGATGGCTCTTAACAACAACAATAAACCTATGAAGAAAGTACTTGGACTTCAGAGATTTCTTTAATTCTTCAATTTTTGCTAATTGTATATAATACAGACTTTTGTCCTTCAAGCTTTATTAATAAATTGTTGTCTTTAAGAAAATAGGAGACATAAAATATTCCACAACTCCTCCTCAAGTTTATTTTAGTAGTTTCAGATTACATTGTGTACATTTAAAGCTATACATTTCTGTCTCTTTCTTCGAGAATCCCAGCATTTATTGCAATGAATAAATTTAGACTGGGAGGTATTTTTTGTTTCCATTTTAAAATTAACTTTATACTGCATCCATGCAGAGAATGTGGCAAGCCAATAACTGTATTTTGGAAAATTATTTAATAATTCAATAGCTTACAGAGATAGCTTTTGCCTTTCCTGAATCCATCATAGTGGCCTTGTAAGCTTTTGCTCTATGCAGTTATCCTTTTCATTAATGTGGAAAGTAGAAGTAGTTTTATAATTGGAGAGACAAATGCAGGCTAGGAAATAATGACCATGGTTCACATATAATTTTTTTCCTAACAGTATAATTGAAAACACAGAAAATAAAACATGCACCTCATGCTGCAAAGTTATGCCTGAGGCTTATCGAAAATTAACAATCTGCATACATGATATGAATGTTAATTAACTGGCCTTCATGCAAACTTATTTTTTTTTTAAATTGAACTATTAAAACCTTTTAATAGCTACTCTAGACTCTTCTATCTCATCATTGAAAAAGTATGCTTAGTAATCACAACAGACTGTATTTTTCCATTTTAGATTAAACAAATGTCAACAGAATGTTTCAAGAATGAGAGTTCATATATATTTTCATATATCATATTCTGATCCTGTTGTTTGTTGTTGTATACCATCGATTTGGAACCATTTCATCACTGACCTCCCAGCAGGTTTTCAGAAGCTATACACCGGGTGGGGGAGGTTGGCCATCTCTCTCCCATGAAGCAGCTAGTGGATTTGAACTAGGAGCCTTTCTCTTGGCAGCATAGTTCCCTACCACTAAGCTACCATATTTCTGTATTGTAATCTTAGATAGTATGAAAGTTATTTAGACAATTTTGTAGGGAAAAACTAAAATATAGAAACTCATAGCAATATGTAAGCTCATCTTCCCTACATGAAACTTTCTTTAGTGAAAGTATGTCTATAGTATATCATACAGTAATATGTGTTATTCTATTTAATTTCAAGTTACTTTTCCAAATTAGCTCTGTTTGATACTGTTTTGCCTGAAAATATTTTTCCTTAATTATTAGGTTAATGAGATACATATCAGAATCACCTGTGTCATGTAGGATCTTTTATTGCTGCTACGGGATTCCTACAAAATTTGGCTTAAGCAAAACCATTGTTACAAATTTCCTTTGTCTAATAGTGTCTTAGTATGCTATAGAGAAGAACTGACCTTCACAGTCTTTTCTTGGTTGCAGTTTTTCCAGAAGCATGCGAGCAGGTTCTGCTAGGTAGTTTGAACTGCCAACTTTTTTATTACTAGTAAATTATATGGTGTATGTGTCACCTACAGCACAGAAGGCAGATACGTTAAAAAAACAGGAAAGAAATCTCTATTACCAAGCACAGTTATGACTCAGACCTCAAGAACTGACTAGACTGAAGGCTATGAACTCTGTCAGTTCTCTTCCCATTTCTTTTCTTGTACTTTCTTCTCAGTCATTGCAGACCAGCCTGTTCTGATTCTCCAATGATAAGTCACCCCAAAATTCTTAGGTTTAGTTCAGTACCATTTTATATACCAGCCAGCATGATTTGCACTATCTCTAATCCAAATTCACCGGGAAGGGACTTGGATAGTCCCAGCTTGAGTTAAGTGTTCACTTAAAGCAAATCAAGTATAATGTAGGAGGTGGAGCAATTTCTAATTTCTAGGCAGTTTCCAAAATACTGGAGCTGTAATAACAGAAAGGATTATGAAGAATACATGAATATTGGATAGCCATGAAGGCAATACATTGCATAAGCTGTTGTGCTGAGTAAAGATGAGTCAGATAACAGTGTTTATGTTCAGTGATATGGCAGCTCTACTAACCACTGAAGTACAATTTAGGTGGAATGTGTAGTTCAGTGAAGATGATAAAGTGAGAAATTGCTTGATCCTTTTGAGAATGTTTGCACCACAACAAATCTGAAAATGATTATCTGCTTACGAAAAAAGAAAGAATACGTTTAGTTGAAAAGAGGCAGAGCTCCCCTTAGAAGTAAATAGGAATTAAGATCTTAAAGTTAAAGGCAGAGTAAAGCAATGGGAAAATACTACTGTGTAACTTGGGGAGCTTCTTGTTAGGCTTTTTCCTTAAAAAAGGAAAAGCTTTCATAGCTGACCCTCCAGTGGGTTTTCAAAGGGCAGTGATTCATACAGAAGATTTCCCATCTTTCTCCCAGGGAGCAATTGGTGGATTTGAATGACATGCCTTCACAGCTTCTTAACCACTAGGCTACCAGAGCTCCCTATAAAGTGCTTAGTGCTACCATAAAAATATTACTCTAGATTTGGAACAGAAATGTGTTCTTTTGGCATTCTGGAAGTCAAAATCCTGAATCAAACTTTTCTCTGGGTTGCTTCTTTCTGGCGAGTACAAGGGAGAATCCTTATTATACCTCTCCCCTAACATCTGGTGGCTATTGCCAATCCTAGGTTTTTCTTGGCTCTTTCTACCTCCAGTTTTACATGAGTATTTACCAGGCCTTCTCCCCTAGACTTATAGGGAATTAAGTTGCTAATCTAAAGGCCACTCTTCTCTGATGATTGGAATGCATCAGCTGACCTGTGGGTGAAAGGGAAGCAATCTCCTAAGCAATTTACTGCCTCAGATACCCACTGGAGGATCAGCTTTGAGTCACTTCCCACTCAACAGCAAAGTGAACTTCTTTTCCTCCCTGAGTGTCTTTGTGTTCACTTCTCCTTTTACTAGCTTTAGGACAATCCTTACTGTAGCATCTCATCTTTAGCTCCTTTCACTAAATCTACAAAGGTTCTTTTTTTTTTCTAAGACTGTCACTTTGGTATTGGACTACAAATGGAAAGTTCAGTGGTTCAAATCTCCTAGCCACTTTGCAGAAAAATGATGAGGCAGCAAACAACCTTGGAAATCTGAAGGGGCAATTCTACTTTGTCCTATAGAATCACTAGAGAAATTGACTTGATGGCAAAAAGGTTTTATTAGTTGTTTTACAATTTCTGGAGAATAGATATCTTTTGGGAGAGTTGAGAGGGATGCTGTTAAGTACACTGAAGATTGATAAAGCCATTTGGGAAACTAAATTTTTATGTAGGATTAATTTGTAGAGGACTTAGGTTAATAGGTTTTATAATATTCTTCAGCGGTAAATACTACCTAGGAGTTAAAGTATGGTAGAGTCTCATCTTCTCCCCTGTATCACTCCCGCTTCCTTTGGCTCTTTCCCTCTTATTGTGATGTCATGCACCTCTGTACCTCTGCTATAATTCCACTTTTCTTCCTCTTGCCATCATGAAATGCCTCAGCATTTATTGGCATGCCTTATCCCACAAATAACATTCTGGAATAGAGAGGTATCTCCCTCCTGGATAATCATTCTTTCCAAAGTTTCTTATCAGTTTTATAGTTCTTTTGTTATATGTTGGCTATAATAAGTTGTAACTTTATGAAATATGATAATATATATCGTTAGATTGCCTTAAAGTGTTTCTTCCCTTTCCATTTGGGGGCTCTCAGCCAACTTTTGGCTCATAAAGACAGGTTTCCTATTGCGGATGAATTAAATTTTAAAAATAATGTTTTTGTCTGACAATAGCAAATTGTAGACTAGTGTTATAATTTATTACTTTGCCCATATTCCATTTTCTAGTTAAGTTTATAAGTCAAACAAAAAAATATAATAAATTATACCTCATAAAATAGTTCTTTCTGAAATGATGATGGCCATTACACTGTCTCTTGAGGTTAATAAATTTTTCCTATTCTATCTATTCCTTTATTTAACTTGTAAGCTTAGAATTTGCACTTATTTTTTTTTTTAGGCAACAATTTTTGGAAATAAAGCATGCTTTCCCCACCCTCCTATTATCTCTATTTCACACATCTATGTAAGAAGTGAGACTATCCAAAATGCTAGAGGATCTGGTGTTTTAAAATGATACCAATAGGGCCACTGTTGTAAAACGGGAGTGACATCAGGGTTGAGGGAAGACAAAAGGAGGGGATGAATAATGTATACTGCAGGGAGAGAACTGTTAAAAAGGGATATATGATTGGGTATTATTGTCATTACAGGCGTCCAGAATGAAGTCTGCACAGTGATGTGGGCTTGGAGGGAGAAGGATTACATAACAATGAAAGAGTTTTTCTTTTCAAAGAGAAGAGTGAAATGGGGGGAGAGGGTGGGCAGGGAGAAAAGTGCAACAGTGAATGACTGGAAAACCTAAGTCTCTGTAAACTTTCATTAAAATTAATTAAAAAAAGGATATAAATATGTAAAGTTATGTTTAATATAAAAAAGTGATAGCTGTAAGTTCTAATGGATGGCTACACACACACACACACGATAATAAAATAAAAATTAAAAAAATACTTAATTCAGTATCTTCCATTACTTAACTTCAGTGCTCGGTTAGGTGCTACAGATTCAGCAGTGTAGGAAATGTGACTTCATGAAACTTAGGCTTTGATGAAGTAGAAGCTCTGGTGGTTTATCAGTAAGGAGAAAGATGGATGACTTCCTGTGTGATTTACAGCCTCTGAAAACTCACTGGATACTCAGCTATGAGTCAATCTCAATTTGAGGGCATGCTATATCAATAACTTGTCAGGAGGGGCCAGTTCTTGAAAAAGATGTGCTGTGAAATATAGAGGATCAATGAGAGGAAGACCATAAACATAGTGGACTGTCACAGTGACTGTAACAATGGACTTGAGCAAGACAGAGATTGTGGCATGCAGATAGGGCAAGGGAAAAATCTTCTGTGCATATAGTTGCTATTATGAATCATGGTTGACATGATGGCATCCAATATAAGTGGGTATCAATCACAGATATATGCCACAGTTATCTGGAGAGCTTGTGAAAACATCTATTGCTGGGCCCCACTCTTGGAATTTCTGCTTTACCACTTGTGATATTGTTGTGATATGTTGCTGAGTGAACTGCATCTTATGATAACCTTATCAACAGAAAATCTGAACCTTGCCCTTCCTTGCGGGGCATCTTCACCGTTCTGATATACTTGAGCCCAGAGTCAGTCACCATGTCAATCTATCTTATTAAGGCTCTTTCTCTGACACCTCACTTTTCCATGTTGACATCCTTCTTCAAGAACTAGCCCCTCCTAATATATTTGTAAGATGAGGTTTCCTTACCCAGAATTTTGCTATTTGAACAAATTCCCATGCTTTACAGATGGTGCTGGTCCTGGAACTACACTGTGAGAACCATTGTTCCAGAGAAAGGCAATCTTGATGCCTGCCAGGTCCTAATTAGTCTACCTTCTACCAAGTTATTCTTGGGGACTTAAAAAAATTTTGGGAGCCTGGTGGCTTAGTGGTAAGGAGTTGTGCCCTAAGGTGTGTTTAACTCCACCAGCTGTCCAATGGGGGAAAGATAGGCCTGTGATTTATTGTCTCTGAAAAGCTACTGGAGAGTCAGCTGTGAGTCAGTTCCAACTGACAACAGCCAACCCAAACCAACTGCAGTCCCTACTTTGTGGTTATTTTCAGTTAAAAATTGCTTTTAATACATTAAACCTGATGTGTAGATAGCACACAAATGATATTGTTGCTGATTAAATTAACAAAAAACATGCAAGGTTAGGTAGATACAATTTTCAAAGATAAAACTAACTTGTTTATCCAAGTGAAACTATATCCATCAGCAAGATAACCTAATTTTGGATTTAATCATTATTTATTTAATATAAACCTCTTTTCTGATCTTCTGGTAACTCTTCAGTTTTCCCATTTTTGAAAAGTGATAGCTAGTGGTTCATTTATTAAAATAATTAAGATGGATATCAGCATGCCAACTGGAATAACTGTATTTGCAATTGTAGGAATTTTTCTTTTTATTGTATGAAAGCTCTTTTAATGGCTTTTTCTTTAGTCATATTTAGTGTACTCTAAATTATTAACCACAGCATTTTTTAGGAGAGCAATTTATACAGGAGCTAGTCATATTTACTAATTTTTAATCACTATTATTTCATATCTGCATTATTCTTAACACTGGAGATTGCCTTTTCTCTTTAGTCCCTTCTGCCAAAAGCTACAAAGAGGCCTTCTAGGACTCATTAGACAATATTTTTGCTACTTTTATGCTTCTTTTGTGTTTCTCTGCTCTTCTTTCTGAATCTTAAGTGATTTTGGGCCGTTCACACAAAATGCATAGAAGCAGAGCCTCATGTGAATTTGTCACAAGGCATATCTCAAATTCTCTTAAAACACAAATATAAAGAGATTTCATCATTTTTAGACTGCTTTGTTTGATGGTATAATTTTCCACTTGAAATACAAGAGCACTTTAAAGTCAAGAAAAATTATTCAGAGGTTTGGACACTGGCTGTCTTTTTTTCTTGGGGCCATCATAGAATTTAACATATTTGAGTAAATATTTGCTTACTTGACCATGTTTTGTTTTTATAACTACAAAGGAAATTCTTGCCTGTTATTTTTTTTAAGGTTTTTTTTTTTGTTTGTTTGTTTTGTCTTGTTGTTTTTTGTTTTTTTTTTAAGAGGTTGCAATATTTACAGTGCAGAAGAAAGATGGCCAGTCTCTTCTAGTGCAGTTTACTGCCTCTGAAAACCTTCTGGAGAGTTAATGATATGTTGGTTCAGTTTGACCATACATAACAACTGTAACATCACTTTTGCTCTCAAACTTTATAAATAAGAAAGATAAAGTATAATGCCATATCAAAATATTAATTTAGTTATTATCCATATGGCAAATTACTTATTAAAACAATTCAGAGTAGTTCATGAGAAAGACTGACAATAAAATCATTGTACATCTACAGACACATTAGGCCTAATTAGATTTATTTTCTGTGGCTCTTCTAAGTTTACATTTCTGATTTCAGTATGAATAATGACAGTGAGCAGAAGCGTGTATCCGACTGTTGTCACTAATTTCTACAACTTGATGGCTTTGTGTATTCAGTCCAGTCTTGCAGGCTAGACTTTTCTTACCACCCACACTGTGAAAACCTGTACTCCCTGGACTATATATATAAAAAACCCCACAAACCCCAAACAACCAACTGGTCAGTTTATACAAAGACAGCAAAGACCATTCTGTTTGGGAAACTTTGGATGTCTTTCAGGAGAATTGCCACTGGCCCAAGAATACAGCACATTCTGACCGACTGACTATATTTAATGTGTTTAGCAAATAGCCTACTTTGTTTCACATAAAAACTGCTCTTTAAAAAGTGGCAAATGTCCTAAATCCTCTGGCTACATCTTCTACTACTTTCACGCATACACTGTAATTGTTGACATACTAACATTTTCATGCTTAAATACAGATTTTATATAAAAATACAATGTACTTTCCAAATAATTGATATTTAAAGTATAACTAGGAGTAAGCAACACTGTCCTTCTGAAGACTGATTAAGTTATTTATGTGACCTGAACATTATTAGCAGAAAGAGTGAGAAAAAAAAATCTCTTTTGAATCATTAAAAATAATAAAGATGATTTTTATTATAGCATCCTTTGTACTTATCTGAAGTTTTAAATTGTCTTTGAGACGTGTTTTATTATTAGGTTTTATATGTGATCTTTGCTGTAAATATCATTTAATATCTATTTAACAAATCATAAAAAATCTTATATAAATTATATATGAAAAAAACCTTTAGATTAGTAGATTGATGGAACATAATTTATATTTTGTAATTTATGTAATTATTTTACTAATGACCTATTTAATATTAGCGATTTGGATCAGTAATATAGTACATGCTGCTGTTGTTGTGGGTGTTAGGAAAGAGTGTTCAGTGTTTCATGAACTGCCAAAAGAATAAACAGTTCTTAGAGGAAGCACAGCCAGTTTGCTCCTTATAGACAGGATGGTTACTGTATCAATCCATCTCATCATCCAGGGTCTTCCTTTCCTGCACTATCCCTCTACCCTTCTGAGCATGATGCCCTTTTTGAAGACTTGCTCTCTCCTGGCCACATGCCCAATCAATGTATGTGAGTTGGAACTTTAAAACTCTTGCCTCCAAGGAGAAACTTAGTTTTACCCTGTTTAAGACAGACTTATTTGTTTTCTTGGTGGCTCATGGTATGTTCAAGACTCTCTACCAACACCTCAACTCAAAGGCAACAATTCTTCATTTATCCTTAGTCATTGTCCTCTCTGATGTATAACAGTTGCAAAGACTATGGTCTGTATCAGGCACACCTTAGTCTCTAGACTGACATTGTTTCTCATGAGAGATCCCTGACAGCGGATTTTCTCAGTCCAATTTGTCTTTTGATTCTCTGACTGCTAGTGCCAACAGTGTTGATTATGGAGCCAAGCAAGCTGTAATTGTTGACAGCCTCAATCTCTTCATCAATCATGGTGCTGCCTAATGACCCAGTGGTGACAATCTTTGTCTTCTTAATGTTGAGCTTCAATCCATATTGAAGACCACAGGCCTTAACTTTCTTTAGCAGCAACTTCAGGTCCTCCTCAGTTTCAGGAAGAAAGATTTTGCCTTCTGTATCACGTAGGTTCTTGATGTGTCTTCCTTCAATCCTAATGCCACTTTCCTCATCATAAAGCCCAGCCTCCTGAATGATTTATTCTGCATATGGATAGAAAATGTATGGAGACAGGATGCATCCCTGATGCACTCATTTCCTGATTTTGAACTATGCAGTGTTTCCTTACTCTGTTCTGAGAACTGCTTCCTGATCCGAGTATATTGGTTTTGCATAAGCTCAACCAAGTGTTCTGGAATTCTCATTCTCCTCAAGGTTAACTACAATTTGTTTCGATCCACACAGTCCGATTCTTTTGTATAGCCAAAGAAACACAGATATTTCTCTGGTACTTTTGCTTTCTGCCAAGATAAGTAGTAAAAATCAAAAAAGTTGGTAAAATAAAGATAATATATTTGTGATTGGTACACCACAGCCCACCTTAAAAAAAAAACCAAAATAACAAAACCCACCAAAAACAAACTTCTGAAGCATCACCACACTTGTGTTTCATAGGTTTCAAGAAAAGTGGCTTGTACAGAAAGCAAGTAAAAACACTGAAATCTCACATTTACTCTTACACTGGTAATTCCATGATGCCATTTGTGCTCAGTGCAAATTTTTTATAGAGAAATGTGTCCGTTTTACATGCTTTGTCATATTATTCAGAATTTCCAGTACTAACAAATGGATATTTTTTGTCTTACAAGAACAGTAGGTACTATAGGAGTATGACACATTTTGGCGATGTTTTTAAAACAATATCACCAGTATTCATTTGTATTCTAATTTGACATTTGTCAATTCAGAATACTAGTTTTGTGCCACGCCCACAGCCACCTTGTTGATGTTACAAAGGACCATCCAAACAGCTGTACCATTTGCAGATTTAGTTCCAAGATCACCAATGTAGGCCATCCCCAAAGAGCAAAGTTGGGAGGGTTTGTTACACACCACAAAGACAGGTGGTCTTAAATTGGAATAAAGACAGAGTTATTATGTCAACTATTAAGTTAATCAGAAAATTAAAGTTTGTTTGAGGTCTATTAGGGCATGGAAGTTAGTATTATTTCTTGTATGTGTTGTTGTAAATATGGATGTGATGCTTATGATGATCTATTGTACCACAGTATTGTTTTTTCTTCCATTGTACAACTTGGTTTATGGTCCCTTCTGATTCATTTGTAAATCTAAATGCTGACTTGTTAATTATGTTTGCTTCTTGGGTTTTTGGGGGTTTTTTGTTATTGTTGTTGTTTTTTTAGGAAGGTAAGCTTCAATTGGTGTCACAGTTGCTGGCAACTCAGCAATTAAGAAACATAATCACATTTTGGACCCATGCTTAAATTAAGCCATTTCCACAATTTAGACTCTTTTTCTGTACAAAAAGATTTGATGATACCATGTGCCCTTTTTATTTTGAGGAGTAAATACTGCAGATTATTTTGGAATACTGTGAAAACAGAAATTCTAATCGTTTTCAAACTATTCATAGGTGTACATTTGTAGAAAAAAAGATGTACTATACACTTTAAGAAACTCTGCTAAGCTATTAAACATTTTATTCTCTCTTTTATTTTCTACAGACTTGTGTACTACCTTGTTGTTGTTGTTAAGGTGTCATCAAGTCCAATATAACTTATAGTATCTTTTTTAAAATTTTTATTATTTTTGTGTGAGTGTACCGTCAAATCAGATCTGACTGGTACAGGAGGAGATTGTCCCTCCTTCCCCGGCAGAGCATCTGGTGGATTTGAACCGTGCGCCTCTGGGATTGTAGTTGCAGGTCCTTGCCACTAGGCCACCAGAGCTCCCCTAATTTATATTATCTTATGAACAACAGATCTAAACCCTGCTTTGTGCCATTCTCACAAACTGACACATTTGAGTTCATTGCTCGTTGAGGATCTTCCTCCAATTCACTCTCTCTGCCCCTTTCTAAGGCTGATGGCATTCTCTAAGAAATATCTAAGTCACAAAAGGACAAATACTACATAGTGCCACTGTTATAGATTGGGACTAACATCAGGGTTGGGGTGAGACTGAGAAAAATTGGATAAATTATTTATACTGCATTGAAACAGATGAAGGAGAGAACAGTCTAAAAGCGATATATGATTTGAGTATTATGGTTATGACAAGAGTCTAGAATGAAGGTTGCATAGTGGAATGTACTGGGCGGGGCGTGGGGGGATTGTATACCAATGAAGAAATTTTCTTTTACTTTTCAAAGAGAAGAGCAAACTGGGAGAGAGCAGTGGGCAGGGAGAAAAATGCAACAATGAAGGAATGGAAATCCAAAATCTCTGTGAAAGTTCATTAAAATTAATAAAATAAAATTTTAATTTTTAAAAAAATTGTTTCAAAGTAGATGAGACTAAACTTTATCATCTTTGCCTCCAAGGAGCACTCTAGGTGCACTTTCTCCAAGACATACCTGTATGTCCTTTTGGAATCCAAGAAGAAAATACAATGTAACATGTTTACCATACTTCATCCCCCCCTCCCCATTTTCTACTAGTTTATTTACAAAATTAGAATAAATTGTTTTCAGGAACAAATTCTTTCAATTTCCCTCACCTCCCACCCTCAAATTGTACGACCCCATGATTAATCCGCCACTCCACCTGCGCATCCACATCCCTCTGCTTCTAACCTCTCCTATCCCTCTTGGAACCTTTTACTCATTCTAAAATAATGGTTTTATACAATATTTAGAACTGAGTTAGTTCATTCAACATAATGTTCTCCAGTCCCTCCCAACTTAGGTAATAATTTACAAAATCATTGCTCCTGTGTGCTGCATAGTATTCCATTGTGTGAAAGTACCATAATTTCTCAGTTGATTTATTTTGTGGTTGGGCATTTCTGCGTGTTTCCATGTTCTTGGGATGGTGAATAATGCTGCTATGAAAATTGGTGTAAGGGAGTTGGTAAACATCATTTAATATTGAAACATTCCTGGTAGATGAGTTTTCAGTTATTCATGTTAATGGAAGAACATTAATACAAATCTTACAAAATAATGCACTATCAGAAAGATCTCAAAAACTTATGCTTTTTTTTAGAAAAAAAACATCCTTATGCTTTTGATTGCCGCATCATGTTTACCAACTTTGATAACTATGGTTAGAGGCCATGTGAACAGGAAGGAAGCATCTTGACTGTGTGTTTACTGAGAGAAACTGGAAGATTGGAAAAGGTGATTCCTAAACTTAGAAGGCATTTTGATTAACCTCTGGCTGTACCACTTGGTAGTGTTAGTTGGTCTATTACTATGAATAGTAGCATCAGGGATAATTGTAGTGGTATTAGTAGTTGTAATACCTACTCATGAATAAAACGAAACCAAAAAAAAAACCCCAACTCATTGCCATTGAGTCAGAATTAACTCATAGTTGACCCTACAGTGAGTTTCTCAGATTGTAAATTGCTTGGGAAAAGATTACCCATTTTTCTACAGATTTTTTTTTTCTGATGAAGAGCAGTACCCTTTGGGTTAGCAGCACAACTCTCTGTGGATTACCTCCCTTGTGGCAACTACAGTAGAATTAATACCAGCAGAAGTAGTAGCAACACTGACAGTATTAGTAGCAACAAAAGCACTATAAATAATAGTAGGCAGAGTATAGCAGCTGAGTAGTAGTAGAAGTAGTAGCAATAGTTAAGTGGATCAGTAGCTAATACTCACTGAATATTTTCTATATGCTGTTGTTCTTTTAAAGTGCCATCTAGTCATAGACGACTCATAGCAACCCTATGAACGGAAGATCTAAACACTTGTATAACTGTCAGTGTCTCTCTAAGTTCATAGAACTTCCAGAGGCAAGGTATTTTGGAAGTGGATGCCACTCCTGCTTCTAAGCCTGTTTTAATCTGGGAGCTCCACCGAACACTGTCCACCATGGGTAACCATTATCTCATTCGACACATCAGTGTCACAGTGTTTGGTATCACAGCAACCATGAGTTTCTTCTGTACAGCAAATTGACAGACCAGTGCAATACCACTTAAAAGAATGTTTGATCAAGAACAGTTTAAAAACCAGGGCTGAGGGCTGCAGATTAAAATAATCCACCTTTGGCTTGGTAGCATCACTTTCTATCCACTAGGCCAACAGAGCTCTCTCTATGACTCACAGCAATTCTGTGAACAGCACCTCTAACCCTTGCTCCATCCTATGCCATCCTCATTATCCAAGACATGGTTGAGTCCATTTTTAGAGTCACTGTATCAATCCATTGTGTTGAGGATCTTCTTTTCTTCTCTGACCTTCCACTTCTCTCAGCATTAAGTCATAAGTGCCGTTGAGTCATAGATGACTCATGAATGAACCCTATGAATGAAAGACCTGAACACTTGTGTAACTTTCATTGTTTCTCTAAGTTCCTAGAGTTTCTGGAGACAAGCTATTAGGCTCTTGATATATTTTAATTCCTTTGTCTCTTACCATAACATTATATATCCTCTGCCCTCTAGTTAATTTCTTTTAAAGATGGCTATCCATCAGTTTTCTGAGAAAGTAAATCTTTACTACAGGAGACGATCCATGTCTTCCCCTCCCCCCAATGGAACAGTTGGTAGATTTGAACCTCTGACCTTTCAGTTAACAGCCTAACGTGTAACATAGTGCTACAGTAACGTCCCATATTTCATGAGCCCTTCTGTTTTGGGGTTACTGTTTACAAAACCATTCTTTACCAAAAATTAATGTGGTACTCACATTTAAAGGGCCAGGCTGGTCATAGCAGAGCTGAGCAGAACTTCATAGTAGCACTGCCTTAAAAGATAACAGAAATTTTTAGGTATCTTTTTGCACAATTGGTGCCATAAACTGCTTCTTATATTTTATTATTAAATACCATCAACTCGATGATGACTCAGAAAGACCCAATAAATACATCTGAATTTTGCCCCACCCTGTACTATCCTCATGATCTCAGATGTGCCCCAATTCGTTGTTAGTCTCTTTGTCAATTCATCTTACTGAACGTGTTCCTCTCTTTCTCTAACCTTGTGTCCTTCCGAGCATATCTTTATCCAGGGACCTTTTATCAAGGTCTCTTGACAACATGTCCAAAGTATGTGAGATGAAGTTTCACCATCTTTGCCTCCAAGACAGATTATTCTTTTGGCAGTCTATGGGATATTCACTCTTCTCCATCACCACAATTCAAGCATAAATTCTCCTTCTGTCATTTTTAGTTTGCTTAAATTTCAGGTGTATAGGAAGCAGTTGATAATGCTATGGCTTGGTATTCTAAGAAAGAACATATATAAGATTCTGCTTCATTTGGTATTCTCAAGCCTAAAAAAAGAAGAATTGAAAGTGAAATGAAATAACTTTACTGTAGAGCACAAAATTGTGAGAAAATTATGAGCAGAAAATTGTCAGATTCTAAAATTTATAGAATACTCCAACACCTCAGATAAAGGTAAACCACCCAATCACAAAATGGGCAAAATCACAAAATAGACACTTCACCCAAGAAGATATTCAGACGGTAAACAAACACATGAAGAAATGTTCAATATCTCTAGCTATCACGGAGATGCAAATCTAAACAACTATTAAGATATCATCTCACCCTAGCAACAATAACAAAGTTCAGCATGGCAGCAAATAACAAATGCTGGGTAGTTTGTGGAGAGATTGGAACTCTTCTTCACTGTTGGTGGGAGTGTAAAATGGTACAGCCACTATGGAAAGCAGCCTAGCGCTTACTCAAAAAGTTGGAAATAGAAATACTATTTGACCTAGCAATTCCACTACTGGTAATATATCCTAAGAAACCAGAGCCATGTGTTTATTTGCACCAATGTTTGTGTTTTTTTCCCCCTGCATTATTTACAATAGCAAAGTGATGGAAGCAACTCAAGTCCCTCAACAACTCAACCAATTCAACAAATGAATAGATAGAAAAACTATGGTACAATGAACTCATAAAACATTACATAGCATGGGGGAAGCCTGGAGGATATTATGCTGAGTGGAATATCTCAGACACAAAAAAGTCACTATCGAACACCACTGTTATAAAATAGGACAAACACGAGGAAGTTGGAGAGAGAATGGGAGATGAGAAGAAGAACTGTCTGAAAGGAATATATGAGGAGGCATTATATGCATGACAGTAGTCTGGAACAAGGGGTGCATTGTCACGTGGGTTGGGGGAGGTGCGAAGATGGGGAAAGAAAATGTTCAACAATGAAAAACACCATAAATAAAATTATCATTTTAAATCCACGCCATGGAGGTAGGAGGAACACCAGAAAAGAAAAGAAAAAAAAAAAGAAAGAAAATTGTCAGAGTCTGTGAGGATGGCAAAGATATGCCAGGGTTCACAAATTATTTAATCGCATTAAAAAAATTTAAATTGTAAACAGAAACAGAATGGAACAAACCCTTGTTAGTGAGAAGGGCATTTTTAGGAATTGAAACAGAGTGCTGAGGAATGAAATAGAGTTTTGTTATTGTTTTTCTCCTGGAGACATTTAATGGCTAGACTAATAGCATCAGTAGATAATGACCTGAGCAAAAACTGGAGATCTAAGAAGTGATTTCTATAGTTCTCTTCAGGTTTATGATTTTATAATTGAAAAACAAAACAAAACAAAAAAACCTCTAAAGACTACTCTGTCTAAATAGTTAGCCTCAGGTTCTCTCAGGACTCCACCTGAACAACCCTGATGAGTGTTCATGGTGAAAGAGATGAAGAAGATCTGCTTTGGATATGAGCTTGTTAAAAATAGAATCTGCTAGTGGGTTCTGGGGCTTGGTCAAGAAGAAAGATTGCCCTTATCTAATACTGTGAGGAAATTTGCAATTGGATGGATTTGTGGACCCATATTGGACTTTGCTTTAAAGAGATTCTAAGGGCAAGCAGGAAAGAAGAGCAAGAAAAAGAAAAAGAAAAAAAAGGAATGGAAGAGACTCTTTAAAGGGGAATTTTGTTTGGCTTCTGAGGCAAGGTAGTTTGGTGCAGAGCCCACTTCCAAAACTTGAGGTTGGAGTATACTCACTCATAGTGATCATCTGGATTTACCTGAATGGAAGTGGGAGGAACACAACAATGGAGAAACAGGCAAACTTGGACATGTTCATGCTACCCACCTAACATGCACAGATGTGTGGATGAGAAGAGAAGGGTTGTTGACCTGAGGAGCAAAGATTTGTGAGGGCCCTTGATTTGTTGACTTAACTTATCTCTATGGAGGCTGGTGCTGAGTGAGGAGACTAACAAGTCTGGAATTCAGGGAGAAGTGGGGGCTCCTGAGCTTGCAGCCGAGGCCCGTTTGAATCTAGCCATGAATGGCTGGTGATGAGTACCAGAACTCAACCAATTGGAGAGAGGATGATTCATGCTGTGAGCTAGGGTCGATTGCTGCAACCTAATGGCTTGCTCTGGACTGGACTTTGCATGTAGATGCTCAAAGTTTCCAATTTGAACTGAAGACCCTTTGGCAAAATGCACATGCTTGAGTACTGGTTTGATAGGGATGGGCACATCAGTCACTGGCTGTCTAAAAGGGGAATCTTAGGGCATGAGGCATGAAGTACCTGGCTTACATGCTTTCAGGAAAGTATTAATAAATAAGATGATTATAAGGGGGGAACCCCCCCCCAGTATAAATGAAAGAAATATAAATGAAAGACTGTAAGAAACACAGTGTACACTTATGAAACACAATGTGTATGAATGATAAAAATATTAATAAAGAAAGCATTACAAACAACTATGCTTTATTCTCATTGTAAACTGACAGTAGGTTATGCTTGTTTTATAATTAATTAAAAAACAGTGATCACAATTAAACTATATTCCATTCACAGCGACCCTATGTATTTAATATAAAATTACAAGTAAAACTAAAGTAATTTTGTATTTGAAGTTAGAAAAATGTAATAATCTATACATATTAGTTTTCATGCAAATTTATCTTTTCTGTTGTTTTGTATTTGAAAAATACCTATATTGTAATTTGAAAGGAGTATTTTGAAAATGCCATACTGCTTCTTTTACCCATGGGATGATTTACAACTTCAAGTGCAGTACTAGTCAGAAGAAAAATGGACTCACATATCAACGTGAACAGAAAACAAATGTTTTGTTTTTTGTGTTGTTATGTGCCATCGAGTTGCTTGCAACTCATAACAACCCTCTGTACAACAGCCCTGAAACCGATCTATCCTGTGTCAACTTGACTGTCTTTGACACACCTACCCTCATTACCTCAGTCATTACATCAATCCATCTCATCAATGGTCTTGCTCTCCTTCTCTGTTCCTCTACCCTTCCAAGCATGATGTCCCTCTCCAAGGACTGCTCCCTTCTTGCAACATGCCCAGAGTATGTCAGATGAAGCCTCAGAATCCTTGCCTGCAAGGAGCAGCCTGACTTCACCCTGTCTAGGATAAACCTGCTTGTTCTCCTTGCAGACCGTAGTATATTGAACACTCACCTCCAATTCCACAGCTTAAAGGTGTTAATTCTCTTTCTGTCATACCTAGTAATGGTCCAGCTCTCTGACACATAGTAAGCAATTGCAAAGACTGTGGCCTGGATCAGGCATACGTTAGTCTCCAGACTGACATCATTGCTCTTCAGTACTCTGGAGAGGTCCCTCACAGCCAACTTTCCCAATGCAGTTCATCTCTTGATTTCCTCGTTGCTGGTACCAAGACTGTTGATTGTGGAGCCAAGGAAGTTAATGCTGTTAATAATCTCATTCTCTTCATTATCTATCATAATGCTGCCTATCAGCCCAGTGGGGAGAATCTTTGTTTTCTTGATATTGAGCTTCAATCCATATTGAAGGCTTCAGTCCTTGATCTCCTGCAGTGAGCACTTCAGGTGTTTTGTTTAGTTTTGGGAAAATTTACTCATCCCCATGAGTTTAGAAAACCTTGTAGACCTTAGGAGTACATGTATGTTCATGAACACACCTTGTTTTATTGAGCTTTACCTTATTGTGTTTTGCAGCCACTATGATTCCCTCCCCCCCAATTGAAGGTTTATAGAAACAATGTATTTCTCAAAATCTATTGGTGCTGTATTTCCAACAATTTGTAATCACATCACAACTCTGTGTCACATGTTGGTTATTCTCCAAATTTTCCCAGCATATTGTTTGGAATAATACTGAAGGGGAAAGTGTGTGATTCACTTTATTGCAATGTTTATTGCCGTTGCCTGTAACCAACTAGAAATATCTCTGAGGTATATCTGAATTGTATTCAGTGGCTTGAAAATTATGCTATATGAATTGCTGAGTAATCTAGCAAGAAGTCATTTGAATTTCTTTGAGGAAACATTTTAAAGTAAATTATCATAAATGTATTGCATATATAGTCTCATTTATAAAGCAATAATTAAACCTTATCTGCATTATATCATTTCCAAGTACATAACTCTTTCTTAGAGTATGTGATTTTTTTTTTTCTTTTCTTCTGTGTTGTTAGGTGCCATTGAGTTGAGGACAACTCACAATGAAGTCAAGAACAACAGATTGAAACCTTGCCCTATCTTACACCATTGTCCTAGTCTTCACCTTATTCAAACTCCTTGTTGCAGTCACTGTATCAATACATCGTGTTGAAACTTTTCCCAAGGACTCCTTCCTCCTGACAACATGCCCAAGCTCGTGAGATGAAGTTTAATCATCTTTGTCTCTAAGTAGCATCCCAGTTGCACATCTTCTGAGACAAAATTTGTTTTTTTGGCAGCCCATGGGATATTTGATACTATCTATTCACCAGCAGACATTGATTATTCTTTGTTGTTTCTGATCCATTTTCCAACTTGAGGATGTATCAGAAACAATTGAAAATTCTGTGGCTTGGATTAGGTATATTCTCAAGTTAGGAAGTATACTTTGTCACTGTTACACACGTGTTTGAAATCAGAGTTCTACTACTAACTAGTCTTGTGACATTGAGCAGAATAATAACATGTCAAAGTTTTCATTCTCTTCATCTGTGAGGTATATATAATGATAATAATACTTCATTGTTGTTAGAATGTAGTGAAATATTTGTCACATTACTGATGTTTAATATGTGTTAGTAAAGTTTATATATTATTATTTTCTTTTTTCTTGTTATGTACCGTTGAGTCAGATCTGACTGGCACAGGAGGAGATTACCCATCCTTCCCCAGTGGAGTATGTGGTGGATTCAAACTGCATGCCTTTGGGATTACAGAATAGCTTTTTCGCCACTAGGCTGCCAGAGCTCCCTTTAAAGTTTATATTTTATAATATAAATGTGATTTAAAAAAATCTAACAATATAGTATTATTTCGATTACATGTAACCTGTTGGACATTTAGAAACTCCTTCCTTTCCAATGAGTTGGAACTGACTCATAGCTGACCCTCCAGTGGGTATCCAAGACTGTAAGTAGCATGGAAGGAGATTGCCCATTTTTCTCCTGAGGAGCTGCTGGTGGGTTGCAACTGCCTGAGCCGACATGGCCTTTTGGTTAGCAACCCAAATCCCCAAGGACTACAGCACCACATCTTCCTGAGATACATTAAAAGGGCCCGATTATTTTGGTGCTGGGATTCCAGATAAAATAATGTGAAGAGTCTTTTTTTTTTGTAAAGAGTCCTTATAGTTGACACAAAGCAAACTTTATTTTAAGTAGCTGTTGTATCCTTAACCTCTCATTATTGCAATATATATTTGATATTTTAATTAGAATCTCTTTTCATTGAAGAAAAGGAAAAGGACAAGTAATCAGAAAATAATTTGTGTGTAATATTTTTGAGTATAATTTCTCATTTTATCCTCATTGAATGAAGAAGAATTAGTATTATAAATGGTACTTCTCTTTAGGCCTACAACAGTAATTCTGTAACATTACTTTTCTAACACTATTCAGTTCAGTTTAGCAAATTTAATGCCTGTTATATGGAAAACATCATGCCCATGCTATGTCGTGGGTAAATGTATTAAGTCAGATAAAGTTATGCTGTTTAATGTCTTTACAGCTAATTATGAAGGGAAACAGAGGTTAAGATAAGTAATCCAAGTGTTTGATGAGATGCCTATTTCATGTACTTTGAGACTGAGAGAAATACAATTTGTTCCTAGTAGGATGGATTGCTTAACTCCATTTGGAGCCAACTTATAAGGATGGGAAGGCTGCTATGAAGATGAAAAAATTCTGAAACATTTTGAACCAAGACAGACTCAGACTGGAGAAAGCTCAGATCAACTTCAGAATACTGGAATAAAGTTGCACGAATGCATTTGTGTATATGTGATTGTATTTGTAAGAAAGAGATTAGAAACTAGGGTGTAATGATAGGTAATGTTCAAAGGTTTGTGTTTTAATTAAATTGAACAAGAATTTGGAATCTCAGCTAATGAGTTTGGAGTTCATTTTATATAAATTAGAGAAGCATCAAAAGCTTTTGAACAAGGTAATAAAAAGAACAGATTTTTATCTGAGAAAGTTTAGTGTAATACCACTGTTTAAGATGTACTTGCAGAGCTTGAAAAGTATTTAAGAAATTGTGGTGAAGACCCAGAGGCAAACTTGACCCTAGAGCATCAGAAATGAGAGTACAGGTGAGTTATGAGATAGTTTAGATAAAGTATCAGTAAGATCCGCATCACTTTAGATGTTATGGCCTCTGAGGAAAATACTGTATGTAACTTTTGCATAGTAGGCTAATAATGTGGCATAGTGTTCTTGAGAGCATCTTGGAATAGGTGATGGATGCCCATTTCTGTGATTATTTACTGAGAGACTGGGCAAGGTGCCTAAATTTGCTCTTCTTCAGTAAACATGAATTACTTGCCTTCAACACTTTGGTCTCAGAGTGGTTTTAAGGATTAATTAGTGGAGATGAAAGTTCTTCAGAAAGAACTAAGGAGCATCTGGTTTTACTGAACAAATAAATCGTGTTGGCGTCTCTAGGTCAGGGCTTTGGAATGAAATGAAAAAAAAAGGGCAGAAGTTGTGTAAAGTAAACAATAAACAGACAGAGACCGCCATATATTAGTGCCCAATGGTGATTTTTTTGCTGTTCATGGGCAGCAAATTACAGTTATGTTGCTGTTGTTAGACGCTGTCAAGTTGGTTGGGACTCCTAGTGATCTTATATACCACAGGACAAAGCCTGATTGCGTCCTGCACTATTCTCACATATGTTATTATGCTTGAGTTCATTGTTGGCAGCCTTGTGACAATTCATTTTGTTCAGGGTCTTTTACTTTTGCCGAGCCTCTGCTTTATCCAGTATTATACCCTTTTCCAGAGAGAGATCCCTCCTGGTTAATATTCAAACTAATGAGACGAAGTCTCTCCACGCTCACATCTGAGAAATATTTGCTGTACTTCTTTAAAGACAGATTTATTTGTTCTTCTAGAAAGTCATGGATACTCAATATTTTTTGCCAACACCATAATTCAAAAACATCCATTCGCTTTTGGTCTTCCTTATTCATCATCCACCTTTCTCATGTGTATGAAGAGATTGAAAATATCCTAGTTTCAGTAAATTTACACGTATACTCTATAGAAAAGCAATTCACTGATAAGCCCCAGAGTCACTTTAATGCCAGCTATGCGAACTTTGGGAGCTCTGGTGGCTTGTTGTCGTTAGGTGCTATTGAATTCAGTACAACTCATAGTGACCCTGTGAACAAAAGATGTAAAACCAGTCCTGTCCTGTGCCATCCTCTCACTTCCTGAAACACAAGGGCCCATTGCAGCTATCACCTTGTCAGTCCAGTTGGTTGAGGGTCTTCCCAGCATCATGTCCTTCTCCAAGGAATAGCCCCTCAGAGCAGTATGTCCAATATACTTTAGGCTTAGCCACATCATACTTGCCTCCAAAGGGCAATCCAGCTGCGCCCTCTCCTAGACATATCTATTCATTTTCTTGGCCATCCAAGGGATGTTCATCACTCTTCTCAACACTCAAAATTGATTGATGCTCAAAGGCATCAATTCTTTTTCTGTTATCCTTATTCATTGTCCGGGTCTCATATGCATAGCTAGTAATTGAAAACACCATGGCCTGAATAGGATGCATCTTAGTTCTCAAACTGACATCACTACTCCTCAATAATTTGGAAAGGTCCCTAACTGCAGATTTCCCATTGCAGTGCATCTCCTTATTTCCTGACTGCTTGTACCAAGGGTGTTAATTGTGGATGCAAGCAAGATGAAACTGTGGACAGTTTCAATTTCCTCTCCATCCATCATGACACGGCCTATTGGTCCAGTGGTAAGAATCTTTGTTTTCTTAATATTGAAACACAATCCATGCTGAAGGCTGCATTCTTTGATTTTCTGCAACAAGTGCTTCAAATCCTCCTTACTTTCAGCAAGTAAGGTTGTGTCATCTGCATAATGCAGGTTATTGATGAGTCTTCCTACATCCTGGTGCCACACTCCTCTTCATAGAGTTCAGCTTCTCTAATAATTTGCTTAGCATGGGTGATTTTAATCTGCATCCCTCAGGCCTGGTTTTAATTGGTTTTGGTCAAACATTCTTATAGTTGGTATAGCACTAGTTCATCCATTTCCTGCACAGAGGTAACTTGTGGTTGTTGTGATGCTGAACATTGTGATCCTGATGTGTCAAATGTGATAATGGTTACCCATGGTGGACAGTGTTTGGCGTTCACTGATTAAAAAAAGCTTGGAAGCAGGAGTGGAATCCACTTCTGAAATAGCTTCCCTCCAGAAACTCTATGAACTTGGATAAACGAGGAAAGCTATACAAGTGTTCAAGCCTTTCGTTCATAGGGTCACGATGAATCGTTTAAAACTTGAAGACATTTAGCAACAACAACATATAGATTGAACAGGTATGGAGACAAAATACATCCCCGGACGCACTCCCTTCCCAATTCAAAACCATAAAGTGCTCCCCTGCTTCATTCACACAACAACCTCCTGGTCTAGATATAGGTTTTTTTATTAGCACAGTCAAGTGCTCTGGGATTCTCATTCTTCTCAAGGTCAGCCACAACTTGTCATAATATACACAGTCAAATGCCTTTGCATAGTCAATAAAGCACAAGTAGCTATTCTTCTGGTATTCCTTACTTCCAGCCAGAATCCATCTGACATCAGTAGTGATATCCTTGGTGCCACAGCCTCTTCTAAATCCCACTTGAACTTCTGTCAATTCCCTATCTATGTAGTGTTCTAGTTGTATTTGAATGATCTTCAGCAATATTTTGCTTGCATGTGATAGTGATGATATTGTTTGATAATTTTCACATTCATTTTGATCACCCTTCTTTTTTAATTTTTTTTTTATTTTATACTGGTTTGCACTGAGTTTTATACACTTCATAATTCACATTATTTTTCACATTGATCATTATCATACATTTTGTTTTACATATCAGTACTCCTTTTTTTTCCTAGTTAAATTCTGTGGGGGTTTTTGTTTATTTGTTTGTTTTTTATTATCATTAAATTTTATTATTTTTAATGAACATTTACAGAGATTTGGGTTTTCATTCATTCATTGTTGCACTGTTTTCTCTACCCTCCTCCCCAGTTTGTTCCTCTTTTTTTTCCCCCTTGAATGTCTGTTTTAATTGTCCAATTGCCCCAGTGCTTGTCAAAGCCAGTTCTGATTAATCTCCTTTGTCAGTGTGTCCTTTGCCATTCCCTATCACTCTTTCCTGAGAGAGACTTCACCCTGATTCATAAGGATTGATCACCCTTCTTGAGAATAGGAACAAATATAGACCTTTTCCAATCCATTGACCAGACAACCATCCTCCCAGATTTCCTGGCATAGACTGATGAGTGCATCCCAGGCTACATCTTAGTGGTAAGAACTTTCACTGTCAACTTCAGCCACATAACTTGAATCTACCAGTTGCTCCACAGGAGAGAGATAGGCTGCCTACTCCTATTCAATTAACTGCCTCTGAAAATCCAGTGGAGGGTCAGTGTAAAAAGAGCAAGGGCTGTGTGGGACAGCCATATGTGACTTTTACCAAACTAATTCACATGAGGCCAAAGCTCCCACACATTTTTTTTACTCATCTCAATGCTTTAATGTGTCCAAAATCTGATGCACAACTTCAAAGACTACACAGAGTCATATTAGGAAAGTCAAAAGGCTATCATTCAAGTTAGTAGCAGAGCATAATCACTCAGTCAGGAGAGCTTCTCAAATGTACTTACAGACACCTCAGCTCTGAGCTTCATGGCTTTAGGCCAGTATTACCAAGCTCTCAGTCCTGCAAATTATGGCTCTTCATCTTCCTACCCTCATCCCCTAAGTCCTCCAACAAATTTGGACAAAAGGCTCTTAACTCTGATTCAGTGCCATAGTAGTCTTAAGGTCTGTTATGTCTCTGGTCTTGTGCTTTGGGCACCTGCTGCTGCTCTAAGTCTAGCTAGTGCAAGAGGCCCCAAAGGGCATGCACTGCATGTCTACTCGTTCTTTGCTGGTGATGAGCCTTTAAAATCTGCCTCTTAACTGTGCTCAATTTAGTGCAGGCTAGCCAATCCCCTTGTGGATAGACTAAAACAGCCTAGTCACATATTCCTACCCATCCACATGGCAAAGTCAAATTCAATGACTAGGAAAGTCATTCTGTTTTCTTTTGTTATTGTTTGTTTTCTGTTTTGGAAAGCCATTTTGAACAATAACCCTCGTTAGTTAATTAATACCTTATTCAGTTGTGAGTGGGTTCCAACTCGATGGGACACAGCAGCAACCACAATGGGGACATATACGGATTATCTTCTGGAAGTTAAGAGAATGAGCATGCTAAATCAAAGTGATGTGAATAATGAAATTTTATTTAAATTTATGACCTTTTAGTTATTATTGGTCTAACAGTTTCTATTTTTCTAACCGTAATTTTTTATTTTTGTTTTCTGTACCTTCTCTTTCTTTTTTTTAGTCATTCTAAAAATTTACATCAAAAGATAAACGTTCAATATACATTTTTCTAGTGACTTATTTTATGGTGTTAAGGGTTTATTGTTCAAAATGGGTTTTCCTAAGCCATTGATTTTGACTGTGTCATGTGAACGGTCATCAAGTGTTCAAGTCTTTTGTTCAGAGGGTTGCTATGAGTTGTCTACAACTTGATGGCACTTAGCAACAATAACAACAACAACAACATAGAGAAGCTCTTTTGGCCTAGTGAACAGAAAGTTATGCTACCAAGCCCAAGGAGGGTGATTTTAATCTGCAGACCTTAAGGCTGGTTTAAATTGTTTTTTGTCAAACATTCTTCTAGGTCGTATAACACTGGTCTGTCCATTTGGTGTACAGAGGTTATTCATGGTTACTGTGTTGCTAAACACTGTGACACAGATGTGCCAAATGCAATAAAGCTTGGAAGCAGGAGTGGCATCCACTTCCAAAATGGCTTGCCTCTGGAAACTCTATGAACATGGAGAAATGACCAAAGTTATACAAATGTTCAGGTCTTTCATTCATAGGGTCACTATGAGTCGCCTACAACTCGACAGCACTTAACCACAACATGTGAAAGGACAGAAATGTGTGAACAGACTGTGTTATCTTATCTACAAGAGGTTTGACTAGTCTTGCTACTGAATTGAGCAGATTTTGGGAATGTCCTCACCAGCACAGAAGATTTTTGAGAATTTTTTTATTAATTTTAATGAAACTTTACAGGGACTTTGGATTTCCATTCATTCATTGTTGCACAAATTTTGAGAGTGTTTTCACCAGAACACATACACACCCTTTGGAGGCAGAGATTCTGGAACTACCTAGACCTTCAGCTGCTGTGGCAGAGAACTGACATGAGACAGAGTTGGCCTTTAGACTGCTACACCATGCAACCAGAGCTAAGGGTTTTTGCTTGTTTTGTTGGGTTTTTTTGAGTGGGTTTTCCCTCCCTCCACCCCACACTGGAAGGGGAGAGCCATAACTGGCAGGACTGAGAGTTTTGTGACACTGGTATAAAGTTGTGCGGTTGAAGGCTGAGATGTCTATGAGCACATTTCAGAAACACTCCTGAGTGATTGAATCCTGCTGCCTCACTGACCTATACCTTTTTTTCTTTTTAAATCTTTTGACTTCTCTAATTTGATGCTATATGGTCTGTGAGCTGTCTAAACCAGAAAAGCAGAAAGATGAGTGTTGCAATTAGTAGAAAGAGTTACTGCCATGCTGTAGTTTACTGAAAATACTGGTTATAATTCCAGATGTTTTAGGTACTAAAGACAGTCTATGGAGTATTTAGAGCTTAGTTGATTGCCTTCAGGTTGAGCATGACTCATAGTGACCCTATGAACAAGACTTGAAGCTCCTCTATAGCTACATTTTCCTATTAATAGTCTTTGTTGCATCTTTATACTTTTAAGACAAATAGTGTCATGTACTGTCTTCCTACTGTAGTCTCCTGGAGTAAGTAAGTGAAGCATAGCGCTGTCAAACTAAAGGTGCGCAGTTTAAATCCACCAGCTGCTCTGTGAAAGATCGACATTCTTATTTAATGCAATTTGCAGCCTCTGAAACCTTGTTGAGAGGTCAACCATGAGTTGATTTTTAACTTGATAGTATAGAGCAGCAGCAACAACGCTCTTCCAGCCAACAAGCAAACCAAATGTGGCTGGCGATACTCTTTGAGGAGGTGGACCAACTCTTCTGCTTGTCCTCCAATTCAGCCCATTTTCATTAGTTTTCAAATGGGTCTTACTTAATATTTTGCTCCAACTGTCATTTCTAATTCTTTTGGAAAAGGACTTATCTTAATACTGAGTTTCTCCAACTTGTCCTTTTTCCTTATAATAAGGCAGTGTAGATTTTACAGCTGTTTCCATTGATTGTTGTTGTTATGTGCCATCAAGTTGCTTGCGACTCATAGCGACAAGAGCCCTAAATGCCATTCTATCCTGTGCCAACCTCACCATCTCAAACACACTCCTTCCTACCACTCCACTCACAGAATCGATCCATCTCATTGAGGGTCTTCCTCTCCTACGCTGTCCCTCCACTCTCTCAAACATGATGTCCCTCTCCAATGACCAGTCCCTCCTTGCAACATGCCCAAAGTATGTCAGATGAAGCTTCAGAGTCCTTGACTCCAAGCTGCATTCTGGCTTCACCCTCTCCAGGACAAACCTGTTTGTTCTAGCAGTCCATGGTATATTCAACACTCTTCTCCAGCACTACAGCTCAAAGGCATCAATTTTCTTTCTATCATTTCTAGGCACTGTCCAACTCTCCGATTTATAGCACATAATTGCAAAGTGCATTAGAACTTGGATAACCAAGAGATACTTGAGCTAGATTCTCCAAAATGTGCATGTCATCTGTATCTAATGATTCTTTTTTACGTGGCGCCTGGTCAAATCACTAAACATTTCAGTGCTATGGTTTTTAATTTACAAGGCTATTTAAACCATTTTTTAAAAATGAAACTCAGTAGCTTCATCTTATTTGTATCCACAGTCCAGAATAATTTGGTATCAGCAGTCAGGAGATCAGGAAACACAGATATATTGCACTGGAGAAGTCTTCAGTCAGGGACTTCTCCAAATTGTTGAAGAGCAGTGATGTTAATTTGAAGACTAAGGTGCACCTGATTCAGGCCATGATCTTTTTAGTTACTTGTACACAGTGGAGTGCTTGAAAGGGAATAATGATGACAGAAGAATTATTGATGTCTTTGAACTGTAGTATTGGAGAAGAATACTGAATATCTCATGAAATACTAAAAGAACAAACAAGTGTGCTTTGGAGAAGGTGCAGGCAAAATGCTCCTTGGAGACAATGGTGATTAAGCTTTGTCTCACATGCTTTGCCATGTTGTTAGGAGAGGCTGTTCCTTGAAGAGGGACATTATTCTTGGAACGGTGAAGGGTTGGCAAAAGAGGAGAAGATCCTTAACTGACAGGATTGACACAGTGACTGTAGCAATGGATGGACTCTAGTGTGTCATATTGTAAGGAGGCGACAGGACAAGACAAGGTTCAGATCTGTTCATAGGATAACTGTGGTTCATATTTGACTCAAAAGCACTTAAAAACCATTTTTTTCAGAAGTTATATGATGATAAAATGACATAATGGATGCAAAGATCTTAGGTCCTAATAAACTTTAAAAATTATTGATTATTGTTATACTATTATTTATAACAAAACCAGTTTTATTTCTATGAAATTGCCTCATGTCACATCTTCTATATTCACAATCTTGCTGAATGACACCAAAACCCAATCAATGTGTAGTTTATACCTCTTCAATGAACTCAATGAACTATGATGAGAAGATACTATTTTCTAACTGTAAAGATATGATTTGCAGTCCAAGCGTGACCACTCACTAACTGTGAGTTGTTCAGCCCCAATTTTCTTAGAAGGTAGATAATTATACCCACATCATCATAAATGGAGAAAAGTTTGACAGGATTGATACAGTGACTATAGCAATGGATGGACTCTAGTGTGTCATATTGTAAGGATGCCACAGGACAAGACAAGGATTACCCAGGATTACATTTTACATGGATTCATAATCAACACCTATGAGAGTCTCAGTTAAGTAAACAAAAGATGTGTTGCTCTGGGGGGAAAAATATGCTGTTGAGAATCCAGTTTTAAAGCGTATGGATGTCAATTTAAAGACAGGTGCCTAATCCAAGCCATGTTATTTTCCATAGCTTCATATGTATCTGAACGTTTGGATAATGAATAAAGATGATAGAAAAAGAATTAATGTGTTTGAGTTGTGATGTTGGGGATGAGTACCGAATATCCCGTGAATGTCAAATGAACAGACTCTGCCTTGGAGGAAGCATAGCCAGGAGGCAAGAATGGTGAACCTTTGTCTCTTGTACTTTGGGCATGTTGCCAGGAGGGACCAGCACTTGGAAAAAGAGATCATGCTGGCAAAGGGTAGAGAAAGAGAGGAAGACCTTCAACAGGAAGGATCAACATAGTGACTGTAAAATTGGGATTGAGTTTATCAGAGATGGCGGAGATGGTGTAGGATGGACAAGGTTCAGATCTTTTGTTAATAGTGTCACTGCGTTGTAGTCGACTTGATGGTATTTAACCACAACTACAACAACAGCAACATTATTATAGAGTCTGTAGTTGGTTCAAATTTTTAATTGGATACAGTTTCTAATAGAAAGGTTGATGATACAATGTTACTTAGAGTCAGCTTGGGGAAAAAGTTCTAGCAATCTATGTGCAAAATATTATCCATTGAAAATTCTATAGAGCACAATTCTGCTCTGACACATGTGAAGTTACTATGATTCAGAATTTATTCAATGACAGCTTCTCCCCTCCCCCCTTCCCATGGCTATTGCTGTTGTTGTTGTTGTTAAGTGCCGTTGAGTCGCAGGCGACTCATAGCGACCCTATGAAGGAGAGTCCTCGACGCTTGGGTGCCTTTCATCCTCTCTCCAGGTTCATAGGGTTTCCGGAGGCAAGCTATTATGGAAGTGGATGCCCCTCCTCCTTCCACTCCCATGGCTATTAGAGAAGTGAAATAGGGTAGATTTTCTGTAAACCTTACTTTTTTCTCTTTTGTCCATTAATATTTGGTTTGGTCTTTTGGAGTACATGTGATTTTTGGTTAACTTGAAGCATTTATGCTCCCTTCTTGTATATTGTCTTAGGACATTGTTATGTGCAGTTGGTGTCTATTGCTGAGTGAGAGCTGACTCATAGCAGACACACCAAAGGGCTTTCAGAGGCAGTAAAGTAAATTGTGTGTGAGATGTCCCATCATTCACCTGCAGAGCAGCTGGTGGATTAAAAGTTTCTAAATCCTTTTAGACTGATGATGAAGCATTTAGTGTCTCTGGGAATGGAAGAATCGTTGTTTGTGTTTTCCGTTTTTGTCCCCCCTCCCTTTCTTTCAGTAATGAATATTCTTTTTGTTGATATAGTGTAAGAAGAAGTGTTGAACTAATGATTAAAAGTGCCTGGGTGTAGGAAGTGTTCTTTTAATGATTGATTTTAGGGGTAATGCTGTGGTTTGATGGTGCTGATTCATCCTGACTGAAGAAAATGTTTTGTTTACATTTTACTTCTACTTTTGGATGCTTAAGCTTGTGCTTTCTTCCAAAGGCTTTTAAATTCATTCAGTGTAAGGTATAATCTGTATTTTGTATTTAAAGAGAAAAACAAACAAAAAACCCTCGTACTCTAGTTTCAAGAGAAAATGGATATGAGAGGGTAGCTCTTTAGTTTTAAGAAAAACGAAATTAAATTTTCACCATTTGCCTATTTTTAAACTAGATTTTCATTTTCTCAGATGGAATATTGTATAACTTGGCTACCTTTAGAATAAGAATTTGAATGTTCAGAAAGCTTTGATGTTAATATTCCATTAAGAATCAGCAGAAAGAGTATTCTTTCTCCTTGCCTCTGCAGTCAAGGTATAGTTCCTTTAATTTGTCTACACTAACATAAGATTAAATAAAATAATTAATGATAGTAGAAACTTACCTCATAGAGGAAACTTTGAAAAAGGGTTCTTTTCTTCTAATAGGTATCTATGTTTGTATTCAATGACTATATTTGATGCATTAAATATCACGTCCCATAGAATTTTGTGAAATTGGGTCAGAGAAAGTTATGACCAAAGTAAATAAGGTATAGTGAGTGATATAAAAATATTACAGAAAAGACCCAACCAAATATTTTATCATATAATTTAGTTTTATTTATTTCTTTAGTCTTTTAATTATTCACATAACTCCAAAATGTTCTGTGTCACCAGTAGAATTTGTATTGCTTTCAAATCCAACTATTTCCTTGGATTTTTCCCATTTACTCATTTGTTTCTGTAATTTTCTTTCCTACAAATAATTCTTCTTCACTAATTTCTGTGTCCTTTAGAAGTTGCAAGATTTTACTTGAAGATTTTTTTTCCTCAAGTATTTTAAACATATTTTCCATACTTTAAAGCCTTTAAAGGAGAACATTTTTCTAGGATAATAGAATAAAAATTATCATAAGTGTGGCATTATGGTATATCTGAATTTGCATTAATAAGTGCCTGCATCTCTTTTTTTTTTTTTTTATGAGATGTTAGTCTTTATTTACTCTCTCAAAGGCTAAGTGAGGGGGAGGGATAAAAAAGAAGTATTCAAAAAAATGTATAAGTAGGCAACATGATTTATGACTGACATTCAGATTGGTGACTTTTCTTTGAATTTTGTATTTGAAACAACCGAGTTTGAAGTTCAGATTATATGAAATATAACTAATAAAAATAAAAAACAAAGAACGTGGGTTAGAGAAACACTTGAGTTCAGATAGAAAAATGAGGGCCTGTTTCCCTTGAAGATCTCCATGTGTATTGTCAAAATTCTTCTCTAGAGTCTAGGGGATTTTCATTTCAGAGGTCCTACATCAAAAAGACACATTCTCTTTCTCCTTCCCTTCCCCCCTTGTTCAATCTCTTCTGACAATTAAAGGGAGCTCTGGTGGCTTTGTGGTAAGGAGGTGCACTGCCAACCCAAAAATTTAAATCCACCAGGTGCTCCAAGGGAGAAAGTTAGACATTCTCCTTCTGTGAATCAAACTGCCTCTGAAAACTACTGGAGGGTCAGCTATGAATAGATTCCAGGTGGACAGTATATAATAAGAACAAGGTGAAAGATGAGGTAGGCTACACTCCAGGGAAACTCCCCTTGTGTTGAATCATGGAAGTGACTGAAGGTATTGGATCTCACCTTAATTCCCTTACAACTGTTTGGCCAGTCACATCACTTCACATCTTGGAGGATGATTACTTCATAGCATAACTGACAAATCCTTAGGACCTGGCCTAGTTAAGTTTACATATGTATTTGTTGTTTTGTTAAGTGCCATCAAGTCAATTAGGATTCATAGTAAGCATATGAACAGATCAACACTTTGCCTATTCTGTGAAATGTTACCATCTCTACTTTGTTCAAGCCACTTTTTCAATGCATCTTGTTGAAGTTTTGCTGACCCTCTACTTTTCCCAGTGAAGTGGCTTTATTTGAAGGAATAACCCCCTCTTTGACAGCACACCCAAAATATCCGAGACAAACTTTCACTATCCTTGCCTCTAAGGGGCACTCTGACTATACTTCTTGCAAGAGAGATTTGTTTGTTCTTTTGTCCATTCATTGGCAACTCGATACTCTTTATCTCCAACTTCATTCAAAGGTGCCCATTCTTCTTTGGGAGACACAATTGAATCCATGACATGAATCTAGCTTTTGGCCTCTAAAAGTCATATCTTTGTCACATGGGAAACACTTAGCTTATCATCACATCCCCAAAATCTTGAATTTACTGCAAGTCCAGTTTCATAGAAGAGCACGATTTCTCATGATTTGACAATCTAGAATCTATAAATTATTTGCTTCGAAAGCACAACAGTGGAAAAGACAAAGTAGACATTTCTATTACAGGTCAGAGAAAGGGAAATTGAAGGGAAAAAGAAACAGTCACCAAGCAAGTGAAAACAAACAAACAAACAACCCAAAATCACAAAACCAGCAGCACAATTGACATTAGTTCTCAAGATGTGAGGATACTCTGCTTTCTGAAATCATCTAAGCAATGACACTATCCTTGAGACTCATGGGTGTTTTATGGTGTTCATCATGCTTTATGGATTTTTAGGTAGGGGCTCCTGGACTTGAGCTCCACCTTCTAGGCCTACCAGGAATGCATCTCTGCTCCCTATTTCCTCTGAACAGCCTGTTCTGGTCCAACTGAGTGAAGACCTTCCCTCCTCAGCCCTGACATATATGTCCTATTTTCTACACCTTGGACACAGCAGCCCTATCTCCTAAACTTTGGTCAATAAACTCATCCGTTTGGTACTTTGAATGGAAACCTTACATTCCAGAACTGAGTTGGTATCCCACGTCTTGAGACCAAGGTCACTCTACTTGCTATGTTTCTTAATTCTTTCACTACTTGGTGCCTTGACACAGCTGTCTACTTCTCCTGGTACTTGACCCAGTGTCTGTTCTGCTTGTGAAAGTGTTACAAATTTCTTTAACTCTGCCAATAAGTGTCTCTACATAACCTACTCACCTAGTAATCATTGGCCTCAAAGCGCTCAGCTCTCTCTCTATAAGTCAACAAGCCTACACTTTGGACAAATGCCTGGAATTTCCCAAGTCTTCCACTGAGCTTTCTGTTCAAAGGCACTAAGCTCTCTGCCTGCCATTGTCTGGTATCTGTTGTGTGCATTTTCTGCCATACTCCCTGCTATGTGTGCCACTACTGGCATCAACAATTTCCTCATTTCTTTTTGAGTTCTCACTAGAACTACCTTTGACAGCCATAATTCCACCAACATTTTCTTTAAGGGAACCTAGATTTTTACTATTTGACATCGAAACACTCTTCCAGGTTCTTCCATTACCCATTTCTAAAACTGTGGGTACATTTTAGTTATCTGCTATAGCAGCACCTTTCTCTTCGAATAGAAAAGTCTGTCTTAGTTTGAACACTGCTATCACAGAAATATGGGTGGTTTCAGCCAACTGAAATATACTCTCTCACAGTTTAGGAGGCTATGACTTTTAATTTGGGGTAACAGTCTAGGGGAAAGGTTTCTTTCTCTTTGCTATAAGAGAAAGTCCTTGTTTCTCTTCAAGATTAGGCCTTAAAGATCCCTTAAAGATCTGCATGTGTCTCAACATCAGTCTTTCCCTGTGTATATTAGATTCTTAGTGCAGAGACCTTGGGCTGAAAAGAAGCTCTCTGCTACCAGCCCACTTGCTTGGTGATAATCAGATCCTCCCTCCCCTGCTTATTTCTCTCTTATTGCAGCTCTTGTTTGATAACTCAGGAGGCACTCTTAGAAGACTCCCTATGCATTGAATCAGGCTGTGAGGTGAATAAGGGCATTTCATCCTATCCTAATCCTCTTATAAGTGATCTTAATCATATCAGGTCATACCATCCAGGAAGATTACATCATTCTATAACTGCCAAATTACATCATTTACATTACTTCCAAAGTACTGAGAATCATGGCCTACCTAGCCAAGTTGACACATATTTTTTGAGACACAGTTTCATTCACAACGAGGCTAAATTTTGTTAGGTCTTAAAGTAGCTGATAATAACATTTTCTATGAGAAACTTTTTTAAAAAAGTAGCAGAGTAGATATTATTAGCCCCAAAAGAGTCTTATTTTTTCCAGTTGAAGTAGTTGCTTCTGACCTGAGACTTATTAACAGCATGTTGTGGCCAAAATAAGTAGGTTGTTAAAAGAAATTCAATTTCCCTAGGGAATGAGTAAATAATAGTGGCATTTAAGTAAGTACAATATCATACAGTTCACATTGTGAAGAAGGTCAAATAGTAGATGGAGATAGAACTCAATCCTATCCCCCAATTTAAACATGCATTGAGTACCTATGCTATGTCCAGTAAAGCTGTAGACTTACTGTTCTAACCATCTAGAATGGACGCCATAGGTGGCGGAGTCACAGAAAGATACAAATTACTTGTGTGTGTGTGTGTGTGTGTGTGTGTGTGTACACCAGCAATCAGGAAATCAAAAGACTAATTGCATTGGGAAAATCTTTTGTCAGGGACCTCTCTAGAGTACCAAAGAGCAATGACACCAGTCTGGATACTAAGGTGCACCTGATCCAGGCCATGATCCATGCAATTATTTGCTGCATCCAAAATCTGGACAATAACTGAGAATGATAGAAGTTGTGATACTAGGGAAGAGTATTGAACATACCATGGACCATCAGGAGAACAAATAGATCTGTCCTGGAGATGGTGAAACCAGGCTTTTCGCTGAAGGCAAGAATTTTGAAGAGCCATAGTACATACTTTGAGTATGTGTCCAGGAGGAACCATTCCTTGAAGAGGGACATCATGCTTGAAAAAGGATGGAGGAAAAGCACAGGAGAAGAAGACCTAGGATGAGATCGATTGACTCAGTGACTGGGGAAATGGGATTAAGTGTGTCGAGATGATGATATTGGCTCAGGATAGGGCAATATTCAGAATTAATGTACACAGAGTCCCTATGAATCGCTAGTGACTCAATGGCATATAAAAGCACAACAACAATACATGCACAAAAACTTTTCTAGAATATTTGTAGAGACATAAACTGTATCATATTCAGTCATAGAGATTTCTCAATACTAATATTTTTTAATTCCCTAAAATACAAGTGTTCAATTACTGTTGTAGAGAGACAATTGCTTTGTCTAATGTCTTACAAAGAAATATTCTTGGATTTCTCTCCTCTTTTATCCTATCCTTCGTTATTTGTCTTTTTCTTCTTACCTTTATGTTTTCTCTTTTCTTTCTCCTCTCTTATCAAAAGGAGTTGCATTTGCTTATAAAATTTACATACATTTTGAGTATAGTTTAAATGTGAAGTAAAATGGAGATTAGAAACAATTTGAAAGGAAATTAGGTACTATCATACCAGGGATGTGGCATGTGATAGACATTTTCTTTGTTTACTAAGTGTATCATGAACAACATGGTATATGTGATAGAGAATTTGTTTGTTGTAACAGTTTGAAATGCTCTACCACAAACCAAATATATTAAATTTGAACAAACAGATTAACCTCCCTGCAACCCAGTTTTATCATTGCCAAGAGAAGTTTGACCAACTCTACCTTTATCATTACTATTGGGATTAAAATAAGATTATATATGTCCTGTGCCTTGTGTGGTGTCTTCCACAAAGCAGTCACTCACAAAGTTTATTTGTTTCCCTTGTATTTCTTTGAGTCCAGTGGAAAGGAATAAGAAATTTAGTAGTTTGCTTTTTTTTTTTAGTTTATGTGAAAATTGAAGTACTTTTAGTTTTGAATTTTAAGTAAGAAGAACTTTTCTTTAGTCTTAATGAGGGTGATAATGGGAGAAACAATCAAGAAAAATGTTTAGAAGAGCATTCTCATTTGGAGAAATTCCGTGGCAAGTTCTCTGTATTGGTATCTTACTATAATAAAGCCTATATTTTACTAAGATAATTTCTGATTTTTGTTTTCTTTCCTTTTTTTAAATTTTAAGTTGGTTTGCATACAACATTCATATACATTGTGTTTCATTCCTCCATGTTTTTCATACAGAGAATCTCTGATTTGAAGAAGTAGTGCACGTCAATACAAGCCAAAATGGACAGCTGTGAAGTGAATTCTCAAGGAAGTGCAGGGATTATTTTTTGATTGAGATTATTTGGAATTATATATTTGAATTAGGAAATTGTATGTCACTTCTAATAATTCTA